>NW_027528369.1:10626983-10632550 GCF_008692635.1 Crocuta crocuta | reverse complement strand
ATGGTGGGTGCTGCCTGCCTCTCCACAGGCTGGACCTGAAGGACATCCCCAATGCCGTCCGGCTGGTGGCCCCTGACCTGGGGGTCCTGGTGGTCTCCTCCGTGTGCCTTGGCCTGTGTGGGCGCCTGGTGCGTGGAGCCCAGCGGAGCCAGCATGCCCAGGAGCAGGTGAGGGCCGTAGGCGGGCGGGGTGCCCGGGTGCTGCGGGGCGGGGGCGGGGTTGCGTCCTTCCCAGCCGTTTGAGGACTATTTGACTGTGTCTTTTTCACACGAGTGTATACTTTATGCTGTAAGAGTTGGCCTGTGCTCATTATGGAGAGATGAGGCCTCAGGGGTGGGAGGTGTGTGTCCCGTCCGGGACCGGGGCTGCCCCGCGAGCGGCTTAGCCGCACGTGGGAGCCGCTGTGCGGGAGCCTTGCTGGCAGGGTCAGGCTTCCCGGAACAGCTCTGCCAGGAAAGGGCTGGATTCGATCCCCCAAATCCGGGGAAGGATGGGAGGGGACACCCACCCTGCTGCCTCCGCCCTCACAGCGCGGCGCTGCCCTGGCGGCACGGGGGACCGGACTCCGGTCTGCCCGGCGACCGGGACAGGCCCCCTTGCTCTGGGTGTCCTCGGGGGCACATGAGAACCTGTGCCGTCTCGCCGGCTAGGGTGGCCGGTGTAGACAGACCTCGGATGGAAGGGGTGGGGTGTCCTCTGCAGGTGTGAGCTCTAAAGCCCACAGCTGCCTGCACGTGATGCCACCCAGCAGGACCGTGTGCGCATGGAGCCGTGCACACGCATCCTGACACGCATGTCATGTGCACTGCACACGCGCTCTTGAGGGCTTCCAGCCGCTGCGCTGGGGGAGGGACCTGCCGAGTCGGGGCTGGAGCCAGAGCTGGCCGACTGGATGTCCCGAGCACCTGCCTGTGCACCCAGCAGCTGCCTCTGTCCCCGTCACGGGCACGGACTCCTTTCCCACGGCCTCGGCCAGCTGTGCCCCCCAGTGAACCCTTCCCCCACCAGGCTGGCTGGGCCCCCACCTCCCAGGGCCCTGGGCCTCCTGCTCTGAAATCTGGGGTCCCAGCTGCCCTGCACCCCGGTTCCCCTGGCTTGCCGCCTCCCTCCCAGTCACTGCTCAGGGACTCCCCACTGTGGCCTCCGCACCCCCTTCCTGCTCCGTGAGGCTGGACCCTATCCGGGCCCCACCCCCACCTGACCTCTGAGAAACAGACTCCGAGAGGTTAGGTGACCTGCCCGAGGCTGCATGGCCGGGAGGCATGAGCCGGGATGGGAGCAGGTCCCGCGGCGGCTCCGTGTGCTTAGCCCGGAAGCTGAGCGCCGCCCTCTGGGAAAGTCACGAGCGTGGCGTCCGGTTTGCAGGTGGGATGGGGGGCGGGGGGCTGGGCACCCAGGAAACAGCTCTGTTCTGGGAAACTTTGAAGTAGAGTCAGGGTCGGAGGCCTGGGTCTCTGTGAGGCCTGGCTGGCCCACCTGCCCCTGGCTCTCCAGGACCCCCACAGACAGCAGAAAGGGGGCAGGGTCAAACTGGGGGCCCCCCGCTGTATATTGGGGGTCTCCCCTGCACCCCCACTTCTCTACTCATGGGGAATGTGCTGCCTCAGCCATGGGACCGAGAGGTACGGACATAAAGGTGCTCTGTAAACTGTGAAGGGCGGTGACCCATATAAACTGTGAAGGGCAGTGACACGGTGTATACACACACGTGTCCCTTTTTCCTGAAAATCTTGCACTGAGGTCCCCTGGTCTAGAGAGGGAGGTAAACAGGCACCTGCGGGGTTCCGGAATAATCTGAGGCCAGCCTGTGCGGGTCGGTCATCACCGCGTGGCAGGGCTGGCACGGGTGCCCTCCAGCGGGGCCTGCGGGACTTGAGGGAGGCCTCCTCCCTGCCCGTGCGGCCTGAGTTCCCCGCACCCACCTCGGCCCCACCCCCGTGACCCCAGCAGGACGACGACAGCAGGGACGTGGACGCCAGCTCCCCGGCGGGGCCTTGCGGAGCCCCTGTGCCGGCCCCCAGGGAGAGGTCGCGGCTGGCCACCAGGTTCCAGGTGACGGCCCACTGGCTGCTGGTGGCGGCCGGGCGGACCCTGGCCATCCTGCTGCTGGCGCTGGCAGGTACGCGCTGGGCAGGGANGGGGGGGTCTCAGCCGCCGGCCCAGCTCCCCACGGGCCATCGGGACCGCCGTCACGTGGCCCGGCATGGCCCTGACGCCTCGGCCGGGTCCTGCAGGCATCGCCCAGCCCTCGGCCTTGTCCGGCGTCTACTTCCTGCTCTTCCTGGCCGTCTGCACCTGGTGGGCTTGCCACTTCCGCATCAGCCCCCTGGGCTTCAGCACACTCTGCGCCGTGGTGGGCTGCTTCGGCGCCGGCCACCTCATCTGCGTCTACTGCTACCAGACGCCCTTCGCCCAGGCCATGCTGCCCCCTGCTGGCATCTGGGCCAGGTGAGGCTCCCCGGCGCCGGCCCCGTCGCGTCCCCTCGCCTGGCCCCGGCTGCCCGCTCCCCGGCTCAGCGCTCGCCTCCCCTGGGCAGGGTGTTCGGCCTCAAGGCCCTGGTGGTCTCCAGCAACTGCTCCCGTCCCAACGTGCTGGTGCTCGATACCAGCCACGACTGGCCCGTCTACGTGAGCCCCGGCATCCTGCTGCTGCTCTACTACACCGCGACCTCACTCCTCAAGCTGCGCCCGCGCCCGCCCCCCGGCCAGGTGAGCCCCTGCGCCCGGTGCCCTCCCCGCTCTGGGCGGCTTGCTGGCTGGGAGCTGAGCGTGCCTCTGGTCCCCGCAGAGGCCGGAGGCGGCCGGGAGCGACGACGAGCAGGAGGTGGAGCTGACTCGGGTGGATCAGTGGCCTCAGGGCCAGGCCAGGGCTGTAGCCACCAAGGAGGAGGAGGCTGCCCAGGTAAGGAGCCCGGGCGGAGCGCGCTGCGGAGCCTGCCCGCCCACGGGCTCTGCGGACTCTGCTCACCGGGTGTGCGCTTGCTTCTGCAGCGCGTGCTGCCCACGACCGCAGGGTCTGACCCGGAGACCGAGAGCTGCACCGTGCACGACCTCACCGGCCACAGCCCCGGCCGGCAGCGCCCCCGTGAGTGCCGTGCTGCCCCGGCTGTCCGCGGACGCCACCCTCCGCAGCCACGCTGGTGCTGCCCCCTGGTGGCCACCGGGTGGTCTTGCCCTGCTGACCTCTGGGGCTGTGCTGTCTGGCACCCCCCCTCCCCCGGGGCCAGGACGTGGGCCAGGCTGCTGCCTAAGACCTTGGCTCCCGGTTCCCAGAGGACTGGACTGCCTCCACGCCGGGCTGGGCCTGTGGCCCAGGCTGCCAGCTGTATCCTGGGTGGCTGTGCCTGGCAGCCCTGTGTCCACAGTGGCCCCGTGGGGAGGGCGGGGCCTTTTTCTGGCCACTTTTCTCTTTCCCCTGAGGCCGAATTTCCATTTTGCGCGAGGCAGGAGGTGAAATCGCCGGCCTCTGCAGCTGGCACCCGGGGGACGTGCCTGCACAGAGCCAGACAGACGGGAGGCAGGGCCGTCGTGTCCATCCTGGCCTTTCACAGTCTTGGAAACCAGATGTGCGATGGCCCGAGGACTGTTCGGGGCCTCACGGCACATGGGGAACAGTGTCCGATGGGAGGCGGGTCCTTTGCCAGCACGTTCTGCCCGCAGTGCCCACTGCAAGCCGTCTGCCGAACACACCCCCTCCTGCGCACGGGCCCCTGGCCCAGTTCTAGGGCAGAGTCTAGTGTGGGCAAGGGGCTCTGGCCTGCTGGTGTGGGAGCCACCCCCGCTGGGGTCCGGCTCTCTGGTGACCTCTGTCCCCTACCCCTCAGTGCCCCCCAGGCTGGCTGAGCCCAGAGAGAGGTCGCCACTGCACGGCCTGGGCCATCTCATCATGGACCAGAGCTACGTTTGCGCCCTCATCGCCATGATGGTAAGGAGGCTCTTCCTGCTGCTTCCCTCGCGGAGTTCTGGGAGGCAGACGGTGGCCTGGGTTTCACAGAGCCTGGTGCCCTGTTGCCGGAAACGGAGCTGTGGCCTGCTGGGCCGAGAGACAGGCTGTGCGTGCGCGTGTGCACGCACATGCACGTTATGTGCAGCGGGTGGGTGCATATGGGAACGTGCATCCTGTGCCGCGTGCATGCCCGTCCCCGCGCGGCCAGGCGGGGGCGCGAGGGCAGGTGGGGGAAGGGGGTGCGTGCGCCCCGCCCACCGGCCCCGCCGTCCAGGTGTGGAGCATCACCTACCACAGCTGGCTGGCCTTCGTGCTGCTGCTCTGGGCCTGCCTCATCTGGACGGTGCGCAGCCGCCACCAGCTGGCCATGCTCTGCTCGCCCTTCCTCCTCCTCTACGGGCTGGCGCTGTGTGGTCTGCGCTACGTGTGGGCCATGGACCTGCGTCCCGAGCTGCCCACTACCCTGGGCCCCGTCAGCCTGCGGCAGCTGGGGCTGGAGCACACCCGCTACCCTTGCCTGGACCTCGGCGCCATGGTGAGTGCGTGCGGCGCCCCGGGACGGGCCGCGTGCGCAGTCCGCCCGTCCCCACGGGGTCCCGTCAGGCCAGCCCAGAGCGGTGGCTGAATGAGTGTCGAGGGAATGAATGATGACCTGTGTCATCGGGTGCGCTGTCCCTGGGTCCCCGACGCGAGCTCCCCTGGGCGTCAGCGAATCTCTGTGTCCCCACTGCGTCCCCGGGTGAGACTGCTGTGCGCCACGGTGTGGCGTCCGGACACCTGTGCCGGCCCGTATCTCCCCACGTGAGCTGTGTGCGTGCAAGTGTGCAAGCTTGTGTCCATGCACGTATGCGAGAGGGTCAGTCCGTGCCTGAGGCGAGGCGGGCGCTGGGGGAGCCTGGGCGGCCCAGCTCTCGGTGACACGGCCCCTCCCCACCAGCTGCTGTTCACCCTGACCTTCTGGCTCCTGGTGCGTCAGTTCGTCAAGGAGAAGCTGCTGAAGAAGGCGAAGAGCGCTGCCAGCCTGCTAGGGGTCACCGTGGACGGCCCAGGTGAGGGGCGGGGACGGTCAGGGGACGGCACCCCCCTCCCCGGGCCCGGAAGCCAAGCCTCGGCTGCCCCCTGGCCCGCCCGCAGAGCCGACCCGGACGCGCACGCTGCTCCGGAGCCTGGGCGAGCTGGTCACGGGCCTGTATGCCAAGTACTGGATCTACGTGTGCGCCGGCATGTTCGTCGTGGTCAGCTTTGCCGGCCGCCTCGTCGTCTATAAGATCGTGTACATGCTCCTCTTCCTGCTGTGCCTCACGCTCTTCCAGGTGCTGGGTGGGCGGGGGCAGGGGGTGCCCCAGGCCGGGCGGAGGGGCGTGGGGGGCCCCCCGGGCCGGGCCTCACTGCGCGCCGCCCGGCAGGTCTACTACAGCCTGTGGAGGAAGCTGCTCAGGGCGTTCTGGTGGCTGGTGGTGGCCTACACCATGCTGGTGCTCTGCGCCGTCTACACCTTCCAGTTCCAGGACTTCCCCGCGTACTGGCGCAACCTGACCGGCCTCACGGATGAGCAGTGGGTGGCGGGGGCTGCGGGTGGGCAGGCGGGGGGCCGGGGAAGCGGGCCAGGCCCGGGGGGGGG
>NW_027528369.1:10625059-10626968 GCF_008692635.1 Crocuta crocuta | reverse complement strand
CCAGGCGGGCAGGCGGGACCCCCCGCCCCCATCTCAGGGCTGCCCTTCCCGCCAGGCTGGGGGACCTGGGCCTGGAGCAGTTCAGCGTGTCCGAGCTCTTCTCCAGCATCCTGGTCCCCGGCTTCTTCCTGCTGGCCTGCATCCTGCAGCTGCACNTCCCAGGTGCCCCGCCTCCCCCCATCCACCCACACAGAGAAGGGCCTCATCCTCCGCGCCCCCTCCCCCCCCCCGGGAAGGGAAGGAGGGCGACGGGCCCGGACGGGAGGGCCTGGAGCAGCGTGATGGCCCCGGCTGCCCCCTTCGGAGACTATGGGGCCGTGGTGCTGGCTGCTCTCTCTGGCCTTCTGGTTATGGGGGCAGAACACCAGCTGGGCCATACGAGGGGCCTTTTCCAGCCCCGGAGAGGGGAGGGCCGGGCCGGGCCCGGAGTCTGGGGCAGGGAGTGACACCTTGGGGTCCATCCTAGGCAGGACGCAGTCAGCGGGACCCCACTGCTGCAGGAGGAGGAGGAGGTGGCCAGGGAGGAGGGGCTGAGCGCCGCCGGCCCCCAGCAGGCCGTGCAGGTCCCCGAAGGTGAGTCAGACGGGCAGGTGTGGGGTCCCTTCACCCAGACCCCTGTGAGCCCCCGGCCCGGAGTCCTCACGGCCCCGCTCTCACAGCCGCCGCCAGCAAGTGGGGCCTGGTGGCGGAGCGGCTGCTGGACCTGGCCGACCGCTTCTCCGAGGTCCTCACCCGCGTGCAGGTGCTGGCCCGGCGCCTGCTGGAGCTGCACGTCTTCAAGCTGGTGGCCCTGTACACCGTGTGGGTGGCCCTGAAGGAGGTGAGGAGGACACGGACGCAGCTCCCTCTTTCGCAGGGGGGTCTCGGGTCCCCTGGAGGCCGGCACCCTCGGCGGCAGACCGCGGAGGCCCTGGGGAGGTGTCGCTCGCTCCGCCCGCCCCAGCCCGGCCTCCGCCTTCCAGGTGTCCGTGATGAACCTGCTGCTGGTGGTGCTGTGGGCCTTCGCGCTGCCCTACCCCCGCTTCCGGCCCATGGCCTCCTGCCTGTCCACCGTGTGGACCTGCATCATCATCGTGTGCAAGATGCTCTACCAGCTGAAGGTCGTCAGCCCGCACGAGTACTCCAGCAACTGCACCGAGGTGTGCGGGCCGCTGGCACGCCGGGGCGCCCGCCCGGCCTCCCCTCTGCTCCCCTCCCCCAGCCCCTGCCTGCCGTCTCCTCTCTCTGCTCCCCTCCCTCAGACACCCTGTCCCCATCCCCATAAGGTCGGTCGGAGGCCGACAGCCCACACAGGTCCTGGGCGGGGGGGGGAGGGGGCAGCCGTGGTCCGGCCCCGTCTGGAGTTGTGGCCGGGCAGCCCCCGGGGTGCGTATCAGCTCCCAGGTGGGAGCGGGTGCTGATTCTCCCCTCCCCCAGCCCCTCCTCAACAGCACCAACCTGCAGAAGCTGGAGATCAAGCAGTCGCTGCTGTACCGGGGACCCGTCGACCCTGCTAACTGGTTCGGGGTTCGGAAGGGCTTCCCAAACCTAGGCNCCCGTCTTCGCCGACGGCACCCGCCAGCGGCTGGACCGGGATCTTCTCAGCTGCTTCAAGTACTTTGTCAACTTCTTTTTCTACAAATTTGGGCTAGAGGTGAGGCCCAGCGTCAGCCCTCACCCCTTCCCCGGGCAGGGCTGGGGGGCCTTTGCTGGACATCTGCGACATGCTGGCCCTCGGGGGCCACCAGGGGGAGCACAGGGCACAGACCTGGAGACCTGGACTCAGGGCACAACCTCTGGGGATCTGGCCCCCCAGGCTCAGTCGGCATGTCCCTGGGGAGCAAGGCAGGGGGCTGGACCCTGACCGTGGTCTGGGTCAGTCTCCACCGAGCCCTGGCACCTCGGGAGCCGTGGTCCCTCCCCCCACATG
>NW_027528369.1:10620947-10625011 GCF_008692635.1 Crocuta crocuta | reverse complement strand
CCCCACCCCCCCCCCCCCCCCCCGCCTCCCTGAGGACAGTGTGGGCTGAGGTGAACCTGCGCCGCTGCCCCCACGGTGCTCTGAGCCAGCCCGGCTGCAGGTGGGACCCGGAGGCCCTCCCGGCAGCTCACCGTGCACCCCGTCCCCTGCCACCCCCAGATCTGCTTCCTGATGGCCGTGAACGTGATTGGGCAGCGCATGAACTTCATGGTCATCCTGCACGGCTGCTGGCTGGTGGCCATCCTCACCCGCCGGCACCGCGGGGCCATTGCCCGCCTCTGGCCCAACTACTGTCTCTTCCTGGCGCTGTTCTTGCTGTACCAGTACCTGCTGTGCCTGGGCATCCCCCCTGCCCTCTGCCTCGGTGAGCCGGCAGCCTGCGAGGGTGCCCCAGCCCCAGCCCCAGCCCAGCCCAGCCCACCTCCCCCACACGGGCCCTGCCGGCTGCAGCATCCCTGATGGGGGTGGGGGGCACTGGCCACCCTCTCATCTCTTCACTTTCTGTTTTGGGAAAGTTGCACATAGAGGGCAGGGAGCAGCCGCACGAGAGCCTCGGAGCCCGGCGCCCTGCGGGGGGGGGCAGCCTGGGGCAGGGGCCACGCGCCGCAGTCCATCCTGCAGAGCCTGGCTTTGGCCTCGTCCCCCAGGGGTGGCCCCGGTGGCTGTTGGCTCCGGTACAGGNGGGGGGGGGGCGGGGGCGGGGGGGGGGCACCGCGGCCCTGAATGTGGGCTTGTTGGGCGGTTCCTGCTGTGTCCTGTCCTGGGAGAGCGGTAGTCGGGCGGCCCTTCCGTGGCCCTTCCGTGTCCGCGGCCCACGCGGTGGAGGGGTTGCTGCTCCAACCCGGGCCGGCCCTGTGTTGTATCTGCGTCTGCCCCCTCCTGGGTGCGCCGCGGGCGGGCCCCACAGGACTGACGCTTCCCACTGATCCCGTGGGCTGGTCGCTCGGGTTCCTCCCCTTGTTTCCCGGCAGACCCGCGGCCCGGCATGTCTCCCCCGGCCCGGCCGGCCCCGGGGCCCCCGAAGCCACGCTGACTTGCTCTGAGGCTTGAGCCGTGGTTCTGTGGGTGGTGCCGGTGCGCGAGGCCATGGGCCAAATCCCTGCGCTGCTCGGCCACCACCGACCTGACCGCTCCTGACTGGTTTTTCCAGAATGCCTTGCAAACCAACCACATGGCACGTGGCCAAACGCATTCCGGGTTCTCGGGTCCTGCCCCCGCCTTCGCTCCTGTTTTGTGTGGTTGCTGAGTTTGTGTGCAGACTCGCAGAGTTGCGGAAGCAGCTCCCTGGCGTTAGTCTGATGTAACGTGGTGACTGAGCGGTGACAGCGCAGGCGTGCACCTGGCGCGGCTCTCGCTGGGGCCCCACGCACACCCCCGTGGCCTCCAGTCCGCCGTCCCCTCGGCGCTGGGGCAGCTCCCCGGGCGTCTTCACCTTTCGGCACCTTGGAACTTCTGAGGAGCAGCGGGCTCTAGGTAGTGTGGTGTCCTTGTGAGGAGGCTGTGGCCTGCGCCTCTCTGCGCCTCACGCGGGGCCGGTGTCTCCTCTCTGGGCCGTGCTGTCACTGGGCGCAGGGCTGGCCGCGCGGTGTCTCCCCTGAGACTCCGAGTGCGGCCTGTGTCTTCTGGACCCTTCCAGCTAATGGCAGCCTCTGCGGTGGGTCGCGTCCGCGGGAATCGCTGCCGGTTTCCTGGTGGTGATTTTGTTTCTCGGAGAGACGCGGGTTGGCACCTTCAGTACAGAGGCGCGCCCCTTCGTCCCGCACATTTGTTCACTTGCTGGTTTATATCCTTACGGACTCTGGATGCTGCTGCTTTGGGTTCCACTCGAGGCCAGGCGTCCTCTGCTCGGTCATCCCTGCGGGCGGNGTCCTCCACCCACCCCAACCTCAGACCCCAACCCCAACCCGGGAGCGACCCTTCTTCCCTGGAGGCTGAAATGTAGACAGATCTGGGCCCCGGTCGGCTCATCGCTTTTGGTGCCTTTGTCCGAACACTCTTTTCCGAAGTCGCTCTGTCGGGCTCCCTTTCGGCTCCCGGGACTGTGTCACACGTGGGTGCCCCGGGCAGACCTGTGGTCTGCGCCCCACCCCGGGCGCCCCAGCACCAGGGCAGTCTCTGTCTATGAAACAGTGACGCTCGTTCCCGGGGCTGTGACCAGGGCACCCAGGTAAGGTGGACTGCGGTCCCCGGGACTCAGCAGGCTTTCCCCGCCCGGTGCCCTGAGCCGGCGGTCCGGCCGGCCCTTGGCGGCGCTGATGTCACGGAACCAGGGCTGTACCCCAGGTCGCCAGGGGGGCTGGCATGTTCCGCTTGGCGACTGTGCTGCGTGTGGCGCTTGGGGTCCTCCCCCCGCTGAGGACTGTCCGTGCCCTGGACGGACCGGAGCCCGTCTCCTCTCTGGCCCCTGGAAGGCAGCCGTTTTCCCGCGTGGCGCTAGTTGCAGTGACAGGGCTGGGAGCGTCTGGGTGCACGCGGTTACCACTTGTCGGGGATTAATGCGCACAGTGTGGTCCCACCTTAACGTCCCCGCCAGGGATGCACGTGGCACGTGGTGTTTCCCATCCTCGCCAGCATTTGCTCGTGTCACTGAGTTTTGTCTGGGCCGTTCTGATGGCCTCACTCAGGGCCCACTGGGTGCGCCTCTGCAGCAGGCCCGTCCGCCGGCCCGTCCACCCTGAGAAACGCGTCGGTAGGAACGCGCTGGAATCTTGCTCCCAAGATTCCAAGCGAGAGATGCACCGTTTGAGACCGTGTGGATGCAGGGGTGAGGCCGCAGGCCTGTGGGCGGGTCGGGCAGCGGGTCCTGACACACGCCCTGCACCCACAGACTACCCGTGGCGCTGGAGCCAGGCCATCCCCATGAACTCGGCGCTCATCAAGTGGCTGTACCTGCCTGACTTCTTCAGGACCCCCAACTCCACCAACCTCATCAGTGAGTGCCGCCGCCCCCCCACCCCACGCGCCGGCCTCCCTGGAGGTGGGGAGGTTTGGCCTGGAGATGGGAGACGGGTGGCGCTCCAGCACAGGCCCACCTGTGTTAGTGAGGAACACGGTGTCCAGGCCTCACGGGCGGCCAGTCCTGTGGTTCCCCGGAGGGACCTTTTCCCATAAGGGCACCCCTTTCTCCAGGCCCACGTCCGTGTGCACAGGTGTGAGTAGGGGGTGGCTGCAGGTGAGACCCAGGTGGACGGAGGCACAGACGCAGGTGTGCCTACGGATGCCTGCGTGGCGTCCGGTTGGGCGCCCATCAGCCACACTTCCTGATGTGCGTGCGGCACAGAGACGTGTCAGGCGTAGTCCCTCCCCCACCCCTGGTGTTCACGCAGCCCCCGCGGCCTCGGGTGCAGGATGGGTGCGGGCAGGCTGCACCCCCCGCGGCTGGCGGCTCCCGGGCGCGGTGCAGCGCAGCGGCCGACCCCCGTGNCCGCCTGGAGGTGCCGCAGGGCGAGCCCGACCCCGTGCCCAACTTCATCTACTGCAGGTGGGTGCTGGGCGCGGGCTGGGGCCGCAGGCCTGACAGGCGCGGCGGGCAGGACCCCCGTGGCCGGGAGGAGGGCGCCGAGCTGTCAGCGGGGGTGNGCCCCCGCAGTGACGCCCCGTCTGCCAGGTCCTACCTCGACATGCTGAAGGTGGCCGTCTTCCGCTACCTCTTCTGGCTGGTGCTGGTGGTGGTGTTCGTCACCGGGGCCACCCGCATCAGCGTCTTCGGGCTGGGCTACCTGCTGGCCTGCTTCTACCTGCTGCTGTTCGGGACCAGCCTGCTGCAGAAGCACACGCGGGCCCGCCTCGTGCTGTGGGACTGCCTCATCCTGTACAACGTCACCGTCATCATCTCCAAGAACATGCTTTGGGGGCGCCTGGCCCGGCCCCGCCTCCCTGCCCCGCCCCACCCCCTGCCGGGCCCGGGCTGACCCTGACCCTCTTCCCGCCCCAGCTCCTGTCCTGCGTTTTCGTGGAACAAATGCAGAGCAACTTCTGCTGGGTCATCCAGCTTTTCAGCCTCGTGTGCACCGTCAAAGGCTACTATGACCGTGAGTGGGCGGGGGGCGTGCTGTGGGCGCGCG
>NW_027528369.1:10618751-10620927 GCF_008692635.1 Crocuta crocuta | reverse complement strand
GCCGGCCCGTCCCGCAGCCAAGGAGATGCTGAGCCGGGACCGGGACTGCCTGCTGCCCGTGGAGGAGGCCGGCGTGCTCTGGGACAGCGTCTGCTTCCTCTTCCTGCTGCTGCAGCGCCGCGTCTTCCTCAGCCGCTACTTCCTGCACGTGAGCGCCGAGCTCCAGGCCACCGCCTTGCAGGCCTCCAGGTCGGGCCCCACCTCGGGTCCCCAGGGGTCNCCCTGCCCGCGTGTGCACGCCCCCCGCCCTCCTGTCCCCCGCGGCCTGGCTGCCGGCCCGCAGGCGCCCCTTTGTTGGCGTGTTCTCGCCCTCATGAGACGAGAGGCAGCAGATGGGGGTTCTGCTCCTCATCCCAGCTCACGACAGGGGACGAGGGGGCTGGTGAGCCAGAGGGACCTGGCTGGAGGCTGGGCCGGGGCCAGGGGCGGGGAGCCCCAGAGCAGGAGCTGAGTGGCCCTGGGGTGACCCCGCCTCCCCGCAGGGGCTTCGCTCTGTACAACGCTGCCAACCTCAAAAGCATCGACCTGCACCGCAAGGCCGAGGAGAAGTCCCTGGCCCAGCTGAAAANAGCAGCTGGGAGCTCAGAGCCGCCCCTGCCCCCCAGGATGGAGCGCATCCGCGCCAAACAAGAGAAGCACAGGCAGAGCCGAGCCGGCCGTGACCGCCCCCCGGAGCCCACGGGCCCCCTCCAGGAGCCAGGTGAGCGTGCGGGGCTCGCAGGGCTCGTGTCCTGTCTGGTGTGTGCCGCGTGTGCCCGTCTGTCCCATGCCGTGTGCTCACCGTGCCCCTGCGAGCGGCTGCACCCCCACAGCACCACGAGGCCCCTCCGTCGCGGTGCTGCCCGCGCCCTCCCCACGCCTCCCCTGCTGGCTCACGCTCACCTTGCCCCTCCACAGGGCCTGGCAGTCCAGGGGGCTCGTCCCCGCCACGGAGGCAGTGGTGGCGGCCCTGGCTGGACCACGCCACAGGTACCACCCTCAGGACCACGGTGCCTGGGCCCTTCCTCTCTCAGCTGCCGTCTGCCTTGGGGGCCCGGGCGCCCCGTGTGCCCGCCTCTGGCTGTGCGCCCTGCCAGCCGGGCCTCCGGCCTCACCCCGCGTCCCCACGCAGACGCTGTGTCCCCCCCGTGTCGCTCAGACTCTCCTAAGTCCGAGTACTCGTGCCGACGCCCGCTCTTGTGTTCCTCTCGTCCTGTCTGGTGTCCGGTCACTGCCCTGGCCCGGCCCCCACCGCGCACGGGCTGCTCCCTGCCTGCAGCCCCTGTGGCTGTCCCTGGGGGTGGCGGGAAGCCGAGGGAACCCCTGCTGGGTGCCACAGCCCAGCCCAGCCCTGGGCCCGTCCTAAACTGGAGATACAGGGTTGAGTCTTGGGGTGGGGGGCGTGGAGCCCGAGTCCCCGTGAGGGAGGACGGTTCTCAGCCCCGCCTGCCTGCAGTTATCCACTCGGGGGACTACTTCCTGTTCGAGTCTGACAGTGAGGAGGAGGAGGAGACCCCACCCGAGGACCCCAGGCCATCGGCACAGAGTGCTTTCCAGGTGAGGGGGGGCGTCCCCTGCCTGCCTTCCTCCTGGCCAGCCTGCCCAGATCTGCTCAGACTCCGGAGCCCCCCAGTCAGATGGGCATACAGGCCGCGGGGGGCATGGGTCACAGGCAGTGGCTCCGTGGACCTCTGTCCGTGCCCTCCTGAGATGGCCCCTGACCACCCCGGCCTGTGAGAAGAGCGATGCGGGTTTGCCGGAAAACGGTGGGGCCTCTTGCCTACCTTTGGGTCCTTACTTAGTTCTCAGGAAGTGACTGGCACCGAATGCCAGCCACGTGCGCACAGTGGCTACGTGCCCTGCCCACGTGGCACAGCCTCACGGGACCGCCTCCCCCCGCCCTGAAGCAGGGAGCTAGCCAGAGGTGCTCGGGAACTCAGAGGGGACGTCTGGGGAGGCAGGGTGCTGACCCCGAGGCCCTGGCCCGCAGATGGCGTACCAGGCATGGGTGACCAACGCGCAGACGGTGCTGAGGCAGCAGCGGGAGGAGCAGGCGAGGCAGGAGCAGGCAGGTGAGTCGGGCGGCGTGTGGGGCGGGGGGCGGGGGCGCAGGGCCGCGGCGCGCTGACCGGCACACCCCTGTGCCCAGGAGGCAGCCCGGGCCAGGAAGCAGAGCCGGCGGAGGGCCCAGACGAAG
>NW_027528369.1:10613900-10618711 GCF_008692635.1 Crocuta crocuta | reverse complement strand
CGTGATGCAGCGCGTGCTGAGCACCATGCAGTTCCTGTGGGTGCTGGGGCAGGCGCTGCTGGACGGGCTCACCGACTGGCTGCGCACCTTCACGCGGCACCACCGCGCCATAAGCGATGTGCTGCGGGCAGAGCGCTACCTGTACACGCAGGCGCTGCTCNCTGCCCCGCAGGGCCAGGAGCCACACCGGGGCTTGCTGGACCAGCTGTACACCAGGGACACGGAGGCTGCACCGCCCGGCCGCCTGGGGGCCCGGGACGCACCGAGCACCACGTCAAGGTGCGTGTGGGCTGGCGGGGCTCACAGAGCGGGAGGCGTGCAGCCTGCCGGCCCCTCGTCCACCAGGGACCGTGAGGCGCCTCCGGCCCCAGAGCCCGGGCCGTGCAGGGGGCGGGCTGCCTGTGACGGCCTTTGCCTCCCGCAGCGGGCTGGGGGCTGAGGAGCCGCTGAGCACCGCCACGGAGGACACCGGCGGCCCCCTGAGCACCGGGTACAACAC
Organism: Crocuta crocuta; assembly: GCF_008692635.1. Classification (NCBI taxonomy): domain Eukaryota; kingdom Metazoa; phylum Chordata; class Mammalia; order Carnivora; family Hyaenidae; genus Crocuta; species Crocuta crocuta. The sequence goes on along the minus strand of NW_027528369.1, from coordinate 10,618,212 downwards.
CCGCAGCAGCAGCAGCAGCAGCAGCAGCAGCACCCAGGACGTGACCGCCGAGCCCGGGGCTTCCCCGCGCGGCTCCCGGGAGCTTGCCGCCGGTGCTCCGACCCGCACCCGCACGGCCAGCGAGCTGCTCCTTGACAGGTGGGGTGCTGAGGGCGGCGGGCGGGCGGGGGGCGTGGGGAGCCAGGGGCGCTGGTGTGAGAGGCTGGGGCGGGGCTCCCCGCAGGCACCTGCACATCCAGGAGCTGGAGGAGGCGCAGCAGTTTGAAGCGGGACAGGGCCGGGCGCTGCGGCTGCTGCAGGCCGCCTACCAGTGCGTGGCCGCCCACTCGGAGCTGCTCTGCTACTTCATCATCGTCCTCAACCACATGGTCACTGCCTCGGCCGCCTCCCTGGTGCTGCCCGTGTTGGTCTTCCTGTGGGCCATGCTGTCCATCCCCAGGCCCAGCAAGCGCTTCTGGATGACGGCCATCGTCTTCACCGAGGTGGGCTGCAGCCGGAGCTGGGGGGGTGGGGAGGGAGGTCCTGGCCGTGCCATGCTGAGCCCCCTCCCCTGCAGGTGACTGTGGTCACCAAGTACCTGTTCCAGTTTGGCTTCTTCCCCTGGAACACCCACGCGGTGCTGCGGCGCTACGAGAACAAGCCGTACTTCCCGCCACGCATCCTGGGGCTGGAGAAGACGGATGGCTACATCAAGTACGACCTGGTGCAGCTCATGGCCCTGTTCTTCCACCGGTCCCAGCTGCTGGTGAGTCCCCCCGGCCGGGGGAGCAGGCAGCACCTCCCTGCACACAGCCCACCTGCCAGTCGCCCCCAAGTGTTGTGCGTCCCAGGGTGTGGCCACGCCAGCCTCCTCCCCCCTCCCTCCCTCTGCAGTGCTACGGCCTCTGGGACCACGAAGAGGACCCTCTCTCTAAGGACCACGACCGAGGCCGTCGGAAGAAGGGGGCTGAGGAGGAGCCAGCAGCCCTGGGACCCCAGGGGGAGCCGGTGATGGCCGGGGCGCTCACCCAGGACCACATGCAGGCGGAAGCGGGGGACGGGCCCCCCCAGCCTCCCCTGGAGCTCAAGCCCCGGGACACGAGGCGGATCAGCCTGCGTTTTAGGAAGAGGAGGAAGGAGAGCACAGAGCGCGTAGAACCCGCAGCCGTTGGTACGATGGCCCCGTCCCTCTACAGCCACCCGCGGCCCGCCAGGGTCCCGCCTGGAGCCGCTGCCCCGGCCGCATTCCCGGCACACCCCGTGGGGCAGGTGATGAAGCCCCGGCCGGCCCTGTGGTCCAGCCTGCTGGTCCAAAAAGTGGGGTGATCCAGCCTCCTCGGGGGTGGTCTTGGGGTGGTCAGGAGCCTGAGCTGGGTGCCCAGGGCCGTGCCCCCTCCTCCCGTCAGCAGTGGCTGCTCCCCACAGAAGGCGTGGTGGCCTCGGGGAACGAGCGGTGGAGTCGCCCAAGGGAAAGGGTGAGAGCCTTGGGGCTCCAACTGCAGAGCTGCTGCCTGGCCCTGTGAGTGACTGCGCCGCCCCAGGCAGGCCGGGGGGCGGGGGGGCGGCAGGAGCCACCAGGGCAGGTGCACTGAGCCCGCCGCCCGCCCCCGCAGGGCCCAGAGCGTGTACCGGCCCCTGCAGCGCTTCTTCCACGACATCCTGCACACCCAGTACCGCGCGGCCACCGACGTCTACGCCCTCATGTTTCTGGCCGACGTAGTCGACTTCATCATCATCATCTTTGGCTTCTGGGCCTTTGGGGTGAGCACAGAGCCTGGCTGCACCCCCTGCCCGCCCACCCGCAGCCACCCCCTGACCTCTGCTCTCCCAACACAGAAACACTCTGCAGCCACAGACATCACGTCCTCGCTGTCAGACGACCAGGTGCCCGAGGCCTTCCTGGTCATGCTGCTCATCCAGTTCAGCACGATGGTCGTCGACCGCGCCCTCTACCTCCGCAAGACCGTGCTGGGCAAGCTGGCCTTCCAGGTGGCGCTGGTGCTGGCCATCCACGTGTGGATGTTCTTCGTCCTGCCTGCAGTCACCGAGAGGTGGGCGTGCGGCCGGGCCAGGGGACCTCGGGGCTGTGGCCCGGGCAGGCCGCCTGACCCAGCCCTCCCGTTCCCCGCAGGATGTTCAGCCAGAACGCGGTGGCCCAACTGTGGTACTTCGTGAAGTGCATCTACTTTGCCCTGTCCGCCTACCAGATCCGCTGCGGCTACCCCACCCGCATCCTGGGCAACTTTCTCACCAAGAAGTACAACCACCTCAACCTCTTCCTCTTCCAGGGGTGAGTGCGGGCGGGCCCCGGGTGCGGGGAGCCAGGCTGTCTCCCACAGGCTGTCCTGACAGCGGCCGCCCCCGGCAGGTTCCGGCTCGTGCCATTTCTGGTAGAGCTGCGGGCCGTGATGGACTGGGTGTGGACGGACACCACGCTGTCCCTGTCCAGCTGGATGTGTGTGGAGGACATCTACGCCAACATCTTCATCATCAAGTGCAGCCGAGAGACTGAGAAGGTGCCTGGGCCTAAGGCGGGTAGTGAGGGACACTGGTCGCTCCCCCCTGGGGCCGATGGGGCACACGAGAACTAGGCAGTGCAGGTGGCTCCCTGCCCCTCACCTGAGGGCCGCCAGCCCACAACCACACGAGGCCAGGAGGTGGTTCTTAGAGGGGACAGTGAACTTGACCCTGTTCGGGACAGGCAGCTGGCTTCTCTGGTCATGGGCACGAGGGGTGGGAGACGGGGTGGGACACAAAGTGTCAGCCGAGTGTCTGTTAGCAGCTTTACTGGGGGGGGTGACGGGCACAGAACCCGCCCTGTCCACGTGTACAATTCAGAGACGTGTAGCACGGTCACAGAGCCGCGCCGCTGGCCCACCAGGTCTCAGCCCTGCTCGGCGCTCTAGCAAGAACCCGTCCCCATTCCCCTCTGCCCGGGCATCCCCGCCCACTCTCTGCAGGGATTTGCCTGGTCACGAAGGCTCCTGCACGTGTGGTCGCGTGCCCTGTGGCCGGGGTCTGGCTGCTTTCGTTCTGCGGGGTTTTAGGCTCGTCCGTGAAGCCCGTGTCAGAATCTGGGGATTTGGAGCAGCACTGCATCGCGCGCCGAGCCACCTTCCTCACCCCTGTTCCTAACCGCGACGGAGGCTGGGTTTCTGTTTTGCTTGTCGCGGCGCGCACTGCCTCGCATGCGTGCGGGACCTCGGCCGCCCAGTCTTCCCCTCCCCGCCTCACGCAGCGCGCAGTCCCCACAGCACCCCGTCCCTGCCCTCCCCGCAGCCTGGGGTTCCTCTTCGTGCTCTCCAGCGCTTGTGCCTAGGAGGCGGCGGCTTAGCGCGGTTTCTGTTCTGGTTTCCCTGGCGGCTCACGACGGCCAGAATCTTCTCCTGTGCTGGCGGCCGTGTGCTCTGCCTCTTTCGTCCCTGGTTGTCCGTGGACTTACGAGAACTCCTCTTCTGGGCACTAGACCCGCTCAGGCAGGATCTGCCCCACAGCCTCCCACGCTCTGGGCTCTGCACGCTCAGCCCACCCGCCCCGACACACAGATCTTTCTCTAACGTCCGGTTTCCCGTTGCTGCTGGTGCCTGTGTGAGATGTGAGGCTTTCTCACCAGATCCCAGGAATGAGGCTTTGCCCCTGGGAGTCTCCCTGACCGCGGCCTCGGGGAGCGGTCTCGCCGCTGTGGCACGCGATGTGCGTGTGTCCCAGCACATCTGCTGGGAGCCTGTCCTTTCCTCACTCGGCGCGAGGGGGTTTCTGGGTTCTCGGCTCTACTCCACCGGTCTCCGTGCGTGGAGGCCTCGCTAAGCGCGGGGGGGCCCCCCGGGCAGCTCTGACGTTCCCAGGCTGTGCAGCATGAGGACGGCTCCCGGAGCAGCAGGGGCCGGGGAGGGCAGAGCTGAGCCCCTGACCCCTGCCCCACCCCCCAGAAATACCCGCAGCCCAAGGGGCAGAAGAAGAAGAAGATCGTCAAGTACGGCATGGGCGGCCTCATCATCCTCTTCCTCGTGGCCATCATCTGGTTCCCGCTGCTCTTCATGTCCCTGGTGCGCTCCGTGGTCGGCGTCGTCAACCAGCCTATCGATGTCACCGTCACCCTCAAGCTGGGTGGCTACGAGGTGAGCCGCCAGTCTGTGTCAGCTCGCCCACCTCCCTCATCCTCAGAGTTCTGTGCGGCACCGGCAGCCGGGGGTCGAGGGCCCCTGCAGCCTCACACTGTCCCCCCCGCAGCCCCTGTTCACCATGAGTGCCCAGCAGCCGTCCATCGTGCCCTTCACGCAGCAGGCCTACGACGACCTGTCCAGACAGTTTGACCCGAACCCGGTGAGTGTGC
>NW_027528369.1:10610505-10613845 GCF_008692635.1 Crocuta crocuta | reverse complement strand
GGTCCTCACCGCAGTGCCGCCCTGGGCCCAGCTGGCCATGCAGTTCATCAGCCAGTATAGCCCCGAGGACATCGTCACGGCGCAGATCGAGGGCAGCTCCGGGGCGCTGTGGCGCATCAGCCCTCCCAGCCGGGCGCAGATGAAGCGGGAGCTGTACAACGGCACGGCTGCCATCACCCTGCGCTTCACCTGGAACTTCCAGAGGTGCGGGCCGGGCTNGGGGAGACCCGGGGGCCGGGGTCAGGCCTGACTCCCCGGCCTTCTCCCTGCAGGGTCATCCCCAACCTCTTCCCCAAGTACATCCGTGCCCCCAATGGGCCTGAAGCGAACCCCGTGAAGCAGCTGCAGCCCAGTGAGTGTGTGTGAGCGTGGAGGGGTGGCCGCGCCCTGGGGGAGGGTGGGGGCCCTGACTGGCACCGGCTCTGCCCCAGACGAAGAGGCCGACTACCTTGGCGTGCGCGTCCAGCTGCGGAGGGAGCGCGTGGGCTCGGGGGCCGCCGGCTTCCTCGAGTGGTGGGTCATAGAGCTGCAGGACTGCCAAGCCCAGTGCAACCTGCTGCCCATGGTCATCTTCAGCGACAAGGTCAGCCCGCCCAGCCTCGGCTTCCTGGCCGGCTACGGGTGAGTGCGCTGGGCGCCGGGGGCGGGTGGCCGCGGCAGCGTCCTAGGCACTCACCCATGCACCCCTGCCGGCAGGGTCATGGGGCTCTACGTGTCCATCGTGCTGGTCATCGGCAAGTTCGTGCGCGGCTTCTTCAGTGAGATCTCCCACTCCATCATGTTCGAGGAGCTGCCGTGCGTGGACCGCATCCTCAAGCTCTGCCAGGACATCTTCCTGGTGCGGGAGACGCGGGAGCTGGAGCTCGAGGAGGAGCTGTACGCCAAGCTCATCTTCCTGTACCGTTCGCCCGAGACCATGATCAAGTGGACCCGCGAGAAGGAGTAGGCGCCGCCCGGCAGGCCGCCGCGCCCCGATGCTGCTGCCGGAAGGAAGGAAGCTGGGGCCCCTGCCCCGCCCGGCGCAGGCCCGCTGCCCGTTTCTTCGACCCCGAACGCCCCGCGCGGCCGGCCTTCCCTTCCCCACCAGTACTGTAGGGTTTTCTAATTAAAAGTATTTTTATTTATACGACTCCATGCCCCCGGCCCATCCGCGCCGTTCTGCTCCGGGCGGCCCCGGGCTCAGCTCTCAGCGGCGTGCGCCTCCTCCTCGCTGCCCTCCACCAGGCACTTCGGGATGTCCTGCGAGGCCCTGGGGGAAGCCGCACACTGGGAACCTGCACCAGGCCCAGAAGGACGCCCCCCAACCCCGGGGCACCCCCAACTGTGCGCCCAGACGGTACCTTCGGCTGCGGAACTGGGCCTCGGCCAAGATGTAAGGTGGCAGGGGCTCCAAGGAGGGCTGCGACAGAGAACCGCCGGGGGTGAGAGGCCGCAAGGCGCAGAGCCCGGGGGTAGGCCTCCCCCGTCCCCACCCGAGGACGGGAACCACTCACCACATCCTTCATGTTCACACGGCAGCCGTAGCACAGCTGCTCCATGACCCAGGCTCGGGAGTCCTCCCTGCGGGAGCAGAGCTGCGCCTGACCACCTCGCTTGGGCCCTGGGGGTACCACACCCGCCCGGACAGCTGTGTGGGGCGGGCCTTACCTCCTGCCGGGCCCAGCCCCCTGGCAGCAGACCTGGGCACTGCCCACCTCTGTGGGTGTCCCAGCCTCAGCCCCAGGGGTGGGGGGATGCGTCTGGGAGAAATCCGAGGTCTGAGCCCCAAAAGCCGTGGCACTATCTGTAGGCAGAGACAAGCTGAGGATCCTCTGGGCGCTGGACCCCAGCTCTTGCTTGCCGGCACCCCACCCCCTCCACACAGACCGGAAGCGTCGACATCCAGCGTGCACAGACAGAGCAGGCAGCGGGGGCCGGCGGCACAGCCGTCGCGGGGGGCCTTCACCAGCTTCTCACTTGTCCTGAGGGCGTGGGAGACAGAGCACAAGGCGCCGTCAGGCTGGGGCTTCACTCCCACCCGTACCCCGGCATGGGCATTCGTGCACATGTACACACACACACACCTGTACACGGTGCTGACCGTAGACGGGAACTGCGCCTGCAGCCGCAGCAGGAAGCTCTCCATCAGCCGGTGGATGCTGGCCTTCTCAGGGGCCTGGGGACGGGCAGATGGAGGGCTGCGAGAGTAGCACCCCAGGCCTGGCCAAGGGGCCACAGCTTCACACCGTCAGCCCCTACGAGCGCCATGTCGCGGCGGGAATGAGCCAGAGCACCCACTTCCCACGTGCCCCGGTTGCTAAACGCCGTGGCTCTTACAAATTCTGTGACCAGAGTTCTCTGGCATGATTCACCCTGCCCCTCCTCCACTACCTGGGAGCCCTTCCTAGAGACATGGGCACCCGGACACTGGCTACGCGCCTGCCAACCCCCTCTTCCTTGAGGACAGCAGCCACCTCTGCACGGCGGGAAAATGCCCCACGTCTGCTCCCAGGACTGGGCACGCCGTTGACACCGAGGTCAGAGAGCTGGTGTGGACACAGCTCAGGCCACCGAGGCTATGCCAGCAGCCTCTGACCCCATGCCGGGGGTGGGGGGGCGGGTGGTGCCTGCCCAGGTCCCGCAGCTCACCTTGGTGTCGATGGCTGGGGTGAAGACAGAGGGAACGGCAAACAGGCGGTTGTAGAAAGCGACCTCCTTCAACGTGTGGTCGCGCATGGGCCGCACCACCACGACGTCCCCGTGCCGCTCATCCGAGAAGCCCTGCGTGGGGAGAGGGGCACGTTCTTCACCACCCCCAGCAGACGGGCTCACGGTCCTCCTTCCCTGCTCCACAAGGGAGACCCTGGGCCGACTCACGACACCACAGCCAGCAGGGTCCCTTAAAGGCCTGCACCCATGTACCGTGTCCCAGGCGAGAAAAGCCCCTCTCCCCAGGGCCAGGCTGGTCATGAGCTTGATGGCCAAGCGGGTACAGCTGTCTCCAGTCATCACCTTGGAGTAGCCATGGGTCCGGGCCACATGCAGGATCAGGTGGGTCCTGGAGAGCACAGGGTCTCAGGGTCCAGGTGAAGCAGGGCCAAGACCCTGGTGGGGGGCGGGGGGCTCACCGCAGGGTGTGCAGAAGCTCCTCTTTGGCCGTCAACGTCTTCACGGAGCCAAACAGCCGGGACAGAGCCTCAGTCTGGGCAGCTGGCGGCGGCGGCCCCGCTGGGCCCTGGGGGCAGGGCTGGCTCTGCCGCTCCTCCCCCTGCGCTGGGCCAGGGCTGCCCCCAGCCCTCTCAGTCCCCAGCGTGTGCTGCTGCTGGAGGAAACTATCCACAGCCGCCTTGTAGGTCCCCGC
>NW_027528369.1:10605899-10610476 GCF_008692635.1 Crocuta crocuta | reverse complement strand
CCCCGTGCCCTGGGCCCCGCCCATAACCCTCATAGGCCTGCCCTGCAGGGCCCTTTATCAGAGAGAGACAGGCCCGCCCACCTCCTCTAAGGCGACCACATGCCACGGGAAGCCCACGGTCTGCAGGAGCAGCTTCACCTCTGCCACGGTTTGTGCCCTGTCGTCCGGGCTCTGCCCGCAGGCCGCTCCCTCTGAAGAAGGCAGGCAGAGCAGGGTCATGGCTACAGAAGAGCCCAAATGGGCCAGGGCCAGGGCCAACGCCGCGTGGGAAATGCCCCGCGGCTTCTCTGTGGAAAGGACAGGGCGCTAACCCGTTCTCCCAGGGGAGCACTTTCGGAGTGGGCAGGGGGTTCTCCGTCACGGCACAGGGGGGTGTGGGGAGGGAGGCATGACGGACCGCAGTGCCAGAGACCCACTAGGGGCCTATCACAAGGGAGTGAGGCAGGGGACAGGTGAGCGACTGGGCCCCGGGGAAGCAAACTGGCCCGGTCCCCTCAGGGTCCCTCCGGCCTAACTCTGATAAAGCTGATAAAGGCCAGGCCTGGGACCAGACGACCACCTTGTGTGCCTTTCTGGCTGGACACATGCGCGGTCTCCAAAGCCTGCCCCCAACAGGGCCTCGCTAAGGTCACAGTACCAGCTGAGTGGGGCTCATCCTAAGCAGCGGGGGAGGGGAAGGGTGGCCAAACGCACCATCCACGTAGACAACCCCTGGCACAAAACGCAGTCTTTTGGCAGAATCTCGACTCAGGCCCTGGAGAGAAAAGGCACAGGACCTCAGCTGCCCGGTCAGAAGACACAGGATAGTTTCCCGGCACAGGCCATTCTCCATCTGAACCGAGGCCCCTGGGGAAGGGGTGCTGACCCTCACCCGGGGCGGACAGGCCATTGGACAAGGTGCCAGCAGGCCCCACGGGGAGGCCACGCAGCCTGACCAGGTCACGGGGGCCTGCCTGGGTATCTCACTTCCCCAGTACGGCTGGCTCCTCCCGAGTCAGTCCCTCCCTCCTGGCTACGTCCCGAGAAGCGGCCTGGCCAAGGCCCTCTGACCCCTGCGAGTGCAGCAGGAGAAAAATCAAGGCGCCACCGGTCGGAGGGGACAGGGACACCAGGTGCCAGACACGAGGCTAGGTTGAGCGCGCCGTGAGTGAGAGCGGAGCGCCAAGCACAAGGCAGCGGGCCGCAGCCCCTCTCACCTGTGCCCCTCAGTGGGAAGGCAGAGGGCCTGTGTGTGTCCCCAGCCCCAGGTCACCGCCTCCAGGCAGCCAGCACCCTGAGCGGAAGACCGACTGCCTGGAGCACAGTCCCCCCGCCCGGAGCACCCTCCCCTCAGTCTCCCTCCCCGCCTGACTTAGTCACCTGTTAACCCCACTGCTCCTTCAGGTCTCTCCTTAAACTTCTTAAGGAGGCTGGGCCCCACCCCAGCCAGGCGGGACCCCTTCCGGGCTCCCCCAGGCACCTGCTTGTATCTCACAGCCTCGTCCTCGACCCAGGACCGGGGGCGACCTCAGAACTGACACTTTCCCGGTCACTATGACTCTACATGATCAGCAAAGCACTAGACTGAGGCACGGCCGGGTCCCTCCAGCCGCAGCACATGCACGTCTGGTGCACACGCATCCAAGGGCCCTCCGGGTGTCCCGGCTGGCGGCGGGCCGCTCCTGCTAGCTCCAGTCAAGAGCCCCTCAGGGCGGGGCCCCCCGACCCTGGAGCTCAGCTGGGCAGCAGTAGAGCCCCTGGGAGATGCTGTCGGGATGTACCTCAAGGACCTGCCAGACCATGGAGCTGGATGAAGGCCCCCCAGACCACGCCAGGAGCACCTAGGAGACAAGGAACGTTGCTGGCGAGCACCGCAGCTCCAACAGGACCGTGCCCGCCCTCCCTACCGCTGCCCCTGCACGACAGTGGGGAGGGACGCACGGACTGAGAGCCAGTGCCCGGGGGGCTGGGCTTGCCACCTGGGGACCCCATGGAGGAGTCACCCCACACACTACCTTCTCTCCTGGAAAGATCAGCCGATTCTTCCCTAGCACGGCTCTGAACTTGTGGATGTAAAACGCCCTGAAGCAGTCCCTGCAACACAACCAAGCAGCAGCTGTGGGGGCGCCACCCAGGCCGCCCCCTCCCCGCCCACACGGGAAGGCAGCCCGGCCCGACCACTGCTGGGTGTTCCCTTCTTTCACACACTTCCAGCTTTAAAAAACAGCATCTCGACCAAGGCTCTGCCCAGAAACTGGCGAGGGAAGCCACGGGTGAGGGGTCTCTCCAGCTGTCTGCCCCAGGACCGGCCCCACACGGCCTACCTTGGTCCCCAGCCGCCCTGCTGCCACCTGCACCCCCAAGCACGCAGGAAGGCCCAGCTGGCAGGGCGGACACAGGAAAGTGCAGAGCAAGGCCAGCCCGACCCTCCCCTACGCAGAGCTGAGGGCCGCTTCCAAGACCCCCGTGGCGAGAAGTGCCATCTCTTGGGACGAAGGGGGGAGCAGTAAGCAGGCTGTGGGGCAGGGGCGGGGGGGGGGGTCCCCACAGCTCCACCCTGGCCTAAAGAGCTGATCCTGCCTGGACCAGAAATGCCTGGGAAGCTTATGCAAACGCAGAGTCCTGGCTTCTTCCTCAAACCTACAGAATAAGAACTTCCAGAACCCACAGGCTTTGGGAATCTGTGTTCTTGATAAACCTTCCAGCTGGTTCCCATGCTTACTAGGTTAAGTGTTCTCAGCCTTCGCTACAGGTTAGAATCACTCAAGCCAAATACAGCAGAACGTGCCAGGATGAGGCCCAGGCCCCTGCATTTGAAAGCTCCCCGACAACCCCGCAGGACTCAGGGTCAGCGACAGCCTGTACAACAGGGAGGAACGCGGCTCCATTAGAACAGCCCCACACCTGGGGCTGCACCCCTAAATCTACTTTCTTTGTCCCAGTAGGACACACCAGTGTCCACAGTTTGACCAATCCCCGCCCCCGCCTCTGTGGTAACTCAACTCGGTGTTTAATAAAATGCTGAGACCCTAGGTGACGAGCCACGGGCGGGACTCCCAGGAAAGGCGGGTGTGGTGACGCTCCTGAAACAAACAGGTGCTTGCCGCCCCCCTTCCTGGAGCACAGAGAACCCTGTCGCTGCCCGCAGGCAGGGGGAGCTCTGAGCCCAGACGGAGCCGCTGCAGCCTCTTCTGTTTGGAACAATTATCACCTTTTCATGTTCTTTCTTTTAAAGACTTATTTATTTCTGAGAGAGAGAGAGAGGAAGAATGAAAGGGAGAGGGGCAGAGAGAGGGAGGACAGNAAGCCCGATGTGGGGCTTGAACTCACGAACTGTGAGATCCTGACCTGAGCTGAAGTTTTGGATCCTAACCGACTGAGCCACCCAGGCGTTCTGGAACAATCATCACTTTTTGATGCTCTAAGTGACTAAAGCCATGCCTTCTTTGCTTACAGTGTATATTCCAGTAGCAGACACCAAGTCCACTGGGCGCCCAGAGGATGGCTGGGGAGGAGAAAGTTTTTTGGGGGTGGGGGGCGGAGACTCAGCCCCTTCAGTTTCTCTTTTGGAAAATTCTGGTAAAGTAGAGTCCAAGACTCCTAGAGACTAATTTAAAAACATGAGCTGGTCACTCATTCAACAAACATCCGCCTCCCACACAGCTCGCAATGTCAGCAGCAACTGACACAGACACAGCCGGAGGCCAGCCCTGCCCTCGGGGAGCTGTGGAGCCAGCGGCCGCGAACAGGTGCTGGAAGAGCTCCGATCCACTGCCGACGTGACAGGGGCCACAAGGCAGCTTCAGAGAAAACGGAACATGCCCGTAACAAGGTCCTCTGGGAGTGGGCCTCCTCCGCTCCCGTCCAAAGCCGACCCCCTACCTCAGAGCCTGAGCTGTGCACCTCCCTCCATCCCACAGGAGTAAACTCCTCATCACTCAGAGCACCTGCCCCAGAACCCAGGATGCTCTAATCTGCCCCCAAATGCTCGTCCTGCCTGTAACTCACCTCATCCTCACTGCCAACTCCCCCCATAAGAGCCATCACGTATTTCTGAGCTGGATAATGCGGGGATTATGGGGTGCCCATGCAGAAAACCAACCCCCCCCCCCCCCACTCGCCAGAGTCACTAGGAGCAACTTCGAAGTAGAAATGAAGGGATCTCACACTTTTCAAAGAAGAGATCAAGCCACAGAGACGGGAGACGGCGGGTGCCCCGTACCCACCAACACGCCTCACCTGCAGAAGGCATCCCCTGCCCGGATCACCACAACCGGCAGGCCCTCCTTGCACTTCACACACTTCAGCTCACGGCTTCGGAGGCATGGGGAAGGAGGAGGCGAGAACACAGGTTGCGGACCTCCCCCCGGGCAGNGGGCCGTGAGGGATTTTAGTCTGTTAAAGGCCGCTCAGGGGAGCACATACAGGCCACCCCTCAACCTCTCCAAGGCTGGCCTGACACACCAGCGCTTGCTGTGCGGATTCGGAAGGGAGAAACGGAACCAGGGCGTGGACGCCACAGGGGGCCGACTGCGGACAGCCGCACTGGCGGCAAGAACTGCAAGGGCCGGCGGGCAGAGGGCCCCTTCCCGGGGTGT
>NW_027528369.1:10599274-10605786 GCF_008692635.1 Crocuta crocuta | reverse complement strand
GCCCGGCTCTCACCCAGGCCGCGGTGGCGGCGGTCCCTCGGGCGCGGGGTCCCCGTAGTCCTCGCCAACCTGGCACATGGCTGCGCGGAGTTGCGCTGCAGTGAGCGGCGGCGACGGGGAGACGCGTCCTGATTACGTCAGCANGCAGCGGCGACCTCTGCGCCAGTCGCCTTCGATCCGGTCCCCTGGAGACTGGGGTGGGCATGTGTAAATAAACGTCTTGTGGCTTTTGTTGCCAAATCCTTTTCGGACCCGCTGCCTGCTTGTCTTGACCGCAGAGGACAGGACTTCCCTAAAGTTAGGCGAGGGGCTAGTTTGGACTTCTGTGCGGCTTTGTTTTGACGGAGAACTTGGGTCTTCATCACTGAGCAGCCAGGCGCGCCTGGGGGACGGGGTTTCCGCCGCACCAGGGCCTACGGGGGGCTCCTGCAGGGTGTTTCAGCAACAGAGACCCGAGGATGTGGCTCTCCTCCCGGCTGAGAGCTGCACTCAGGTCTTCTCGGAGCTGCCAGCCGTGTTGGAAGGGAGCCGAGATCGGTGTCTGCTCTGCGACTCTCTCCTTCCTGGCTGAGTAGAACAGCTCTTGAGTGAAATTAGCAGGGTGGGAAGAGGGTTCCCGAGGGCCGTGTTGGCAGCAGGCGGGGCTCCGGAGGAGGAGGGGCTTTCAGTCCAGGGCGCTGGGCAGAGGTGCACCGGCCAGCAGGCTCCCCTAGAGCATTTTGCAAACCACCGCAGCGGACTCGGGAGGCTCCTGCGCTGGTACGTGTGTGCCTGCTCATCACCCGGGGCCGGGGTCAGGATGCCGAAAGCCTTCGCGTTCCCCCTCCTCAGGCAGCACGGGCACCTGCCCACACCGGGAGAGCACTGCCAATTGTGGAGAAGGGCACGGGGCCTCGCTTTCTCATGCCACTTGTGACGTTTTGTCAGAGGCAGTCTCTGAACAGGACTCCTTTCTTGTAAGCGCTGGCGGGTGTTTTACGGTGTGTTCTGCGTTTTTTTAGTCCCTTGTGGAGAGAACTGTAAGGCTTCTCCTGGGACCAGCTTTAGAAAGCCTCTCCTGGTCTTCGGATTTTGTCCCTTTGGCGCCAGCACTTACCCAGCCCTGGGCCACAGCATTCCAGTCTCCTGGAGAACAATCTATGTTCTCTCTCTCTCTCTCTCTCACTCTCTCGTCTAAATAAGTCTTTTCTTAAAATGCAGGCTTAGCATACAACACTGTTTAGAATTGTTGTGGAAGCATCATCTCCTGTAAAGCCCTCCCCCACCCAGGTTTTTCTTGGCAGAATCTGCTCTCTCTCCTGTGTCTCAGGCGNCTTAGCATACAACACTGTTTAGAATTGTTGTGGAAGCATCATCTCCTGTAAAGCCCTCCCCCACCCAGGTTTTTCTTGGCAGAATCGCTCTCTCTCCTGTGTCTCAGGCAGTCCCAGAGCCTCTTCCACGGCTTCTTCCGTAAAAGACTTCCTCCCTAGCTCTCGCTGCTGGCTTGTTTCCTTGGCTGCCCTGTCTCCATCTCTGACATTTCCTTAGCTTCTCGTCTGGTGTCGTGAAGGCACAGGCGCAAATAAGCGCAGAAGATTTGAAGTCTCGCGCTCTTCGCCTTAAAAATGTGCCAGTCTGGTTATCTCTTCCACACAGCTACCTAAGTAAGCAGTTTCTGGTGGTGAGAGTGGCCGCGTGCGGACAGCACAGGACAGAAGAGAGGTCACAGTGGGGGCCTTAGGTCACGAGGCCCGCATTAGAGCTCCCAGGGACTCCCCAGGACCCCCGGAGGGAACTGGTGGTTTCTCATGCTCCGGGGACATCCTGGCCCCTAAGTCACACCAGGAGCCAGGAGCCACGTGGCTGTCTGTGACCCTCCAATGCCGTCCCCTGACGGCCCGCATCTGCTGGGTAGGCTCTGCCTGGGGCTCCCTCTGCCCTTCGGTCCTCTTTCATTCTGTCTTATCAGTGCTGTGCATCGGTCCTTCCTCCTCAGTGTCCTCCCATGCAGTTAACGAGCACAGGTCTCAGAAAATAAAAACACTGACTCTTAAGGGTAAACACAGGGAGGGAGTGACAGGCACAGAGTACTCCGTGTACCACGGCCTCTTGGAGAAGGTGCTGTTGTTCTTGCTTCGGTACGAGAGACCTCGCTCCCAAGTGTCACGGCAAAGCCGGAGTTGGTGTTCAGGGTTCTGTCCACCACCCCCTCCCGCCCCCGTGCTCCTGGAGCAGCGACCTAGAGACCCTGGGGACCGCTGGCCTTACAGGCCCCTGCCCATCGGCACCCAGACCAACGAGCAGGCTTCTCTGGGCAGAGTCCCAGAGGCCCCAGGAGCTCCCGTCACCCCCTGCCTGGCTGTCTGCGAGCACGGGCTGGCTTACCTGATCTGCACGTGGGGACCAGGATGTGAGCCATCGACACCATCCAAAAAGGCTGTGGAAGTTGGGCTCTCTGCCGCTCAGGACAGCACCGGGTGCCCGCGGGCCCGCCTTTTTGCCTTCTTGGGCCCCTGAGACACTGGCCTATCCTGGCACACCAGAGTGTGAGAAGCCAGGGTGGGAGTGAGACCCCGTCGCTGCAGCTGCTGGGGCCTGTGTGCCGGCCATCTGGCTGCTCCAGTTGGGCCCGCGGGTCCAGGGTGTGAGAGAAGACCCCCAGCTGGCTCTGTCCGTGGAGAAGCCCCTCGGCACCAGCCCCTTGGGCATGTGCGGGCAGAACCTGCTTGGAAGAGGCGGGCACCGCCTGGCACCGCTCAGCACTCCGCAGTCAGTGTGGGGACCTGGCTGCCGTTGGCCGTGCCTCTGGCCCCGTGGCACAGAGAGGTGCCCTTCACCCTAGCCAGCCCCCCTGTCGGAGACGTGGCCCTGGACCCTGCCTTCCGCTGACCACGTGCCGATGAGTCACCCCGAGTGCTCAGTGGCCTTGCCTCCTGCATGTGTTTTTCACGGCTTTGCTGAAGCGCGATCCCATCTCAAGTGACAGAGTCGAGCAGTCCTCCCTGTGAACCTTTGATCACTGCTGTCTCCCCAGGAAGAAGCCTCATCCCCATTAGCGACCAGACCCTGTCGCTCCCGCCCCAGAAACACCAGTCTGCAGTCTGTCTATGGGCGGGTCTGTTCTGGACTTTTCCCGCGAACGGAATCACACAACACACATCCCGAGCATGGTGTTTCCGTGGCTCACCTCCGTGGCGGCGTCCGCCTTCCTTCACTCATCCTGGGATCCTTCACCTTCACGTGTCCGTGTGTCCATCACCCACGGATGACGTGGCTTGTTTCCACCTCGTGGTCCTCGTGGTGGTGCCGCTGTGGCCCCCACTGTGACAGCAGCAGGGCTCTCCTGCAGGGACCGGGCGGCCTTCCTCGGCCATTAGGCTGGGCACATCTCTGGGGTGGGCGGGCGCCTCCGTTACACACTTGCCAGGGGTGCCCGCGCCGGGTGAGGTAAGGGACAGGTGGGCCAGCCTCCCGGCGCTCTGGGGAAGGGGCTGCTGGGAGTTTTCTTGGCCTCAGGCCAAGCCAGGCCTTCTCACGTGCAGTGTGAGTGCAAACGCTGACAAGCCCAGGTGGGGGGCACCGCACAGATGCCCGCGTGTGGGAGGGCAGCCCAGCGCTGGGCAGCAGGAGAGACTCCGCGTGGCCCCCGGCTGCCTTTTCCCAGGAAGGAGGTGGGAGAATGCCGCCCGCTTAGCCCGGTGGAGGGGTCTGTAGACGGGGGAGCCCTGTCACCCTGTGCCCCCCCAGCCCCACCTGCGCGGTCACCCCAGGGAGAGGACAGCTGGCCTCACCTGATGCCCTGCAGTCTTTGAGGGGGCCGTGTCTCACGTGCCCGGGGCCATGAGCGTCCCCGCTTCTGTCACCGCGCCTCTGCTCAGGCTCTGTCCCGCGGTTGGTGACACTCGGCCTGCGCAGCTTTGGCCCTGTCTCGTCCAGTGAGTCTCAGGCCTGTGGGGCCCTGTGGTTTCCTCTCTCAGCACTGTTCGCGGTCTCGCTCCTGAGAGCTTTGCGGGTGGAGGGTCCCCAGAGCACCTGACGTGCTGTCACCACATGGCTGAGCCCGGTCCCCCCTGCGGCTGCAGCGCTGGCTGGGCGCAGTGCTGCGGGCAGCTCGGGTCCCGGGAGCCACGGCCACCGCTCCCCCGGCATCCTGGATATGTGGCAGGCCCAGAAACCCACCGCGAGAGGGGACCCAGGCTCATCTTTTAGCCAGAGGGCAGCTGTCCCGTCAGTAGGGTTTAGAAACAGAGCGGACCGTCCCCAGATGCGCCTGCTGACAGAGAGGGACCTGGCCTGGGAGGCACTCCCCGCGGCGACGCTCAGGCCCGTGTCCACTGCCACTGCAGGTTCTGCGGGGAGTGCCTCCAGCCCTGCCTGCAGGTGCCGTCCCCCCTGTGCCCGCTGTGCCGCCTGCCTTTCGACCCCAAGAAGGTGGACAAGGCCACCCATGTGGAGAAGCAGCTCTCTTCCTACAAGGCGCCCTGCAGGGGCTGCAACAAGAAGGTAACCCCCCCATAGGGCCTTCCCGGGACGGGGGCCTGGTACCCCCACAGGGCCTCCCCCGGAGGGTAGGTAGCTGCAAGCCCTAATTCCGCAGAGAGGAACCGGGCTGGGCTGCTCTGCCCCTCCCCCACAGCACCACTCACTTCCCGGTGGCCTGGCCACGTCCCCCCACATCTGCCCCCCCCCACTGCCTGGGCTGGGCTCGGGGTCTCGCGTTGTCGTCATGTAGCCGTTGTGTGGCTGTTTGGGGACATGCTGACCGGGGACGGGGCCCCAGGCCGGATGGAAGGGAGCATCTCCAGTGCTGCATGCCCGGCCCTGGGTGCCTTTGTCACCCACTCCGGCCTGCCTGGAGCCCCTCAGGGTGGCCCAGCCCCAGGAACGGACTCTGACTTTCATCTCTCAGCTTGACAGCTCGTACCAACTTCCCACACCAGAGAGCAGCCCCTGGTGGTTTTGTCCTAAAGGTCCGGGTCTGGGCGCGCAGGGGGCTCCTTGGCCTCCTTCCCGGAGAGGGAGCAGGCAGGGCCCTCCAACAGTTTCCTGTGTGTGGCGCTCCGGGCCGAGGTGGGAGCCGGGCTGCCCTTGGGAGGCCCTTCTCCTGTTACCCTGGACGGCTGGGTGGGGTGTTGGCCCAGGGATGGGTGCTCACACCCTCCTTGCTACTTCCTGGGTCCTGTGAGCGAGCTTTCTGTTTGTGAAATGTTTCCTTCCAGCCTTTTGGCGTTGGTGATGTGTCACAATTGGTGGCTTCTACCAGTCCTGCGCTTATTCCTTTTCTGGGGTCATTCACTTGAGCCACACCGGGGCCCCCACCCCCGTTCCCCGCCCTGAGCCAGGTGTCCCCCATGGGCCAGAGCATGTGACCGGGGCCTGGCTGAGGAGAAGGTGGTGCTGTGGTTGGGTTTGGTGTGGTCCGGTAAGGAGTTCGGTCACATGGTTGTCTTTAAAAGAATGCTGCCCCTCAGTTTCTGTTGGGAGGGCTGTTTTCCCAAATAAATGCTCTTCCGGTTTCCTGAGGGGCCGCCTCTGCCCGTCTGCAGCCCCCAAGGGAGCCCAACTGAGGTGCTTTCCTGACTAGTGGCTGGTGGCCAGATGCCTGGGTGGCTGCCGTGAGCACCTGCTGTGGGCGTCCTGTGTCTTCTCCAGAGGGACGCCAGGCCCCTCACTGCTTACAGAGCCGCTGGGCCATGAGCAGCAGGGGCAAGGACTGGCCTGCTTGCTGGCGGTCCTCCCCACCTCTGGAGGCCGACGCGGACCCTCTTCTCCGACCCTCTTCCTAGGTGACGCTGGCCAAGATGAGGGTGCATGTTTCCTCCTGCATGAAGGTCCAGGAGCAAATGGCCAACTGCCCCAAGTTCGTCCCCGTGGTGCCCACGTCCCAGCCCATCCCCAGGTCAGCACCCGCTGCGGCCACTCAGAGCGCCCGTCCCTGGTAGGGGCAGCTCCTGGCCCGTGTTGCTGTCCCTTGAGGAGGTGGAAGAGGCTGGCGTGTCCCCTCCGTGGAGGGCCCACGCAGGCTCACAAGTCACCTCCCACCAGGCGAATGCCCTTCCCAGAAAGGCCAGGGCTGGGCAGATGCCCTCCCCCGGGGCATAGCCGTATTGGGGGAAGGGTGGGGACCCAGAGTCGGGGGGGCGAGGGCAGAGCTAGGTGCCCAGGGGCAGGCAGGACCCGGAGGGCAGCCAGAGTGGCCCCCACTCACCTCCCACCACCGCCCCAGCGCCGTCCCCAACAGGTCCACCTTCACCTGCCCCTACTGCGGCGCCCGGAACCTGGACCAGCAGGAGCTGCTGAAGCACTGCGTGGACAGCCACCGCAGCGACCCCAACCGCGTGGTGAGTGGCCTGGCCGGGGACCCGGGGCGGGGCCCCCGGCGGGAGCGCTGCCTCAGCAGGGCCCTCCGTTCCAGGTGTGCCCCATCTGCTCGGCGATGCCCTGGGGGGACCCCAGCTACAAGAGCGCCAACTTCCTGCAGCACCTGCTACACCGGCACAAGTTCTCCTACGACACCTTTGTGGTAGGGA
>NW_027528369.1:10593375-10599138 GCF_008692635.1 Crocuta crocuta | reverse complement strand
GGGGGGGGGGGCAGGCCACCACCTGTGTGCAGGCCCTGGAGGGCCTGGGGACTCGAGTTGCGCTAAGCAGTGCCGGCAGGGACCCCTTTTGTTGGCTTGGTCACCCCCGCCCTGGGCCGTGGCCTTCTTCTCAGGCTTTGCCCGGTGGCTTGGGGACAGAGGGCCTGCGGGATGTGACGGGCTTCCCTCCTGGTGCCTGGAGAAGGGCTGCAGGCGCCCTGCCCTCCCCCACTGTGTGGGTCAGAACCTTGTCTCCCCAGCCCCCCCACAAAGCCTGAAGACCCTCCCGGACACAGGCCTTTGGGGCTACTTGCTCACAGCCCGGTCGCCCGTCCTAATTGCCAGGGGCCACAAAGATGCCTGGCTCCTCCGCTCAGTGCACCACCCTGGGGCCTGTGGTCTGGGCCGGAGGAGCTCACTTTCCCACAGGCCCGTCGCACTGGCGTCCACGGCGCCCTCGGGGAGGCAAAGAATGTTGTCCCTTGGGGCTGTCACTGCAGTGGCTCCGTGACACTGGGATGTGGCTGTCCTGTCTGGGGGCCCTGAAAGGTCACTGGTGCAGCCCGGTCCTCACTTCCTGTCTCACAGGACTACAGCATCGACGAGGAGGCTGCCTTCCAGGCCGCCCTGGCGCTGTCTCTCTCTGAGAACTGAGGGCGCAGCCCCCGGACCTGAGCCCTCCCGCCTCGGGGGACAGGGCCGGGCCGGCTCTCTGAGGCCCAGCGCCTGCGTGGGAGTGCGCCTTGGGGACCAAGCGGGGCCTCCGTGGTCGCAGGAGGGGCGGCCCCAAGCCCGCCGGCCCACGTCCTCATGGGGTGGCCACCAGTGCTCCTGGCCGAGCGTCGCTGGTTCTTCGGTGCTTCGAGCTGAGCAGCCGGCCCTGGGGGTGGGGGCCGGCTCGACGGGCCTGGGAGCAGCTGGCCGTCTGTCTGTCTGTCTCAAAGCCATGATGTCCTCCCCGTCCGCACAGAGACCCGCTCTGCCCAAGCTGTGCCCCGCAGGCCCGGCCGCCGCACCGGAAGTGCAGGAGGGGCCCCGGGCGGCATCTGGCAACACTTCCACTTTGCGCACTCGGTACTGGCTTTTGTGATACCTAGAAATTCCGGCATTTTTCTATATTATCCGGTGTGATAACCTTTTCACATTTTATAGAGCAAAGACAGAGCAGTTACTCTTCATATCGCAATACCCGTGTTTGACTAGGAACAATAGTATTTTTATGGAACATTTACAAGATTATATTTTTTAAAAAAAAAAGCAATCAAAAATAAACAGTGATGGGGTCAGCGCAGGGGAGGGAAAGAGGCGAGCAGACGCCGGAGCCAGAGCACGGCCGCAGGGCTTTGCTGGGGAGCCTGCAGGACCCCGGTGGCAGGGTCCCTCTCCTAGTCACCAGGAAGCAGCCCCGGCGCCCCCTGGCCGCTCACAGTGCAGGCCTCTCCTGCCAGGGGCGCGGCCTTGGCCCCGCTGTCACCTTCCCAGGCGGACCCTGGACCATGCCCCGTGCCCAGCAGGCCACCCCTGGGGATGACGGGCAGGGTTGGACGACGCTGTCTTACTCTTTCGGTTCAAGGCATAAATTATTGCTCTTTTAAAAAAACGTAAATAAAACGTTTCAAAGCATCTATAGTAACCTCGATTGTTGGGTTCACCTGGGAGTGTTAGAAGTCGGGCGGGGGCTNGAGTTGTCCCCTCACAGCCCCGCTCAGGGCACCTGCTCCAGCCCTGGCCCCAGCACCTTCCCAGGCTCCCGAGGCCCTCGCTCACCAGCCTGTGTCCACCTGCCCCAGACACATGCTCTTTCTTGAACCCCACGTCTGGTCCCGGTGACAAATCCAGGCAAAGGTTTGCTAGGTGCTGGTGGCTCTCACCTCCTTCCCTGTTGTGAGATGCGGTCCCCGGAGGCTGCCAGCTGGTCTCATTGAGGCTCCCTCCGGGGTCCGGATGTGGCCACACGGCCTGCACGAGGTCTCTGGGAGGCCCCACGGGGAGCCCAGGCCCTTGAGCAGCGGCCACTCTCCCCACGGCTGGCTCCTGTGCTTGGTGGCTTCCCTGGCATCCTGCCTTGGGCCCCAGCACATGCCCTGGGCCCCAGGGCTTCAGTCGGTGTCTGGGGGCAGAAGGAGCCATTTAAATGTGAAATGTCAGGGTCACCGGCGCTCGGTCGGTAGAGCATGTGACTCTTGATCTCACGGTCGTGAGTTTGAGCCCCGTGTTGAGTGTAGAGATGATTTGAAAATAAAATCTTTAAACGTGAAATGTCCACCCAGAGACGGTGTTCAGAGCCACCATTGGTGCCACAGATTCCTGCTGTCCCCCACATCACTCGAGACTTTAAGAGCCGACAAATGTCACCTGCTTGCCTGTGTCCTGGCAGCTGGTGGTTGGTATGCGGCCACACCCCTTCCTCCCTCCCCCTTGGCTGTTACCAGGCTGCCTCTCCAGGCAGGACTGTGTTCTGGGCTATTTTTCTAAGAAGGTGGGTCTCCTGAGCTCGAAGCCACGGCAGGGCCAGGCAAACAAGTCTCCACAACGGGCCACCCAGGCGAGCGGTGACAGGCTGGCTACCTCACTGGGAGCCTCCAGCCCCGCCCTCCCCTCTTTGACCCCACTGGCCCCGGGAGGCCTGTCCCACGGAGCAGGTGAAGCGACGAGTCCCAGCCTCCGCCCGAGGATACCTGTGCAGCTGCGCCCCCTCCACGTAGCCACGGGAGCCAAGAGCCAAAGGACAGCATCCACACGTGGCCTCTCATCCCTTTCACCCCAGGCCCAGGCCAGAAAGGGCCACAGAGAACACAACACCAACCAAGTGACCCGGAGTCCAGGATGGTCTGCCCAGCGGGGGGCCATCAGAGCAAACCCCAGCAGCGCCCACGGGACACGGGGAGCTGGATCTCAGCAGACCCCACGGTGTCGGGGTGGGGACGCCCCAGCTCGAGTCCACAGCACAAGCAGCCTCCCTCGTACTTGGCGTGAATCCCACGTGCAGTGGGGCTGTCCCGCCACACGCGCTTCAGGCTGGGGAGTCATGGTGTGCCCGCCACCCTGATGAGTGCAAGCTCCTCTCCCCCACTGCCACACAGAGCCAGGCAGCCCCTGCCTGGGGCGCACGCTTTCCCTTCACGGTGCACGGTCTACAGCTCCCCCTGCGGCCTAGAAAGCATCAGGGTACTTAACAACCTTCTCTGTTAAGGAGGCCAGCTGGGGAAGGCAGAGCCGGCGCCCCCACCAGCCTCCCAGCCCCTGACCCCTGACGCACTTCTTGTCCCGGCCTCGCAGGAGCCAATGGCCTGAGCGCTGGGCACTTGGCCTCCGACAGCTGGTCTCCAGCTGGGAACGAGGGGCCAGCTCCAGGGTGTGGACAGACGAGAAGCTCATGGAGGTGGTGGGGGGCAGAGCTGGGAGCCCCGCTGTGGACGGGACGGGTGGCTCCCCTCAAGGCCCCAGCCCCTGCTGCCGCCTGACGCCGGCGTCACACGGGAGCAGCTCCTGTGGCCGCATGGTGTGCACACTCATGCGTCAGGTGGGACACGCAGGACACAGCCCAGCCCGCACATGCGCCCCTGCTCAGCCCCCACTCGTCTCTACCCTTCTGCCCCAGCCCCTAGGACCGCTCCTCAGCACCCAATTCTCTGGCATGCCGCCAGGCGTCTAGGACTCTACCGCGTGTCCTATAAGCTGTGTGGGAAGGAACAGCGTCCCCTCTTGAGTGTGCTCATCTCACACAGGATGTGTCCACTGGATCCCAGTTTAAGAACTAGCATCGGGGCGCCTGGGTGGCTCTGTCAGTTAAGCGACCGACTTTGGCTCAGGTCATGATCTCACAGTTCATGGGTTCGAGCCCCCACATTGGGTCCGACAGCTCAGAGCCTGGAGCTGCTTCAGAGTCTGTGTCTCCCTCTCTCTCTGAACCTCCCCTGCTCATGCTGTCTCTCTCAATCTCTCAGAAATAAATAAAACATTAAAAAAAATTTTTTTTTAAAAAGAACCAGCATCAACTTTAACAATCAGGCCTCAAAACTGGTAGTGAGTCCCCCTNCTGTCTCTCTCAATCTCTCAGAAATAAATAAAACATTAAAAAAATTTTTTTTTAAAAGAACCAGCATCAACTTTAACAATCAGGCCTCAAAACTGGGAGTGAGTCCCCCTTCTCTGGGGGTGAGCAAGCACACGCTGGCCCCCGGTCCAACCAGACGTTGGGACATTGAGCATTTGGTTTGAATTTGCACAAGCCCATGAGCTTGGAGGGCCGTGGGGTTGCCCCAGGTCAGGATGTCCCAGCCATGGCCCCCCCCACTCCCCTCAGTGAACACTCCACTCACTGATAGAGGGGCTGGCGCCCCCAGGCCGAGGAGCCATCTGCCCTGGGCCCNCGGGTGGATCTGAGGCTTCACCAGCAGGTAAAGCGGCCATAATGAGGACAGAGGACACGGAGCAAGGCTGGGCGCGGACAGCGGCACCCCTCCCCGGCACTGCACAGGTGTGGACACGCAGACACTGAGGTTCTCCTCTGTGGGTCCTACTTGGGTCCGGCCCAGACAGAGCTCTGTGAGTCACAGCCAGTGAGTCTGCATGACCCCAAGGAGGGCTGAGAAGTGGGTGGGGTCATTTGTTATTGCAGCCCCTCCCCCACAGCCGCTCCAAGGACCCTCGGGATCCCAGGGGTGTTTCCGGGTTGAGACTAGGAACACGCCAGTTTCCCTAAATAGTATGAATGTCTCTCTGGGGATGAGGGAGGCCATCTTGGCTGGTGGCCACACAGTGGGTGACCGGGTGAAGAGGGACAGTGTGGGTGCGG
The DNA here is from genome assembly GCF_008692635.1 of Crocuta crocuta. Taxonomy (NCBI): domain Eukaryota; kingdom Metazoa; phylum Chordata; class Mammalia; order Carnivora; family Hyaenidae; genus Crocuta; species Crocuta crocuta. Next base: position 10,594,340 of record NW_027528369.1, on the reverse strand, counting down.
GGCCGGCCCAGGTATCTGCGAGCCTTATCTATGTCTGGAGGGGGAAAGAAGGAAGAGAGGGTATAAATAGAAAGGCCACAGAACAGGTGAAAAAGCAGAACGCAGCCACGTGTCCCCTGAAATCCACACACAACAGCACAGTGCCAGGCTGTGGCCCGCAGGACAGACGCGTGCCTTCCATCCGCGCACCACCTGCCCTTCCATGCTCTCATCCAGCAGCAGACGGGAGTGCACACCCCGTGTGCGGTCTGCAACGTGGGCCTGCGTCCCCAAGGCCCTGCCTTCTAACTTCTCAGAGCCTCTGAGGCAGGCCAGAAAGGCCCCACAGCTGGCAGGGGCAGGCGTGGTGCTGTGTCCACTTGCCCAGGGAATGCCTGTCTGCCCCCTGAAGCATCCACACCAAAGGGGAGAGGACACTCAGCCATGGCTTGCCTGGCTCCCTGCCGCCCGGAACGGGGACATGGCAGCCCGGGGTCACAGAGGAGGCTGCTGCAGAGCGCACGCACGCCCCCTCTTTGATTAAACTTCCCATAACCGCGGGTGGGTCAGAGCTCCCCGTGCAATCCCGGAATTCCAGGCTGTGTCCTTTTCATTGGCCAAATGAGCCTTTTGGAAGCTTGGGCCACCTCCGAGAGAGCTGTCCCCTGAGGGAAGGACCCCCCTCCCCCCGCCGCCTTCGCCCACTGGGAAAGGCCTCTCTTCCGCAGGCCGGCTAACCCCCGCCCCCTCTACGGCGGGTCAGCTGGGTCAGCTGTGGGGTTCAGGGCTCGTGCTCACCAATCCTACCCACGCGGGTTTGAGCACGAGGTGGGGCGAGCGCAGCCAGCTGCAGCATGGGCTCCGCGCACGCCTCCACCGCCCTGTGGACCGGAGCCGGCGCGGTTCCACCCAGCCCTGACCTCCGCCCTTCAGTCCACGGCAAGTGGGTGCGCCAGGCCCCAGGGGTCGGTGTGACTCGCGGCGCG
>NW_027528369.1:10564939-10593341 GCF_008692635.1 Crocuta crocuta | reverse complement strand
GTGGCCCCTCTGCCAGGCCCCTCGGCCACGCCCCGGCCGCGCCTCGCGCTGGTTGGCCCAGGCGGCGCGTTATGCTAATGAGCCAAGCCTCGGGCCACCTGCCCGCTGCGCTGCCCGCGGGCGCCGGCCGGACGCGCAGGGGGACCCGCGCGCGGGGGAGCCATGCCGCGCTCCTTCCTGGTGAAAACGCACTCCAACCACAGGGCCCCCAACTACAGGCAGCTGGAGACGCAGACAGGTAGGGGCTGCCGGCTCCCCAGCCCCGCCCAGGGCTCGGACTCCCGTCCCAGGAGGGAGGAGAGGAGTTGCCACGCCAGCGCCAGCGGAGCGGGGACGAGACCCCCGGTGGGTGGGCGGCCTGCGAGCGCCTTGTCCGTGTCGGGGGCCTCCCGACTTAGAGAGGGAGATTCCCTCCCCACTTAGAGAAGTTTCGAGGCCCCCAGTCACTCTGGGGGCTCTTCCCGTATGGCCTGGCGCACCCATCCCGCCTAAGGGAACCCTGGAGCCATCTTCCTGGTGCAGTCGGTGTGGGAGGGTCCCAGGGATGGGTGTGCAGAGAGACGGAGGGAGACTTGGGGCTGCTGTCCAAGGGCTCCCCCAGAGCATCCAGAGGGGACCCGAAGAGTGACCCGTGGGCTGTGTGCCAAGGCCCAGCCCATGAGCCTTCCCCCAACACCCTCCAGTGCCTCCTTGCCGTTCTGTGGGTCACCTCCCCAGGGCCTCCCCTCACCCGCGCGGAGGTTGCTCAGGGCAGGCTGGGCTGAGGGGCTGCCCCCCTCCCCCCTCCCCCCAGGCGGCCCAGTGGGGAGGCACAGGTCCAGGACCAGGACTGCCCATGTCCTGGGGGCACGAGAAGTTCCCAGGACAGAGGCCTCTGGAGAGCGATCAGGGCCATCACCCCACAGCCTCTTGGGGGTGAAGACCCTGAGGAGCTGCTGGGTGGCTCAGGGGCAGAGGGGAAAGGGGACACGGAGGAAGCCCAGGAGTGGACACCGTCCCCGGATCCATTCCAGGCTCACTGCCACCAGGGGGTGCCTCCTAGGACTGGGGTCCCCAACTCCACATTTCGAACAATTTGTCATAAAATGTCACAAAATGAAATGGAACAGAAGGCGCCAGAACACAGTGCTCTGGTAAGGGAAGCTTGCGTTTTAGATACATACATGATGGGAAATGGAGTTTTTAAAGCTTAACACCTGTTGTTTAGAGCCCAGTCCCAGAGTGCACCCAACTTTACTATTTGAACGTGCAGAGTGTCAGAGCAGCCCGGGGCTCCAGCACTCTCAGCCTCCTCCCCCCTCCCCTCCCTCCTTTTGATGAGGCTCCCACTTGTTGAGGCTACATGGCCACTGTGAGCCTCTTTCTACCAGGATGTTGCCCCAGGACAGACTGAGGTACGGGGTCTGGGGTCCCTCCCTCTCTCTTTTAAAATAAATGCCTTTTCAGGCCTCCGCCCAGGGAGCCCCTGACATGGAGGGGACTGAAAAGTCTCTCCCCGCAGGAATTTGAGCCACAGCAGCCCCCGAGGGTGTGTGGGAGCATCTGAAGGGCCAGCAGACGCACTGGATCAGGGCCACGGCCCGGCTGCCGCCCTACCCTGCCCTCCCTCTGGGGCCGCCCCAGCCCCCAAGACCTGGGTTGGCTCTGGCGACACCTGTGGCCAGGGTGGTGGCTGAGACTCAGAGACTTAAGAGAGGTGGGTTTTTCCCCAGTAGACAGGCCCCGAGTGAAGTGGGGTCCTAGGTTGTCTGGGTCCCCCGAGGCATCTCTCCAGAACTTCCTGGGAGTTTGTCTCTTAGCCTGACGCTGCCCAGTCCCTCTTCCCAGGAGGATAGAAGGTCACCGTGCTGTTTTATAACTGGGGGGATTAGGGGCGAGCGCAGGATAGAGTGGAAGGTGGGAAGTTTCCTTAAATGCCCCCGCTTCTCTACACCCTCACCAACACTTGTAATTGGCTATTGTTAATTCTGGCCGTCCTAGTGGGCACGAAGCGAAGCGGCCCCTCACCGTGGCTTTCATTTGCATCTCCTTGATGACTAATGGTGGCAAGCATCTTTTTTGTGCTTGTTGGCATATTTGTGTATGTATATATACATTTTAAAGTAATCTCTATGCCCAACGTGGGGCTTGAACCCAAACCCTTGAGATCAAGAGTCACATGATCTACAGACTGAGCCAGCCAGGTGCCCCGCCATCTGTATATCTGGTTTGGAGAAATGTTTATTCAGATCTTTTGCCCATTTTAAAATTACATATATATATATGAATGATTGAGTTGCAAGAGTTCTATATTTTACATGCTATCTACTTAACAGATACATGATTTGCAAAGATTTTCTCCCATTCTGTGGGTTGTCTTTCTTGCCCAAAGCCTTGGCATGAAGGTAGAAACGGGACCAGAGATTGATGCCAGCACATCCGGAGTAAGAAGTGGGTTGGGGACTGCATGGAGATGTGGGGTTACGGAAAAGGCAGGATGCCAGTCCCGCCTGCCAGCCTGTGTCCCTGGGGCCCCTGCCGCTCATTCTGTCGGGCACGAGCCTGCTGGCCCACAACTACAGGAGCCACGGCCCGGGGACAGGCTGCCCCTGGAGGCGGGGTGGTGCTCCCGAGGACAGCCTCCCCCCCACCCGGGAGCATTGGCACCTGTGTCACCGTGGGTGAGGGGTGATGGGGGCTAATTGGTTGTCCTCACAGGGTGGCCTAGCGCCAAATGTCTGATCTGAATCTGCGCCTGCAGGAGGCTGGTGAGGCAAGCTGGGCCCAAGGCGGGGCGGGGGTCAGAGAAGCCTGCCCTGCCCGGCCAGTAGGGAGCCTCCCTGGGCCCCATGAGGGCCATTCAGGGATCCTGTAAGCCATATCCTTTGCTTTAATTTATTATCTATTTTTTTTAATGTTTATTTATTTTTGAGAGACAGAGTCAGAGCATGAGCAGGGAAGGGGCAGAGAGAGAGAGCGAGACACACACAGGATCTGAAACAGCTCCAGGCTCTGAGCTGTCAGCACAGAGCCTGATGTGGGGCTCGAACACACACCGCGAGATCATGACCTGAGCCGAAGTTGGACACTTAACTGACTGAGACACCCAGGCTCCCTCCTTTGCTTTTAAAGAAGAACTGAGGGGGGGACCTGGGCGACTCAGTGAGTTGAGCCTCTGACTCTTGATTTCAGCTCAGGGCATGATCTCATGGTTGGTGAGTTCAAGCCCCGCATCCGGCTATCTGCTGTCAGCCTGGAGCCTGCTTCGGAGCCTTCCCTCTCCGTCTCTCTGCCCCTCCCCTGCTCGTGGTGTCTCAAAAATAAACATTAAAAAAATAATAACAACAATAAGGAAGAACTGAGACCTCTCCTCTAGACCTTGTGGTCACTTCCCGAGCTGACACCCGGCCTCTCAGCCCTTCCCCTCCGTTCAGAACTGCTGATGATGCAGAATGCAGGCTTGCGGCCACACCGAAGGGACAGAGTGCTGGGGCTCATGTCCACCTTCACGCTCTCTCTCCCTCCTCCCTTCTAGAAATTAATGGAGCCTGTTCTGCCTGCAGGGGGCTGGCGGTGCCCCTCCTCCTCCCTGACAAGGCTGCCTCTTCCACCCCTGCTGACCCTCCCTGGCCCTGGGACCGCACCTCTGTCGTCTCCCGCATCTCCCTGCCCCTTCCGAGTACCGAGGAAGCTCGGGGGACCTCTGGGCCAAACGCCCCGGAAGGCAGCCGGGCGGACTCCCGGGCCGGCCGGGCCCCCAGCGTGCCCCTCAGAGACAGCGTGAACCACCTCAACCTGCCCGCGCTGCTGGTTCTGCCCACGCGGTGGCCCCCCATCCCGGGCCCGGACGGGGGCCAGGCTCCAGACGGACTGCAGGCAGCCCCGGGGGGCTTCGAGGGCCTGCACTGCTGCAGGCCGCGCCCCACGCCGGCCGGGCTGGCCAGGCACCGGCAGCCGCACTGGCCCCCGCGGGCGCCCCGCTGCTTCAGCTGCAGGTACTGCGACAAGGAGTACGGCAGCCTGGGCGCCCTCAAGATGCACATCCGCACGCACACGCTGCCCTGCCTCTGCTCCGTCTGCGGCAAGGCCTTCTCCAGGCCCTGGCTGCTCCAGGGCCACATCCGGACCCACACAGGTGGGTGCGTCCGCCAGAGGGACCCGGCTGGGGGTGAGGGCGGGACCCGGGGGTCAGGAAGGAAGGGAGGGCAGTCACGTGGCTTCTCCTTCCCTGTGTGTGGGTTTCCGAAGCCCCACCAACCAGAGGCTCAAACGTCAGAAATGGCCTCTGTCCCAGCTCCTGAGGCCGGAGTCTGAAATCGTGGAGGCGCGGGGCCACACTCCCCCGAGAGGGCGGGGGGGGACGCTCCTTCCTGCCCTGTCCAGCCCCCCCGGGGGCTCCAGCCGCCCCTGTGCCTCCGCCCCCGTCCTCACACGGCCCCTCCTGGGCTGTGTCCACACCTCCCTCTGCTGTAAGGACACCAGTCCCGCTGGACCGGGGCCCGCATACCCCAGTGTGACCCCACGGTAGCCTGATGACGCGGGCAAAGACCCTACTGTCCAAGTGAGGTCACACTCACAGCTCCCGGGGCCTCCCCTGTGGCGGCGACCAGGGCAGCACACAGACCGTCTGAAGGGCACAGGCGAGGGCTGGGCCCTGGCTGGGGGCTGGGGGCCTGAGCCCCCGGGGCAAACCCCACCCCGGTGAGAGCGCGCCAGGGGGACGTGGGCAGATGAGCCTGTGCGGGAGGGGGGCCATGCGCTCGGACCTGAAGGAGGCCCGGGGGCCTGAGCACGTGGTCCCTACATCAGCCACCGCTGCCCAAGACAGGGGAGGTGGGCTGCCTGCGCTGGGGCGGGCGGGGGTGAAGCACACGGCACCCGTGCCCAGCAGGAGAGGGCAGGTGGGCGCAGAGAGACCAAAGCCCAGGGGTAAGGCGCACGAGGCTGAGGCCCACGGCTGAACACACGCCCCCCGTCACTGGAGCCTCCCCAGCCCTGAGCCAGGCCTCTGGAAGTGGGACTGTTCTGCGTCACACCAGGCGGAGGCTGGAAGGAAGGGTTTCGCAGGAGCCTTTCTCTGGGCTGAAATTCCAGTCCGTTTTCCTCAGCTCCCTGGGGCTCACACTGTCAGGGGCCCAGTGCTCCTCGTCTGGGGGCCCAGAGGGAGGGGGGCCCCCCAGGAGGCTGGCCCGGGGGTACCACAGGCTGGTGCTTCCCAGGACTCTATCGGGTGTACATGGGCGGAGGAGAACAGGTGACCCTTAAGAGGCTTTTTACACTTGTTAGGGTTGACCTGGGGGCCCAGCTCCCAACAGGCCTTTCTCCAAATCCCCGCTCGCCCTGATTGGAGGTGGCCCAGAGGACACAGGGGTCTCAAGTCGTTCCAAAATGCCTGTCTCCACTGCAAGGGCCGGGGCTCGCCTACGCGGCAGCCTCTGCGGGAGCCCAGCTGCTTTCCGCCCCCGGCCCTCCCCGGGCTGCTCGGGGCAGGTCTGGGCAAGGGGCCCCGGGAGGGCTCTGGCAGAAACAGGAAGGTCCGGCGGCGGCGGCAGGTCTAGCAAGGACCCATGCTAGACGGTTCCTCTCGGCAAGGCCTTGAGATGCCGCAGTCCTGCCCCGGGGTGACACTCCACCCTGTTCCCAGGCAGCTCTGACCCTGACCGTGGGTGTGGGCCTCACGGCCCTAGGGGTTGCTTCCTCCCGGGGCAGGCGCTGAGGCCCCGTCGCAGATCTCCCGGGGAAGGGGAGGGAGAGCAATGCGTCAGAGCTGCCATGAGCATCTGGAGGCAGAGGAGGGGGGAGGGGGGACGGGGGCCACCTCCTGGGGTGGGCCAGATGGACACTCGGGTGGCGCCCTCTCCCCCCAGGTGAGAAGCCCTACACCTGCTCGCACTGCGGCAGGGCCTTCGCCGACCGCTCCAACCTGCGCGCCCACCTGCAGACACACTCGGACACCAAGAAGTACCAGTGCGGGAGCTGCACCAGGACCTTCTCCCGCATGTCGCTCCTGGCGCGGCACGAGGAGTCTGGCTGCCGCCGCGGCCCCTGACGGGTGCGCCAGCGCAGCAGGAGGGACAGGACCTCACCCTCCTGGCACCCGTCCTGCCCGGTGGGCCCAGCCCCACGCTCGCTGGGCGGGCGTTCCTCCTCTCCCGCTGGCCGCCACGCGGTTCTGTCCAGGACCAGAGCCGCCAACGGGCTGTTAGGATGACTGCGGGAAGACCGTCACGGCAGCGAGAGCCACCGTCCTGTGTGCCGTGCTCCGGTTCCCGGTTCTCTTCTCCCAAGAGAGAAGGCTGCTGGGGGTGGATGCCCGCTGGGCCAGCTCCTGCCCCTCGGCCTCCGTGGGCACGGCTCCCTCAGGCTCGCCCCCGCCTCCTGCGCACACGCACGCGCCGCTGGGACCCGACGCGGAGCCAGGGCCCCATCTGCAAGCGTAGGGCAGCGAGGAGCCTGCACCCCTGCCTGTCACATCCTCTGAGGCCCCGCGTCCTGCCTGTGCCCTGGGTCTGCGGAGGAGGCCGAGCCGGAGTAATTACCCAGACTCCTGGGTAACATGGGCCTCTGCCCACAGGGCAGGGGGGCGAGGTGTCGGGACGGGGAGTGGGGAGGCGGACGGGCACTCCAAGCAGGTGAGCAGGGGCACCTTCTCTGGGAAGGAGAAGACCGGAAACGGAGACTGAATTCTACAGGAAGGGAGAGTGGCTGCGGGGCCTGGACTCGCCAGGGATGAGGCTGGGAGAGCAGAGCTGGGGAAAGTGAGGTCCCGGGAAGGGGCCAGCTGGGGGCCGTGCGTGTCCGCGTCGCAGGGCGCTCAACAGAGAACCTGGTCCTGGGTCTGCACACGGCTCTACTGAGACCACCACGTCGCCGGGGGCTGTGTCCACACCCGCCCTTTCCTTGCCCCCTCTCCCAAGGCCAGGCGTCCGCAGCAGAGGGAGTGGGCACTGCCTCAGACGCCCACGGGAGACCCTCCCCAGCAGCCCCGAGTGTGGACCGCCGGGCAGTCGCCTGCCGCGCGGGCCCTCGCCCTTGCCAGCGTGTCTTAGCGTCTCCGGCCGGCCCCTGGAGGGCGGCCTGTGTCTAACGGGGACTGACTGAGTTCTTGATGCCCGGAGGGGACAGCTGCCCACTTCTGGCCCAGGCTGAGGGACAAAGTTAGGCTCCTTGTTCCTGGCCCTGAGTGGGAGCCACAGGGCAAGTGGCAGAGGCCCCGTGTCGGCCCCGAGCCGCGCAGATCCGCGGAGGCGCACTCACCAGGCCACCGCTGGGCCACGCGGCACCTGTAGATTCTGCCCACGGCTCCTCAAAAGGAAAGGGCCCCGGGGGGCTGGTTTGGTGATGGCCATCGGAGTGGCCTCACGGACATCCCAGAGGAGACCTGACCATGATCTGGGGCTTCTCTGGACCAACGGTGACCTTGATGAAGCTGGCCACCAGGAGGGCCGCGGCTCTGGCTGGCAGCAGAGGGGACTGGCAGGTGCGGTGAGGATGCTCTCTGGGGGAGCCACACTCACAGGCCCAGGCCTGCACCCTGCCCCCCGTCCGCAGGGACCCGCATCCCTCGAGGCACGGACAGTGGGAACCGGAGCTTAGCTAAGTCCCACACACCATGCGGCTTAAACCACAGAGATGTCCTTTCCCACAGGCTGGGGGCCAGAAGTCAGGGCCTGAGGTGCCGCAGGGCTGGTCGCCTCTGGGGCCGTGAGGGAGACTGTCCTGGGCCTGCCCGCCCCCTGTCCCAGCTCCTCCTGGTTTGCGAGCATCTTTGATGTCCCTTGGCTGGTGGACACATCACCCATCTCTGTCTTCACCTCACATGGCTTCTTCCCGCACGTGTGTCCAAATTTCCCCTTTTAGTGTGGACACCAGCCCTACGGGGTTACGATCCACCCTAATGGCCTCATCTTAACTTGATCACCTGCAGAAACCCTGATTCTGAATAGGGTCAGGATTTCAACACACGCACCCAGGGAGACGCCACTCACCCCCAACAGCTGACGTGAACACCGTCTGCCAAGAGGTGCCTGGTGGGTCCCTGTGCTTGGGCTGAAGGGTGGACAGAAGAGTAGTCTCCTCTGTCCGCCTGGGCCACAAAGGATGGGGGGGCAGTCAGTTTAACTGAGGGGGTACTGAAAAACACCTCCTATGCCCGTTCCCATCTCCGGTCCACCATGCCAGCCAGGGCCCCCGCCTCACAGGGTGGTCCTCCCTCCCCACGGTCTCCGGAAGCGCTGGGCTCCTCTGTGGAGCGGGTCAAGCCGGCGTTCCGGCCCGTGTCCGGCCATCTCACAGGATGGCTTTTTTTTTTTTTAAATAGCATCCTGATGCCCGAAGGAAGCTATATTGTAAATTGCGTTCTATTTCTGGGCCCTGGTAGCTAAATGAGGCGAGGCACCTGTTGGGTATGAAGGGAGGGAATTTCACGGCCCTAAAATAAAGTCGAATGCTTGCCCTTCTGTGCCGGCCCGTGGAAAATGCTCTTATATTTATATCTGCACTGGCAGAGGGCAGGGTAGGGGAGGCCGGGTTGGCAGAGAGGGTGAAGAAAGGCCGGGCACCTGCCAGGGAGCTGACGGAGAATGAATGGGGGACACGGCCCACCAGGCGCAGGTCGGCCGCGGCGGGACCCCAGGGAGGCCACCCGCCTGGCAGGCTGGCCGCTCAGGGCTCCCCGCGCCCCCCCCTCGCCTTTTCCATGTCACCGTGCCTGGCCGTCAGAACTCCCCCGGGACGCCCGTTTAGAAGCCGGCTCTCTGGAGCCCTCTCCCCGCACCTACAGGATGGGGATCGGAGGGGGGTCTTGGCTCTTTTCTGAGGGCGCTGTTTGGGTCCACGCACCTACAGGCCGTCTTTTTTCCACCCGAACTGTACTGACCACATTCCAACTCTTCACCCTAAAGACGGCCTTTCGGTTGGGCCGGGGGCCAGGGGCTGCAGCCTCGTTATGTGTGTCGAAGGCAGAAGCCCAGGAGATGAGCTCGGATGCTGGGCACGAGGAAAACCATGTAATGCGCCTTCCCAGGTCGGGGACCCCATTTTCCGACACGACGGGTGCCCCTGAATGGCAGCGTGAGGCCCACAGACAGGGTCAGCACCAGGTGCTCGGCACGGAAAACCACTGTTTTCTGACTCAGGTGCCAGCGTCCGGCCTCTGCGAGCTCGGGACCTGGAAACAAGTGCGAGAGGGGCACGCGGTCGCTGCCCCCCACTCCCTCCCCGACAGAAGAAAGCTCTCTCCTGAAAGCTGCAGACACACTGAGGTTACACCTTCCCTTCCAAAAGCCCAGAGGGCTCCATAAATATCATTTTGGCCCAGAATGTTCTGGGGGGAGGGTTCTCTGGAAGTTTGAAAATAGCCCGCGTGTTACTATCTTTATTCAGAGAACCCACTCCAGGCCTCCACTCGGTGGCTAAGTATACCTCCTTGGCAACGTTCAATGGAACAAAAGTTTCCAGGCCTCCATCACTCGCAGACAGCCTGACATTCCAGGGACACGGCTCGGCCAAGACTCAGAGAGGCTCCGAGGAGGCTGGGAGGACGCAAGCTGCTGGCCGGACCTCCCTGCCCCCGAGTGGGGGGGACTCGCCGGCCACCGGGGGCCCTGGCTGATCCCGCGGGAGGTGTTCTGAGTCCAGCTGAGTCAGTCGCACTAGAAAACCTTGGCTTCCACTGCTGTAAAAAAGGAATCGTGCTAAACTCTATTTCAGAATTCAGGGGAGTGCCAAATACACATTTAAAAAAAAAAAAAAAGACACTTTGGATGCCTCAAAACAGAAGAGCTAACTTTAGACGAACTCTCCACCTGTACCCCCCTCACAATCTGTGTGCACTTCCTGACCACCGAGCCCTGGCTCCGGTCTCCCCTCCCGGCTGCCCGCCCAGCCCACTGAGCCGCTGGAAGCGTCCTCAGGGCCCAGGAGATGCTGGGCAGCACTCAGGTACACAGTGGTGCCGAGGGCGGGCGGGGGGCAGAGGCTCCGGNGGGGTGGGGGGGGGGGGGGCTGGAGGCTCAGTTGAGCGTCTGACTCTTGACTCCGGCTCAGGTCATGATGTCAGAGTTCGTGGGTTTGAGCCCCATGCTGGGCTCTGCGCTGACAGCTCGGACACTGCTTGGGACTCTCTTTCCCTCTCTGTCTCAAAAAGAAGTAAATAAATATTTTTAAAAATTAAAAGAAAAGAAACGAGAATCTGTAAGGAGGGCGGTGCTGAGATCTGCAGAGCCACCTCGGGGACGCCGGGGTCTAGCTGGCCAGAGAGAGGCCGGGATCGAGGCCCGTCCGAGGCCCCCGCCTGCTGCCCGTCCCTCTGCGGGCGTCTGACCAGCGGCGGCCCCGTCCCTGTGGCTCCGGCCACCACGGTGGCTCCTGCTCTGGCGGGACGCACCCCTGCGCCAACTGCACACACAAGTGCCCTGCACACGTCCCGCCGCGAGGCCCACGCGGGGAAGGCGCCCCCTGCCAGCGCCTGCCGTCAGCTCCGCGCACTCGCGGACACCCTGCGCAGCCCGGGCCCGGCCTGGGTCTTACTACGTGCCCACGTCCTGGTGGCTGCAACGTTCTCAGTGAAGGAATCACAGGCGTCCACAGAGCCCCTCCGCCCCCGCGGGAGCACGAAGGTCCCCTCCGGGGAGGGCACGCTCACGGGACACCCGTGGGGGCTCCTGCAGGCGTCCTGTCAAAACAGGACCCGGTGAGCCTGTCACTCCAAGAGTGAACAGTCCTTCTTGCCCACGATAATATTTACACTTTTAAGAGACTGTGACGATTCTGGAAGCTTTTTATCTTTGGGCAGCTATCCGAGCTTGAAGCCTTTTCTGACAAGGACATGGTTTTTTGTTTTTTAATTATACAATGAAACGTCACTGGCAGCTGCCACATGCCAGTCACAGCTATGCTGGAGGAAGTGCCACAGGCTGAGGTCTGTCTGGTGCCACCAGAAACGAGCCACGGGCGCTGTCAGAGTGCGTTTCCAGCAGCTTCCGTGGGACGCACATGCCCCAAACCACACCGTGGCAGCAACAGGGGCGCCTAGGAAGCCAGACACCCAGATCTGCAAGAACAGAGCAATGCCACCCTCTTACAACTGCGTTTCAGAAAGTAGTGATTTTTCACCCAAGTGTGTTAGCACGCGATGGGCTTATTATCGATGACTTCAAATGAATGGAGATAGCAAATCTTTAACACCCCAGCAACTGTAATCCCTAACACGGGCACACACAGGGGCGCCCCACGTACGAACAGCGTGCCGGCGCCCTGCCAGTCTGGAGCGGAAGCGCTCGGACACAAAGCTGCAGAACACGCTCCTTCCTGGGCAGGTGAGGCCCGCTGCTGGCGCATAGGCCCCGGGCCGGGCGCAGGGAGCACAGGTGACGCGAAGGGGCCTTCTGGGGTAACCGTGACCACCTGTGTCTCCTGTCTTTGCCCACAGACTCCGGTGACAAAGCCCTGAGGCCACGCGACTCCATCACACACGTGCAGAGGGCCGGGATCCGCTCCGAGGGAGCCCCCGCACCCCCGGCCCCGCGTTTACCGCCTCACGCCAGGCTCCCCCTCTCCGTCCTCAGGGCCCTGCGGCTCAGCCCGCCCCGTGAGGGCTCCCCTGCCCACCCCCACTCCCCAGCCACACCTTACTCCAGCAGCTCCCCGCAGCCTCAAGTTCAAGACCACGACCTTGGCATCACATGGGAGGCCACCTTCTCCCACAAGCCCCACCCTGTGGGAGCCGCTCTGTGCCCCGCAGGGCTGGCCTGTAACTGATCACGACAGACGCTCGAGAGGCTTCAGAGGACTGAAGGAAGAGACAGGGAGTAGGGCGCAGCACGTCCTAAACCAGGCTTTGTTTATTTTTTAAGTTACTTTTTAATTTATATCCAAGTTAGCATATAGTGCAACAGTGATTGCAGGAGTGGAATCCAGTGACTCACCCGCTACAGTGCTCCTCCCAAGAAGGGCCCTCCTCATGCCCATCCCCCATGTAGCCCATCCCCTCACCCTCACCCCCTCCGGCAACCCTCAGGGTTTTTCTGTATTTAAGAGTCTCTTATGTTTCGTTCCCCTCCCTGTTTTTATATTATTTTTTCTTCCCTTCCCTTGTGTTTATCTGTTTTGTATCTTAAATTCCATAGGTGAAGTCATATGATGTTTGTCTTTCTCTAGTTTCACTTAACATAATACCCTCTAGGGGCACCTGGGGGGCTCAGTCAGTTAAGCGTCCGACTTTGGCTCAGGTCATGATCTTATGGTCTGTGAGTTCGAGCCCCGCGTCGGGCTCTGTGCTGACGGCTTGGAGCCTGAAGCCTGGAGCTGCTTCAGATTCTGTGTCTTCTCTCTCTCTACCCCTCCCCCACTCACACTCGGTGTCTCAAAAAGAAATAAACAAAAAAATTTTAAAAAACAAAACCAAAACCAAATACCCTCTAGTTCCATCCACATAGTTGCAGATGGCAAGACTTCATTCTTTCTGACTGCCGAGTAATACCCCACTGTGTACACACCACATCTTCCTTATCCATTCATCCGTCAATGGACATTCGGGCTCTTCCCGCACTTGGGCTGTTGTCAGCAGCGCTGCTGTAACCACTGGGGTGCGTGTGCCCCTTCGACGCAGCGCACCTGTACCCCTTGGATAAACACCCGGTAGTGCAATTGCTCGGTCACAGGGTAGTTCTATGTTTAAGTTTTTGAGGAACCTCCACACTGTTTCCAGAGCGGCTGCAACAGTTTGAGTCCCACCAGCAGTGCAATAAACCAGCCTTTACTGATTCTTCCCTTCAGTCCACTTCTGGGGCTAATCTCACAATCATGGCCTTTTCTCCCCACTGGAAAAGCGCCCGCTGTCCTCAACACACACCTGCCACAGTGGTTCGAGTCGGTGGGTGCGGCGTTAGCGAGCGGGTGGGCCGGGCGTGTGCCCTGATGAGGGGGACAGTCTCCGTGGTGCGCAGCTCCGGCAGGAAGTCTCCGGGCGAGTGCGAAGCAGCGCCACCAGCCGCTGGCCTCGGATGGCGAGGCCTCCTGGCCTGTGAATGCAGGGTAGGCGGTGGGGTCTCTGAGCTCATCTGCGGAAACTGGAGCCAAGGAGGAAGCTGGGTCTCACTCACTGATTGAATCGCACGAACGCTTTCTTCTGAGAGGCGGTGGCTCTCGCCCGAGTGGTCTGGGGACTAATAATAACTAACACTCACCGTGGACAGACACAGCCCTTCCCAGCATCTTATCCTCCACGGGGGAGCAGGGAGCTCATTCCTCTCCCACAGGGGAGGAACCGGAAGCCCAGAGAGGTTATGCATGTGTCTAAAGTCACACAGCATGTCAGTGGAAGGCTGCGATTTAAATCCAGGGGCTCTGGCTTCGGAGTCTGTGATCTCAGCTGCGAAACCGTATTGCTGCTCAGTAAGAACTGCTGGGCTTTCCTTTCTCTTGGAAATCAGACACAGGGCGGTAGATCAGGACGGAGAGGCTATTTTCTGAGCTGGGGTGTAGCCTGGGTGAGAGGGTCAGAGGGCCAGGAGGATGTGCAGGAAGGGGTGCCGCGTGGGGGCTCTGGGACCAGAGTGTAGGACGCTCGGCTCTCCTCACCCCTGCCGAGGGGAAGACGAGGCGGCGAAGCAGCGTGGGGACAGCAGGACGCTCCGAATCTCACGGAGCTGCGCAGGCTTGAGAAACAGGGCGGAAAACACAGGAAGAGCCACGGGGCGGGGGTCACAGGAGTGACCGGGGACTGTGCGGCCGGGAACTGACGAGTCCAAAGGCAGATGCGGAAAGGGTTTCTCCTGAGCCAGTGGTGATGTCGCCACTAACAGGTGGGCTTGGGGACCACACGGGCAGCAGGGGACCCGCCCAGCACGGCCCCTGCCACGGCCCCACACCCTGGGACTCAGGGCTCTGCTCCTTCTGGTTTATGGAGAGGCCTTACACGGTTCTGCTGGAACCATAAACCTCTCCGGCAAAGACAGCAGCCAGGTGCCAGCAGGTGCGCACAGGGGTGTGCGTGAGGCGGCGAGAGCGGTCATGGAGGCCCCTGCCAGCGTCTACAGTAAAGGACACACGCGTCCCTGCTGAGTGGACGACAACGTGTCATAGGTCCGGAAGGATCTGCGGGCACCCGTAACAGAGCCCCGCCGGTGAGGGCTTAGAGCTCAGACACTTACTGTCTCCCAGTCCTGGGGCGACAGGCCGCGGGGGAACGTCCCTGCTGGGCCCCCGTGTGGCCTGCAGACAGGCGTCGTCTCCGTGGCCTCACGTGGCCTCCCTCAGCGCGCCGGTGCCTGGTTTCCTTCTCTCCCTCAGTCACTGGGGTCAGGGTCCATCCTACTGACCTCATTTTAACTTAATCACCCTTCAAAACCCTTGTCTCCAAAACAGTCACATCTTGAGGTCGTGGGAGTCAAGATGCCAACACGCAAATTTTCAGAGGACAACTCAGCCCCCCTTTCCAAACCGTGTAATCTCACGTCTACAGTGGAGCACGGACGTGGCCCTTAGGTGCCCGTGTGCTGCGAGCAGCCTTCCCAGGAGTCTGACCTTTGGGCTCTGAGGCTGGTGCCGTCCTAGCCCCATTCAGGGCAGGGGCGCAGGCACGCCTGGGGGCTCCCGGCTGTGACACGGCGGGGCCGGGGTCTGCACCAGGCAGCCTCCCCCAGACCCTCACGCCCGTTTCTTGCTGGAGACAGCAGCTTGGCTCTGTGGGCTGGGTGGGGGCCTGGTCAGGGCAGTGCCTGGGTCTCCCCCAGGCCGCGGGCCTTCCCTGGACCGGGCTTGGGAACCCACGTCTGCCTGCTCCTGGTCCTCAGCCCCGCACCCCCGTCCCCGCAGACGTGCCTCACCCTGCACCTCATGTGCCCCCAAGACAGACTCTAAGCATAAATATATAAAAAATGGATTAAAAGGCTGTAAATAGGGGCACCTGGGTGGCTCAGTCGTTTAAGCATCTGACTCTCAGTTTTGGCTCGGGTCATGATCTCACAGTTTGGGAGTTTGAGCCCCGGGTCAGGCTCTGTGCAGAGCCTGCTTGGGATTCTTCCTCTCTCTCCCTCTCTCTCTGCCCCCCCCCAATAAATAAATAAACTTAAAAAAACCAAAGCCTGTAAACCAAGTCTGTGCTGTGTCTGCCGATGCGGAAGGGGCGGCGAGTACCTGCTCCACGCCAGCCTGGGCGCCTCGGGCAGGCCCAACAGGGAGGACCCGGTGGGACGGAGCACTGGGCAGGGCGGGGGGGGCGCATAGGGCGACGCCCCGCTGGGCTCCTCTGGGAACTCTGCCTACTTCTTGAATGCGGGGCCCACACCTCCACTTGCGGGAGCCTCCCAATGACACTGCTGGTCCTGTGTCCCAGGAGAGGTAACAAGTACACAGATAATCACGTGGCTCCAGACGTGCGGGGGGAGCCCGGCACCCGCCATTTCCATGGTGACATGCCCCCCCCAAGTCACCTTTGCTCCGCCACCCTGTGCTGCCTTCGCTGGCATCTGACCGGTTTGTGTCTAGGCCTCGTTCAAAGAGTTCATTTTGGTTCAGAAATTGAAGGGCAAATATTTTTAGATAAGCAGTTTGGCAAAGACAACGTCTGTCTGTCCCCTGACATCGGGGAGAACCCACTCAGGCCTGTAGGTCTAAAACGGACAGGGACCAGAGCCCTGAGTTCACAGCCACCCTCCTGGCACTTCAGAGGTGAGGTCGTGGTGGCCCCGGGCTGCCGGACGGAGGCGGCACTGGCACACAGCCAATTGCGCCACCGTTAAGCGTCTGGGGTGACGAGCTGGGACAGCGGGATGCACGCACCTGTGAGACCCTCACCCACTCGACGGAGCAGACGTCCCCAGCTGCCCGGCTTCCCCAGGCCGCCCTCAGCCCCATCCCAGGCGACCTCGGGGCCGCCTTCTGTCAGATCGGTTACTGGCACTTTTTGGAACGCTCAGGAGTGGAATCTGCCACCATCGTTTACGCGGCTTGTCCCCTCAGTCTCCACCTCTGGGCCTCAACACATGTCCTCTTTCCTTCCTACACACTTCCCACGGCCTCAGACTCCCTTCAATGGCCTTCCAATACTGATCCAGAACCTTCCATCACAGGCCAGCATGGTCTGTGTCACAAGAGATGACGGGTGTCACAGACCACATGGTCTACGGACAGATGATACACGCTATCACAGTCTAAGATGACACAGGCCATCAGAGCCTACAGAGCACGGACGACCCACTCTACCACAGTCCACGGTGACACAGACTGTCACCGTCTGCAGACGACAGATGGTAGGACAGCCATACTCTACAGATGACGGATGTGACACTGTCACAGTCCAGGCTCAAGAGACAGCAGCGATCCCAGACCACCAGGACGACCTGGTAGGGGTCTCCCGGCTGCAGTCCACCCACGTCACCGAGTATCTTCACTCAAGATACAGTTACGACCACGTCATCTCCCGACTGAAGGCCAGACGCCTCTCCGGCCTGTGGGAGCCTGGTGCTTACGCCACGTTGCTGTTCGCGCATCAGGAGCGTGTCATCTCCACAGGCAGGCTGTCCATCTCCTGAGGACGGGGCCCCCTGCCTCCCCTGACAGCTTACAGGAGGATCTAAAGGCTCTGGAGCCTCCGTTTCGTGATGACGAGGTCATGCAGCTACTTCCTGAGCGGGGACAGACTGAAAGTGCAATGTGGGAAGGTGGGAAGGTGTGGCGGCCAGGGGGCCTTGCACCAGTCCTCACACCGAGTGTGGCCTGCGCCCCTTTCTCTGCCGGCCTGGGGCACTCCCGCCCTTCAGACGTGTCTCATCGCATCTGTGCCCCCAACCCCGCGACCCTCTCACCTTCCCCGGGATGGCAGCACGTGCTCAGCGGCTCCCGACACTCGGCTCCAGCCAAGCTGGCACTGGATCTGTGACATCGAGTCCGTCCTGCAAAGGACAGAGTGTGGTCCTTAGAGACGGAAGTCTGTGTGAGAAGAGCAAGGCTCAGAAGACACGCAGTGCCACCGGCGACAGGGCCACAGGGACAGGGCCACAGGGGCAGGGCCACAGGGACAGGGCCACAGGGACAGGGCCACAGGGTCAGCGCCACAGGGGCAGGGGCACCGGCGACAGTGTCACAGGGACAGGGCCACAGGGACAGGGCCACAGGGTCAGCGCCACAGGGGCAGGGCCACAGGGACAGCGCCACAGGGGCAGGGCCACAGGGGCAGGGCCACAGGGACAGTGACACAGGGGCAGGGCCACAGGGACAGGGTCACAGGGACAGTGCCACAGGGGCAGGGCCACAGGGACAGTGCCACAGGGGCAGGGCCACAGGGACAGGGCCACAGGGTCAGCGCCACAGGGACAGTGCCACAGAGGCAGGGCCACAGGGACAGGGCCACAGGGACAGGGCCACAGGGGCAGGGCCACAGGGGGAGGGGCACCNGGCCACAGGGGCAGGGCCACAGGGACAGCGCCACAGGGTCAGCGCCACAGGGGCAGGGCCACAGGGACAGGGCCACAGGGGCAGGGCCACAGGGGCAGCGCCACAGGGTCAGCGCCACAGGGGCAGGGCCACGGGACAGGGCCACAGGTGCAGGGCCACAGGGACAGGGCCACAGGGTCAGCGCCAAAGGGACAGGGCCACAGGGGCAGGGCCACAGGGACAGGGTCACAGGGGCAGGGCCACAGGGACAGGGCCACAGGGGCAGGGCCACAGGGTCAGCGCCACAGGGACAGGGCCACAGGGGCAAGGCCACAGGGTCAGCGCCACAGGGGCAGGGCCACAGGGACAGTGCCACAGGGACAGTGCCACAGGGGCAGGGCCACCGGCGACAGTGCCACAGGGGCAGGGCCACAGGGGCAGGGCCACGGGGTCAGCGCCACGGGGACAGGGCCACGGGGTCAGGGCCACGGGGTCAGCGCCACAGGGGCAGGGCCACAGGTGGTGGTGGCTGCGGGGTCATATTTTGATGCTTCAAATGACCACATGACCTGTGTTCTTTTATGTGCATCAAACATCTCTTAAAATACAGAAAAACTCAGGGCGCCTGGGTGGCTCAGTTGGTTAAGCATCTGACTTCGGCTCAGGTCATGATCTCATGGTTTGTGGGTTCGAGCCCCGCGTCGGGCTCTGGAGCCTGCTTTGGATTCTCTGTCTCTGATTCTCTCTCTGCCCAACCCCACTGTGCTCTGTCTCTTTCTCTCTCTCTCAAAGATAAATAAACATTAAAAATATTTTTAAAAAGTAAACAGAAAAACTCTACAAAGAAGCCGTGACCCTGGGAGAAGAAAGAGATATCAGGAGGGGGAGGGATGGTGTCCCCCCAGTGGCGACTGCAGGGTGTGGTCCAGCCCCCCTCCCCTCGGCAGGCAGGCCCCAGACGTCTCCACCCCGGGAATCACTTGCCAGCCCTGGCTCCGGGCCATTGGGCCTCAGACCCATTTTCTCTGAATGGGAAGGCCTGGTGAGGCCGGGCCGGTCCCCGGGGTAACTGAGGGACCCCGAGTGCCCCAGTGAGCTGCCTTGGCAGGTGACAGTGGTCTGTCATGAGCATAAATGAAACAATTCGCAGAAGGACTTAGTCCCTGACACGCAGGCTGGGGCCAAGTGGCCAGGTGGACGGGCCGGGCAGCCGGAGGCTCCGAGGCTCCCTGTGTGGGCGATGTGATAGCACTGAGCTCTGGTCCTTCTCTGGTCCCCGGGCAGGAGGGAAGGGCAGCGGCGTGATGGCAGTGAGGCCAGGCGCCTCTGCTTCCGCTCATCGCACTCCGGCATTTGCACTTTGCACAGCACCGTGCCACAGGGCAGACCCCTGACCAGTGGTCACCAAATGGGCGGCGAGGCCCTCACGCTCTCCTGAAACTCCGAGCCGCCAAGGGCTCGAGGAAGGTCAGGCACCAGAGCCTGCAGCCTGGAGGTGACCCGTGGCCCCTACGCCTCCATCTCATATATGGTGCCAGACCAATGCAAACCGAGACCACAGCGAGAGGCAACTTCACACCCACTAGGGTGGGCGATCCCGGTCAAAACAACACCAGCATCTTCACAGATCTGGAACAGACAACGCTACAATTTGCATGGAACCAGAAAAGACCCTGAAGAGCCAAAGTAATGTTGAAAAGAAAACCAAAGCAGGAGGCATCACAATCCCGGACTTCAGGCTGTGTCACAAAGCTGTGATCATCAAGATAGTATGGTACTGGCATGAAAACAGACACTCAGATCAATGGAACAGGATAGAGAACCCAGAAATGGACCCACAAACATATGGCCAACTCATCTTTGACAAACCAGGGAAGAATATCCAATGGCATAAAGACAGTCTCTTCAGCAAGTGGTGCTGGGAAAACTGGACAGTGACATGCAGAAAAATGAACCCGGGCCACTTTCTTACACCATGCACAAAAATAAACTCAAAATGGATGAAAGACCTAAACATAAGACAGGAAGCCATCAAAATCCTCGAGGAGAAAGCAGGCAAAAAACCTCTTTGACCTTGGCTGCAGCAACTTACTCAACACGTCGCCAGAGGCAAGGGAAACCAAAGCAAAAATGAACTATTGGGACCTCCTCAAAATAAAAAGCTTCTGCACGGTGAAGGAAACAATCAGCACAACTAAAAGGCAACCGATGGAATGGGAGAAGATATTTGCAAACGACGTATCAGATAAAGGGTTAGTATCCAAAATCTATAAAGAACTTACCAAATTCAACACCCAAAAGACAAATAACCCAGTGAAGAAATGGGCAAGACATTAATAGACACTTCTCCAAAGAAGACATCCAGATGGCTGACGGACACATGAGAAAATGCTCAACATCACTCATCATCAGGGAAATACACATCAAAACCACAATGAGATTCCACCTCACACCAGTCAGAATGGCTCACATTAGCAACTCAGGCATCAGCAGATGTTGATGAGGATGTGGAGACACGGGAACCCACTTGCATGGTTGGTGGGAATGCAAAATGATGCAGCCGCTCTGGAAACAGTGTGGAGGCTCCCCAAAAAATTAAACATAGAACTACCCTACGACCCAGCAATTGCACTACTGGGTGTTTATCCAAGGGATACAGGTGTGCTGTGTCGAAGGGGCACATGCACCCCAATGTGTAGAGCAGCCCTATCGACAATAGCCCTAGTGTGGGAAGAGCCCGAATGTACATCGATGGATGAAAGCATGAAGATGTGGTGTGTGTACAAGGGAGTATTACTCGGCAATCAAAGAGAATAAAATCTTGCCATGTGCAACTACGTAGATGGAACTGGAGGGTATTATGCGAAGCGAAATAAGTCAGAGAAAGACGAATATCATATGATTTCACTCATCTGTGGAATTTAAGAAACAAAACAGAGGAACATAAGGGAAAGGAAGCAAAAATAAGATAAAAACAGAACGGGAGACAAACCACAGGAGATCCTTAAATACAGAGAACTGAGGGGTGCTGGAGGGGTTGTGGGCGGGGGGATGGGGTAAGTGGGGGATGGGCATGAAGGAGGGCACTTGTTGGGATGAGCAGTGGGTGTTTATGTAAGAGATGAATCACTAAATTCTACTCCTGACACTACTGTCCCACTCTATGTTAACTAACTTGAATTTTTAAAAAATATTTATATCTAAGAAAGAGAGACAGAGCGTGAGCAGGGGAGGGGCAGAGAGAGAGGGAGACACAGAATCTGAAGCAGCTCCAGGCTCCGAGCTGTCAGCACAGAGCCCGACGCGGGGCTCGAACCCATGAGCGGTGAGATCATGACCTGAGCCGCAGTCGGAAGCTCAACCGACTGAGCCACCCAGGCGCCCCATTAACTTGGATTTAATTTAAAAAAACACAAACACACTCCCTTTTAATGTAAATAAACAATAAATAAATAAATAAATAAAACACAAAGACGAAGAAGTGCCGGCGAGGGTGTGGAGAAACGAGGGCCCCGGGCACGGTCGGTGGGGTGTGAAAGGAGCAGCCGCCGTGGAAAACAGCTCGGCGGATCCTCAAAACCTCAGCAACAGAACCGCCACACGACCCAGCAACTCCGCGGGGGGTCGACGCCCCCAAAGAACCAACAGGATGTGAAGTGTGTGCCCCGTGTGCCTGCCGCCTCACCCCCAACAGCCCGGAGGGGGAAGCAAGCCAAGCGCCCCTCGGGGGGCCATGAATCCACGAAACCGTGTGGTCTGTCCACACGATGGAGGTTATTCAAGCTGAAGACAGGAGGGAAGGGGTAACACCTGCTGAGACGAGCCCCGAGGACGCCCTGCGGAGAGAGGAGCGGTCACCACGGGGCACTTAGGACCCCGCGCGGACGAGGTCCTTGAAGAGCTGGGTCCGTGGAGACGGAGAGCAGACGGGGTGCCGGGGGCTCAGCCGCTGCGGGGAGTGGGTCTCATGGGGACAGGGCTCCCCCTGGGGAGGACGGACGAGTCTGTGAATGGGAGGTGGCGGTGACGCCTGCTTACAGTGTGACGAACCTGGCACCCCTGCGCGGACCGGCAAGTGGTGAAGACGGTGAACTTTATGTTACGTGTATTTCTGCACAGGCTTTTAAAATAGGCTTTAAAACAGAGAAGGAAATCTGAGGAGAATCGTGGAGGACGCGCTGGGCCTGCGGGAGGTCTTCACCCCTGCTGCCTCGCCCGGAAACGTCAAGCTTCGCGCCCTGTTTTCCGCACACGTCTTTGAAACAAAATCCGATCAGAATAACATGACCCACATGACCGTGGGTCTATCCTCCTTCCTGGGACCCGGCAGGCATTAACCCCACAACGTATGTGACAAAAAACTGAGAACGGAGAAAAGTACTTACTGCATTCACTTGGCCCTATGATGAGTTGATTTTATACATGTGGGTGGGGCCTGGGCGGGAGGTGCTGCCGTGGGATGTGGGTCCAGCTCTCGTCTAGGGGGTTGTTCATTCAAGGCTCTCATTAGATAAGGGGGCCCCTGCCCACAAGCATGTGGTCAGACATCTGCGCCCAGAATGAATTCGGTTCACATAATCGTAGTAACAAAACCACAGGAAGACCCATCTGACCACGCAGGGAGCGCGGGCGAGGAAGGAATGCGGCGGGAAGAGAATCCCTTATTCCTACTCAGTGGTAATCAATAGAGTCTACCTAAAACTGAAAAAATAAAAAAATAAATTAAAAAAAGAAAGAGGGGAGCCTGGGTGGCTCCGTCAGTTGAACATCCCACTAGATCTTGGTTCGGGTCATGATCTCATGGCTCGTGGGATCGAGCCCCTCATTAGGCTCTGGGGCTGTCCCTGGAGACTGGTTGGGATTCTCTCTCTTTGCCCCTCCCCTGCTCTCTCTCTCAAAATAAATAAATAAACTTAACAAAAAGAAAGAAATCAAGAAAGAAAGAATATAAGCACGTTGTTAGAGACACAGAAGAAAACAGGGGAGCCTAGGTGGCTCTGTTAGTTGAACATCTGACTTAAAAAAAATTTTTTTTAATGTTTGTTTATTTTTCAGACATGGGGGAGGCGCAGGGAGAGAGACACAGAATCCGAAGCAGGCTCCAGGCTCTGAGGTGTCAGCACAGAGCCCGACTTGGGGCCAAAACTCACGAACCTTGAGATCATGACCTGAGCTGCAGTCGGACGCTCAGCCAGCTGAGCTCCCCAGGCGTCCTGAGCATCATCCGGCTCTTGATTTCGGCTCAGGTCATGATCCTTGGGCTGTGAGACTGAGCCCCGCGCGGGGCTCCTTGCTGAGCATGGGGCCTGCTTGGGATTCTCTCTCTTGCCTTCTGGCCCTCTTCCCTGACTCATACTCTCTAAAATAAATCAATAAAATTATATATTAAAAAAAAGAAATACAGAGGGAAAGACAGAAGACTGGAAAGGAGCTGCCTTTGGTGAGCCAAACCCGGAGGCGGGTGAGTGGAGAAGCAGTCTGGTAGCTGACTTTGAAATCACGTGTACATGACACAATGTGAGCTCGTCCAGGCTGCCGGGAGGAAACCACAGGCTCAGGGGCCTACAAACACCCGCCGCTTCTCAGTCCCAGAGGCCGGGGCTCCGAGGCCAGGGCACAGACAGCCGCCTTTTGCTGTGTCCCCGCGGGGCAGAAGGGGCAAGGCTCCAATCCCACCATGAGGCTCCACCCTCCTGACCTCCTGACTCCATCACACTGGGGACTGGGTTCCACAGAGGAATTTGGGGGAGGGGGTGCACTGCAGACTTAATAAATGTCACTGCTGTCCTTCCCGCCACTACCACAGCAGAACAGAACTCACCGAGGCTCACTGGTGACCTGTCTGCTGAGAATAACTGTGACTGTTGCTAGGAACGGTCTACAGCCCGTCTTTCAAACCAAATTTCAGCTGTTTTGCATGAAACGGAAACACGATAGCAAGAAAACTAAAAAAACAACAGCGAGATTCAATTTTCCACCTACAGTCTGACGGGCTGCACGTGCTGGAGAGGGTGCACACGCTCGCACACTTTGGGGGCCACAGCCTTTGAGGGCGGATTCAACTTCCTGCCAGGAACTTGCCAAAGGCTAGCACTATCACGTGACACACTCTACTTGGCCGGGTGGTTACAATTCCTGAAACTCCTCCTACGCAAACACTAACACACAAAAGCAGTTTATACTATTAAAAAAATTGGTAACAAGCTAATTGTGCACCAGCAGGGGACGGGAGGAAAGATGAAGGCACACGTGGACAGCAGGACAGGAAGCACTCTGTACTGAAGTGGGATGATCTCCACGAGGCCCCCGAGTGGAAAGAGGTCTCTGCGTGTTGTCAAGCAGAAATGGTTCCTGGACACGTGGCACAGGGTCACACTAACACTTCTGGGAAGAGGACCGGGTGGCCGGCCGGGGGTGGGAGAGTTCACTGCGCATACTCAAACTCGACTTAAGACTGGGCCGTTTTAAAGGGAAAATGAACATTTACTGGGGCGCCCGGGGGACTCAGTCGGTGAAGCATCTGACTTCAGCTCAGGTCACGATCTCACGGTTCGTGGGTTCGAGCCCCGCGTCGGGCTCTGTGCTGACAGCTCAGAGCCTGGAGCTGCTTCAGATTCTGTGTCTCCCTCTCTCTCTGCCCCTCCTTGGCTCACACTCTTTTTCAAAAATTAATAAAAGATTTAAGAAAAAATTTTAAATAAACGTTTACAAAGGGAAGAGGGAAGCTGGGAGTTAGTGTAACAGTGGAGGCCTTCAATTTAGGATAACGACGTTCTGCTGCTGTATGGTGGCGATGGCTGAAAAGTGGGAATACATTTAATGCACAGATTCCACAGAATCGCACAACTGAGAATGGTTAAAGTGGTAAGTTTTACGTTATGAATATTTTACAATAAAAAAAGTGCATGTGCAGAGATCTGACAATCCGCGTTCACAGTGAAAAAAGGACCCCAGCTTATCTAGAGGTCAGAAAAAGGAGAGTTTTGAAGGAGCCGAGCTCTAAAGCAATTCATCCCTTAGCGGCCCAGCCCAGGGGGCCCGGCCAGCACCGGAGGTGCGGGTGTAGACCCTACGGGGACGCCAGGGCGGGGGACGAGACGAGGGGGGGACCTGTCCCGGGAGCAGGGTGAGGGGGACCCCGGGGCTTGCCCTTCAGCCCCGGCGGCATCCCTGACGCGGTCACCCCGCCTTTCGTCTGGAGCTGCTGAGGGAGTCTGAGCTCCCGGACACCCTGAGCCCAGCCTGGGCGTACAATCCCTCGGGGTGCGGCCCCCTACCGCGTCGACCCGCGGGCACTGTCGGGTTCACCTGGCATCCAAGCCCGCTCGAGGAAAGTCCGACGCCACGCGCCTGCACAGACCTCTGCGCCTGCGCAGTCCCAGAGCTACGTAGCTGGGGAGACCCTTGCGCCTGCGCAAAGGCGGTGCGAGGCCGCCGACCGACGGGGGCGGGCCCAGAGTCAGCAGTCCGTCGTCCGATCCCGCTCATTGGCTGAGAAGTGGAGCGGTGGTTGGGCCCACCGCTGATTGGACGGAGCGCGGACAGCTTCCCTGCTGGCCAGTCGCGCGGCCCGTGAAGTGCAGGCCCGGCGGGCTGCCGGCTGCCGGCTCCGTTTGCAGTGTCTCTGGGCCATGGCTTCCGAGAAGCCGCTGGTGGTCGTCACCTGCACCGCGCCGGTCAACATCGCGGTCATCAAGTACTGTGAGTGCGCGGCCAAGGCGCGGGACACGGTCCACGGGGGGCGTCCATTCCCGGGGCCCGCATAGGGCACAGGGTCCGCGCGGGTGGTCCACGCCCGGGTGAAGGGACGGGGGACAGGTCCGCGGGGGCCGTCCACCCCCCGGGGAGGAGGAAAGGGGGACAGGGTCCGCGGGGGCCGTCCACCCCCAGGGGACAGGATGGGGGACAGGGTCCACGCGGGACGTCCACCCCCAGGGGACAGGATGGGGGACAGGGTCCACGCGGGACGTCCACCCCCAGGGGACAGGATGGGGGACAGGGTCCACGCGGGACGTCCACCCCCAGGGGACAGGATGGGGGACAGGGTCCGCGGGGGCCGTCCATCCCCAGGGGACAGGCTGGGGACAGGGTCCATGCAGGACATCCACCCCCTGGGGAGCAGAACGGGAGACAGGGTCCGTGGCAGTGGGGGGGTCCACCCCCCGGGGGCAGGATGGGGGACAGGGCCCACGGGGGAGTCCACACCCAGGTGGAGGAACAGGGAGCCGGGCCCACAGGGGGAGGTTTCACCCCGCGGGGGTGGGACGAGGGACAGCGTCCATGGGGCTGGGCTCCCACAGTCCTGGACACCGGCCACCTAGAGCCTGCTCTCCAGGTCTGTCATGTTGTCTTTCAAGACTGCTCGGCTCACGGAGTTCTTGCACAGGTAGCCTTGGGAGTGGCCTTCGTCACTCGCTGTGATTCTGGAGATTCCCCGGGGCGCTTGCTTGCATCTTACACCCTTAGTGCTGAGTCCTGGTCCCCGGTGTGGGCATCCCACGCTCTGCTTAGCCAGACACCCCCGAGAGGTAGCTGTTTCAGTGTGTCGTGGATGAAGCTGCTCTAAAGGTTTGCGTCCAGGTAGTCGTATGAGCGCAGGTTTTCATTCTTTGGGGAAGAGCGTCCAGGAATGTCACTGGACACAACACTGAGTAGTTGCGTTTCAGGTTTTTAAAGAAACTGTTGAACTGGGGGCGCCTGGGTGCCTCAGTCGGTTAAGTGTCTGACTTCAGCTCAGGTCATGATCTCACGGTTTGTGGGTTCGAGCCCCGCATTGGATTCTCTGCTGACAGCTCGGAGCCTGGAGCCTGATTCAGATTCTGTGTCTCCCTCTCTGTCTGCCCCTCCCCTGCTCACACTTTCTCTCTGTCACTCAAAAATGAATAAATGTAAAAAGAAACGAACTGTTGAACTTTACGTGAGTGGCTGCTCCACTTTACATTCCCACCAGCGACATGCATGCGATCGATGCAGCTTTTTGGCCTCTGGTGTCCTCAGTGGTTTTTATTTCACCCATTCTGATTGGCAGGTGACCTCTGACTGCGGGTTTACTTTATGATTTTTTACTGGCCAGTGACACCGGACACTGTTTCCCGTGCCTGTTTGTTATCTCTTCGGTGAATCGCCTGCCCGCATTACGTGTTCGTATTCTAATTGGATTGTGTACTTTTTTACCGTCAAGTTTTGAGAATTTGCTGTGTCCTCTGCATACTTCTCTGTTGTCGGCTGTGTACTAATCCATGGTCGGATGTTTGCAGATATTTTCTTCTGTTCTGTGGCTTATCCTTCCATCCGCCTAACGGGGTCTTTCAGAGGGCTGTAGTTCAAGCACCGGGGGAAGCCCAGGGTGGTAGGTTTTCCATTCCCAGCTCGTGCGCTTGGTGTCAAGTCTGAGACTCCCCTGCTCGGCCCTCCGACCTGAAGATCCTCTGGAAGTTTTGTAGTCTTTCGTTTGAAATTCAAGCCTCCATTTTTAATTGCTTTTTTGCATAAGGTGTGAAACTTGGGTCCATGTTTTGGGCTGTGGACGTCTGCCCGCTCCTCTCTTGAACGGCTCTTGCGCCTCCGTCAAGTCCGTTGGGCGAGTTGAAGTGGGTCTTTCCGGGCTGTCCGGGAGCCCCCGCCAGGGGTTGTCATTAGCGCCTCCTGTAACGGTCCACCGGCCCCAGACCCCACACAAGTGCCCTGCGACGTGGGTGCTTCACAGAGGCCCTGCCGCTGCCGTGCCAGGAGTGGGGGCCGAACTGAGCGTCTCCAGGGAGTAAGGGCGGAGGGATCAGAGGGGTTTTCAGGGACCAGGGTTCCTCTTGTTTGGGAGGTGACAGCCTTACCGCTCAGGGCCTGGAAGGCAATGCTGAGGTAATTTGTTCAATGAATGAAGGAAGATAAGACAAGCAATGAAGCAGGATATGGCCTGGCCTCCAGCTCTGCTCTGAGACTGGGAGCCTGGTGAAATGGGGGAGAAATCCGGGAGGACTTCCTGAAGGCGAGGGCACAGGAGGAAGAGGACTTAGGCTGCACAGTGAGGCAGCAGGCTCTGGGCAGATGGGGGAGCAGTGGGCTGGGAGGGAGCCCTGGTAGGGAGGAGCGAGGGCACAGTGGGCTGGCTTGCGGAGCTGGGAAATGGACTGGCCGTGGGTTGTCTGTTCCAGGGGGCAAGCGAGATGAGGACCTGGTCCTGCCCATCAACTCCTCTCTGAGCATCACCTTGCACCAGGACCAGGTTAGTACGGGTTGAAGTAAGTAGTCACCACGCTCTCGTCCAACTTTTGTCTAACAATTGTAGCAGTAAGTTCCCGGCCCAGGGACGGCTCCACGGGCCCCTGTTAGGACTGCTCCTTGCGCACAGGGTGCTCCGCGCTCCTCTCTGGGGTCCAGGCCTGGCGCCGAGCCGGCCCGCTGGCTTGGGGCTTCCTCACTGCCCGGCCGGCCCTGCCCCCGAGTGGGAGACCATGACGGGCCCAAGGAAAGGCCTCCCCCATGTGTGTGCTCCGCCCTCCCCCATGCCTGAGGCGGCCCCCGTGTTTCCTTTCCCAGTTAAAAACCACCACCACGGCCGCCATCAGCAAGGAGTTCACCGAGGACCGGATTTGGCTGAATGGCCGGGAGGAGGACATAGGCCAGCCACGCCTGCAGGCCTGCCTCAGGGAGAGTGAGTGGCCCCGGGGTGCGCGCCACGCTGGGCCCTGCCCTTCCTTCCCCTCTGCCCCCTCCTCTCTCTGTAGGGTCAGCGCGCACGCACACACCCTGGGGAACGGGGCTGGGGCCGGCTTTCGGCTGCGCCGCTCCCTCTCCCTGACTCCGGGCAGGTGAGAGACCAGGAGCCGGTCGGGGCCGCCTGCCCAGTGGCCGTGTCCCCTCTCCCTGCAGTCCGCCGCCTGGCCCGGAAGCGGAGGAGCTCCGGCGACGAGGACCCGCCGCCCCTCAGCCTCAGCTACAAGGTGCACATCGCATCGGTGAACAACTTCCCCACAGCCGCGGGCCTGGCCTCCTCCGCGGCTGGTTACGCCTGCCTAGGTGGGTGCCCGCAGGGAGCCGGGCGGCGGCA
>NW_027528369.1:10560219-10564924 GCF_008692635.1 Crocuta crocuta | reverse complement strand
TTCACCCTCCCGCCCCCTGCAGGGAGCCCCGCCGCACCGTCTCCCTGGGGCTCCGCGTAGAGGCCCTTCTAGGTCGTGTGCCACCGAGCCCCACCTCACACTGGCTCAAGCCCAAGATGGGCTGGCATCTCCGCTAACCCAGCAGGGCGCCAGGGGCGTGGCTGGCTCCGCGTGCTCCACAGGCTCCCTCCTTCCGGACCCCTGCTCTGCGCTCCCCGCGCCGGCCCGGTCTCCGGCTCGCCCTCCCCACCCGGCGCCAAGCTGGGCACCGCAGTGCGGGCGCTGGGCTCGCCACTTGTGACCTAGGAGGAACGTCGGCGCGGACGCTCACCTGCTCAGCCGGCTCGTGGGCTCTGCTCCGGCCGCCCTCGGTGACGGGCGAGGCCAGGAACCCCCAGCTCTGTATCCTGGCGTCAGACCCTCGGCCAGACCCAACCCTGCCAGCTGCCGCCCAGCCCGGCCAGCTCCCTCTGCCTTGGTCTCTGCTCCACACGGTTTTCAAAGCCTTCCCCCCACCCCCACCCCTGCGCGTCTGAGCACCCTGTGTCCTTCACCCTGTGCCTGCAGCCTACGCCCTGGCCCGGGTCTATGGGGTTGACAGCGACCTCTCGGAAGTGGCTCGCCGGGGCTCGGGCAGCGCCTGTCGGAGCCTGTTCGGCGGCTTTGTGGAGTGGCAGATGGGGGAGCGGCCCGACGGGAAGGATAGCATCGCCCGGCAGGTGGCCCCCGAGTGCNGGGGAGCGCCGGGGGCCTCCCCCGCCGCTCCTGGGCTGCCGGTACCAGGACTATGCTCTCTCTGCCCGGGCAGGTGACCTCTGCGGTCGGGAGCACTGCTCTCCCGCTTCCCACACCAGCCCAGGGGAGGGGCGGGAGGGTGTTGCAGGGTGGGGGCCAGGCCGGGGGCCAGGCTGTTTGTCTCGGGCAGGTGAGCGCGGAGCGGAAGCTGACAGGCAGCACGGTGGGCATGCAGACCAGCGTGGAGACCAGCCCCCTGCTCAGGGTGAGGCTGGCGCTGGGGGTGGGGGTGGGGGGTCCAACGAGCGGCTGCCCGGGGCCTGTCCTGCATGTTGCATGTCCCGCCTTGGCTGCTCTGCTCGGTGCCCCGGCCACACCGTGGGGCCCGTGCCCTGGACGCCGCGCCTGCTGCAAAAGCTCCTGTGTTGCAGTTCCGGGCCGAGTCGGTGGTGCCGGCGCGCATGGCAGAGATGACCCGCTGCATCCAGGAGCGGGACTTCCAGGCTTTCGGCCTGCTGACCATGAAGGACAGCAACCAGTTCCACGCCACCTGCCTGGACACCTTCCCGCCCATCTCCTACCTCAACGACATCTCCAGACGCATCGTCCGCCTCGTGCACCGCTTCAACGCCCACCACGGGCAGACCAAGGCACGCGGGCGGGGGCTCTGGAGGCCTGCCTGCGACCGCGCGTCTGGGGGCCGCTGGGGGCCCGCGGGTGTCCCCGCCGGGCGACAGGTGTGAGCCGGGCGGCCTCTCCTAGACACTCAGTGCTGACTGCGTGGGTTGCAGGCGGCGTACACGTTTGACGCGGGCCCCAACGCCGTGGTCTTTACCCTGAACGACACCGTGCCTGAGTTTGTGGCTGCTGTGAGGCACTGCTTTCCCCCCGAGTCCAACGGAGACAAGTGAGTTGGGGGGCCCCGCATCTGGGAGGCCACAGAGGGCAGGGTCTCCTGCTGAGGTTGGGGACGGTGGCGCCCGAGGCCGTGGTGCTGAGTGGGGGTCCCGTGGCGTCGATCTCTCCAGGGACCGGGTGCACCTCCCTGTGACCACAGGGGCTTCTCACGCATGTCACAGCCCTGTGGCCACGCGCACAGCCTGGCTCCCGTGGGGCAGGGCCCTGGCCTTTAGGGGGCGACAGGCTCTTTGCATTTCTCCCAGCGGACCCCGCTCTCCGTGCGGGGAGTCTGTGGGGTTGTTTCTCTGTCACTGTAATTGGGGCCAGAAGATTGACTTCCTTGCCAGGTGGACACAACGCACGACCAAGGACGGCCCCCAGGCAGCTGGTGTCCTTGTGGGAGGCTCTGAACTCACCGCCTCGTCACCCTGCGGGTGGTTTGCAGGCATTGGCTGTTCTGGGGAAATGGCCAGGGACTCTCGCTCGGACTGAGGCGTTTCCTTCTTAAGCTTCGTCGCCCCTTCCCAGTCACCCCAGCCGGGCTCTTGCACATCCGTGCTCGGCTGTGTGTGTGAGGCCAGTTACACATCATGCCTCACTCACCGTGTCAGCAGCCTTGAAGGGCACAACCAGTGGCTTTCCCCACCCTCCTGTGCAAGCAGCACCCCATCAGGTTCCCGAGCCTGTGTGTCCCCTAGAGCAGACCTGTCCACCCCCGCAGTGCCAGCCTGCCCCCCCCCTCCGGCCGCCACTCATGGGCTTCCCGTCAGCTGTGTTGAGGCTGCTGTCAGGAGCCCAGGACACGCGGCCCGTCTCCCCAGGTTTCTGAAGGGGCTGCCCGTGGGGCCTGCCTCACTCTCTGATGAGCTGAGGGCCGCGCTGGACGTGGATCCCACCCCCGGCGGCGTCACGTACATCATTGCCACCCAGGTGAGGACCGGCCGCCCTGCTCACCGAGGGGAGCGTCCCCTGCGGGCTCACGGCCAGCCTGCCCCGCCGGGCGGAGGGGCCCCCTTGGCCCTGGTCTGTTCCGGGCAGGAGGCCGGCTTGCTGCTGGGAACAGAGACGCTGCTTTTCTGTTTTCAGAGCGTTTGGTACAGTGGGGCTTGTCCTGTGTGCTCACTCACTCTCATAGGGGATGTTTGAGGACCCCCCCCCACCATGTGAGGGGAGCACTTGGGAACACACTGGGAGCACTGGTCCCGATGCTGAGTGGGGAGACTTAGGGAGACAGACAAGGGCTGGGGACCCGTGGGGCCCGCCACGTGGGACCAGGTCAGAGTGCCTGAGCCGGCCTTCCTCTCAGATCTGCCTGAGTCAGAGTCCCGTGCCCTGACCGCCCAGGCCGCGGTCTCTACCTCCCACCTTGCACGCGCCATCCACCCTAGGTCTGGGCGATGGACATCAAGTGACAGGGTGCCCACAGTGGGCACGGGGCAGGCCGTTACCACGCGGACGACTAGCTTCTGACCTGCACTTCCATGCTCCTCTCGTTGCCCCGACCTGACAGGTGGGCCCTGGGCCCCAAGTCCTGGATGACCCTCACGCTCACCTCCTGGGCCCGGACGGCCTGCCCAAGGCAGCTGCTTGACCACCTTCCCCAAGGGGACCCCAGCCGCCGCTGGGAGAAGGGCCATTTCACCGGGACAGGGGTGCTGGGTGTGGTGGCCGTGGCTCCATGCTCACTGGGGCGTGAGGGGTAGCCACCGGGCTCTGGGCCAGGCCACTTGCTGGGGCCAAGTTGGACTCCTTGGAGTGGCCGTTTGGGCCACCCGGGCAGTCAGGGGCATGCCCCCCGGTGGGTGCCGCGTTGGACGGCATGGGGCTGCCGGGCACCCCGTCACAGGGCTCCCTGGCCTCACCCTCTGGGGCCACTGGCACTGCCCCAGACAGCAGCTGTGCGGCAGAGGACGGGGACGTGGCGCCCCTCCTCAGAGCTGGAGGCCGGGACGCCGTGCAGACCTCAGGGACCCTCCACAAGACTTGAAGCCTCTGCCAGACCCAGGCCCAGGTGTGGTGGAATATTTCTGTACAAAACGACCACCGGGGGTCGCCTGGCTGACTCCGGGCATGGAACACGGGACTCTTGATAACAGGTTGAGTTCAAGCCCCATGTCCGCGGCTGGAGAGTTCACTTTAAAAAAATAAATTAAAAAAACCCATAAAACCTACTGGTGTGTGTCCTGTGGGAGGTGGGAGGGTGGCACCGAGGTGGGGGCATGGCACCTGGAGCCCTGTGGGCTGCTGGGAAGAAAGACAGGCTCCTGGCTCCTCCCCCACGGCTCGGGGCGCTGCTCTGGGAGGCTGGAGGGTGTGGGCGGGATGGGCGGAGCTCGGAGCCAGCTTGCACCTGAAGAAGCGTTTTCTGTCAACGGCTGGCCACGCACACTGCCGTGGCTGTGGTGCCTGAGCACAGTGGCTGACACAATCACTAAGGCCCTGACAGGTGGGGGGATATGGTGCGGGCCTTGCTTTAAGTCCCGTCCACAANCACAGAGCAGGGTGGGAAGCAGGTTTGCTGGCGGGAGTGCTGCCCAGAAGTTTCTGAAACCACACGCATGCCACCCTTCCCCACTTCCAAAATGTCCGGGTAGTGCAGGGAGGGGTCCGGGAGGAGGACCGGGAGAACCCCTGCCCCTCCCCCACCAGGGTCAGGTGCTGGGGCTGGGGCCCTGCAGGGGCAGGGGCAGGGGGGGCAGGGGCACGCTCNAGAGTCGGTGCTGTGAGCAGAGGGCTGCTTGGGCCAGAGGAGGAAGTGGGGGCCGGGCCTGCCCCAACCCTAGAGCAGGTACCGGCGTCCAAGGACGCCTTGCTCCCTTGTGGGGTAGCCATCGCGTAGGCTGGCGAAAGCTCTGGGCCTTGAAGCCCTTCAAGAACCAGCCTGCCCGCACCTCTGGGAGAAGTCCCTGTTGCCAGCTGTGCGATCCTCCGTCTGGAAGCTCCGAGGAGACGCGGAGCGTTCCAGGGTGCCTCTGCCTTCGCCGGTGGGTGCGGCCACCTCTCAGCCTGCTCCCTGTGGCCCAGCCCGCCAGGCATCGCCCGGGTCAGAGGCAGCCCGCGTGACGCTGGG
>NW_027528369.1:10560025-10560179 GCF_008692635.1 Crocuta crocuta | reverse complement strand
TCCGCCGCCATGGGGCAGATCGAGTGGGCCATGTGGGCCAACGAGCAGGCGCTGGCGTCCGGCCTGAGTGAGTGTGCGCCGGGACCTCGGGCTGCGGGGCGGGCCCGCAGGGACGCCGGGAGCGGGGCCTGCAGCGGGGGGGGGAGGGGGACGT
>NW_027528369.1:10556441-10559945 GCF_008692635.1 Crocuta crocuta | reverse complement strand
CTGGACCTCTACACTGAAAGAGGAAGTTGCACCCAGGGGAAGAGGCCTTTCGTCCTTGGTAGTTTCCGGGGAGTCGCTGTCCCCCAGTGTTGGGAAAACCCGGCAAGTGGCCGCAGGTGTCCCACCCGCCTACCCGCCGCAGCCCTGGAGTGGGGGCTTTGGCCCAGCCATGGCGGGGGGGCCCCCCTCTCTTCGTGGTCCTGGGTGCCAGCCGCTCTCCATCTGGGGCTCAGCCCCCAGGTGCACAGAAGGGCATCTGGGATTTCTTTCATAAGGTGGCTGGAAACCCCCGGACTGACCCCCTTTCAGCTCAACTCCCAGAGACTGGGGAAGGAGGGCAGGGCCCCCAGTCACCCTGCCGCCTGTGCTCTCTGGTTAAGAAGCAGTGAGGTCTGCACCCCAGCCCTGCGCCCAAAAGCAGGAACTTCCCAGGACTGGGTGGGGTAAGGCTGAGTCCCAGCCAGGGTCTGAGGCAGGAGGATGCTCAGACGCGTCTCCTGCCCCTTCCCACCCGGGCCTGCTCTTCCCAGCAAGGAGGGGCCTGTGCCCAGGGGGACTGTGCTCACAAGGACGGTGTCAGCCCACCACCGTTCCGCTGGGACCCGCCTGAGGCCCCAGCCACCCGGGGAGGGACGGGTCAGAGGTAGACCAAGACCCCCCAGCCCCACACTGCAGGAGCACATTGGGACACAGTGCCCAGCAGCCTGTTCCCTGTGCAGACAGGTCGTTCCTGCTTCTGGCATCCAGAGTGGCTGAGAACTGAGTGGGTCGGTTAGATGGGGCTGTCCCGCTGCCCGCTGCAATGCCCTAGACCACTGCAGGCCACCCCTGCCCCTTCCGGCGGCTCCCACCCTCCCCGGAAGTAGAGGCTTGTGGGCGCTGGGGCCCCGTTCCCTGAAGGCCCACTGCGTGCAGGCTGGCCTGGCCTGGCCTTAGCTCACACCTGCAGGGCCATGGGGCCCACGCTGTCGTCACGTCCTCAGTGCGGACTGTGAAGTCGAGGCCCGGGCTCAGCCTTCTCTATCATCAAATGAGACAGTGTGTGGGAAGGTCCCCCAGGGCACCGCCCCTCCCCCAGCTCCCCGCTGGCTGACTTCTCTTCTCACTATACGCTTCAGCTTCAGCCGCCTGGGACGGCTCAGGCGTGGCGAGCCCCACCAGCGATCACACCCCACGGGTTTATCTGTTGTGGAAAGCCCCGTCTGACCGGACCATGTCACCTGCTGCTGGAAGCCCTCCGTGGCTGCCCAGCGCACACAACAGAAGCCGCCTCTCGCCCCTCCCTTCCCTGCCCCTCCAGCTCCCTCCCTCCTCCGGAACTCCGCTCGCACAGGCTTCCTTTCTGTTCCTGGATCTCCCAAGCAGATCAAAGAGCCTTTGCTGAAGAGGCATCTTTTGTCTGAAGCATCTGTGGGTGACTGGCTTTTCCATTCGTTTCTCAGTTCAAAATGCCACGTGCCTGGAGGAGTCTTTGGGGAGCACCAGACGTGATGTAGCCCCAGGGTTACCCTGTTCTGGTTCCGATGGGTGTTTCTGTCCCCGGACGAGACCGTGAGTCCCACAGGAGCTGCGGCCTCACCTTTCTTGTTCCGGCCGCGCCCTGCACTCGGCTGGGGTCTGCTGGCGTTTGGTGGGTGACCGAGCAGTCCCGCCTTGCTGGTGACTCACTGGTGTCCTTGCCCCCTCTTGCTGATGGCCGGCCACGGAACTGAAGCTCAGGATGGGGGATCAGGCCCCCAACGCGAGTGTGCTGGCTGAGTGCCCTCTCCCAGCCCACCCACGTGCTGCCCGGCGAGCGCAAGAAGTTAATGTGCAGCAGAGCTTGGCACAAGGGTAGGAAGTCGGGCAGGAAGAGCAGAATGAGGTTTCAGGGTGGTGTCCAGGGGCCCAAGGAGGGGGTGCCCGGGGAATAGGGACCGGCAGGGGCTTCGCCTCTTACTCGGTGGGACTTCAGGGCCCCTGTGTGGGTACGTGGCTGGACCCGGCTGGGGAGCCCCGCCTGCACAACAGACAGAGCAGGGGAAGGTCCCCTCCGTGGACGCGTGCCACCTGCAGCCAGGGCTGGACGGACAAAGTCACCCACAAGGCAAAACCCTGGAGCCCCAGGCCCGTGCCGTGCGTGGGAAGGACTGCATCTCCCCTGCCCTGTGCTGGACCAAGACATCCCGACGGACCGGATCCGGGACTAGAGAAACATGGAGGCCCCCGGCAGAAGCCAGCGTGTAACTTCCCCGCGAGGTCGTTTGTCCGCGACCACCGCGGGAAGGCAGGCCCCGCCAGCGGCCCGCACGCGCCCACTGTGGGAGCAATCACGCGGCCTGGGGGAGCCGGCACACACCGCCACGGCCGGGGCCGCGGCGCCTTCTGGAAGACCTGTGGATGTGAGCGCGTGTTTATGCGCACGAGTGTGTTCACAGCTGTTCAAGGAGGGGAGGGAATAGAGAATCACACAGCAAAACCAGGACAGTGCAGAAAGTGAGCTAATGGCGAATGTCACTAGAAATAAAGTCAGTAAAGGTGAGCGGATGAATGGAACGCTATACAGAGAGGAGAGCGTTAGTGGAATGTAAGATGGGGCTGAGGGAACCTCACGCCCACAGCCCAGAGACACAGATGGGGCTATTAAATAGAGGCCAGTGTGTGCAGCGGTGCGGGGAGACCGGCCCCGTGGGCAGGGGAGGTGGAGGGCAGGGGGCAGGGGCAGGTCCAGAGGTCGGACGGTCGTGCTCTGGAGGAAGGATGCGGGGAGGGTAGTGGTGAGCATTTGCAGGGGAGGGTAGTGGTGAGCATTTGCAGAAGCGGGGAATCTCAGATTGAAGGAGAAAGAATACGGAATAACGGAAAGCAGATCCCTTCCTGGACACACTGTAATGAAATTACAGGCCATTAAAGAATTTATCCGAGGAGAGAAGTGGGTCAGGACCAGAGCGATTGCACGCCCGTCACGCAGAAAGGCTGCCAGAAGGCGGTGGAGTAGAACCGAGCCGTTGAGAGACAGCCCGAGTCCCGGGGCCCCGATGGATGCCGCCGACGGGGGGGTTGGGGGGTGCTGAGCCCGGAGCCCGGGACTGGCTGTAAATGATTAATCCTGACGGGCGGCCTGGCGGTGAGGCGGAGGCAAAGCTGGAGCCCACACGTGACCCAGGAAGAGAAATTGTAAAATTGAAAGTTTGAGCAAGTTCGCCGGAGGCGGGAAAGTGTCACAAGGCCTCATCAGAGAGAAAGAGGAACTTCAAGTTGTCGCCACGGTCAGGAAGTCAGGAAGGTACGTAGGTTCACGGTCGGGTTGGCTGAACTATTAAAAACTGTTACAAACTATGACAAGCTGCAGCAGCTTATTCACAACAGCACAAAACCCGAAACAACCCAATGACCGGAAGGCAGAAGAGAGGAGAATCCGTCGTGGAGGAGAATCCGTCGTGGCCGGTTCCTAGGGCAGGAAACCGCATGAACGGCCTTGAGGGGTGTTGGACGGAGGGAGCCGGACTCGGAGGCCAGCCCGGA
>NW_027528369.1:10553520-10556287 GCF_008692635.1 Crocuta crocuta | reverse complement strand
CACGTGGGGGAACGCCGTGCAGGATTACGCCCGCACACGGTCCCGTGTCATACTTGTACCTCGGCAGGTTGCCGGCGCCTGGAGATGCTCGCACAATAGCGTGTGTGGACTCAGATCCCCGAGCCGTTGACTTTAAAACGGAACCTTTTCTGTGTATTTTACCACCATAGAAAAGTTACAAAAAAGTAATTCTGGGGGAGAAACGGCTCAGGTCGTGCCTCCTAGAGCAGCGGTTTTCCGGCAGAAACGGCCACACGGACGGGGGAGGCTGATGGATTTGGGCGGAGGGCAGGGCGTGGGGACGCCCGGGTGCCACAGCTAGAATCGTGGTACAGCTGTCCACCGAAGCAGACACCCCGAATGTCAAGGGGTCACAGAGCCCCGGGGAGCGGGCATCAGGTGCAGGCCAGGGCCCTGAGGCCGGTGCCCCTCTGCCGCGCCTTCCCCAGCTCACAAGTTGCTTCCTCGGGGTCTGCGCCTGCCTGTGTCCCCATCGTGGGCGAACGTGTTGTCGCAGAGCAGAGCGCGGGTGGCGGACCGGTGGCCCCACCGAGGGAGGGGGACCCCACTAACCGCCTCTCCTCTGCCCGCAGTCCTCATCATGGGGGGCACGGTGGCCACTGCCGGCCAGTTCGCCAAGTGGTTCTTCGGCGTGTACTCCATGTATCCTGCCTCCGCAGGCCCGGGACGCGGCCGGGACGGGGTGGGCGCGCTGCTGCCCCCGGGACACAGCAGCTCGCGGTCTGCAGACCGCTGCCGCACCCCTGCGCCCCTCGTTCCCCCGGGCGGGGAGGGCAGGACCCCGCTCAGTGATGGTTTGGGAGGCCAAGGCTGGGAGCAGGGAGGACTTGCCCGAGGCCACTCCCGTGAGCCCCGAGGCCCGGTGAGGGCTGGCGGACGGGCCCGCAGCCCCAGGCCTCGGGGGTTCTGGGCTTCCCCTCCGTGTCCCCCTTGTATCGGCCGACCCCTCGGACGCCCCGGGACCTGCCCAGCGGTGACCGGCCAGCCAAGGCAGGGGTCAGGGGACCGAGGGCTCAGGACAGGCAGCAGAGAGACCAGGCCTGTCCACACCCTGCCGGGCCGTGTCCCAGCTGTGTGACCCCCAGGCAGCGGCTGCACCTCTCTGTTCCCTTGTCAGCACAGGGGGCTCACCGGGGCCCCAGGCTGAGTGCAACTGTTCCTTAACGGCACCTGCAGCGTGGCAGGCGTGTTTGTGTGCCTGCTGGAGTACCCCCGGGGGAAGAGGAGGAAGGGGTCCACCATGGAGAGATGGTGAGTGCTCCAGCCCTGCGGGGGTGGGGAGGGGCGTCCCCCGCGCTGGGCCTGACCTGCCCAGCCTCCGTGGCCGCTGGGTCCTGGGGGGCGGAGGAGCTGGGGTGGCGGTGGGGGCGCCGAGTGTGACGCGGCCTGTCTTCTCTCCCGTCTGCCCAGCGGACAGAAGTACCTGACCCAGGTGGTGAAGGTGCTGGGCCCTCTCTCCAGGAACTACTACGTCCGCGCCGTCCTGCACCTGGGGTGAGCACGCCTCCCGCACCCGCCGGCTCCGAGCCTCCGGCCCATCCCCGCCCGGAGACTCTCCCGAACAGAAGCCCGGGTCCTGGGTTCTGCCCGAGGCTCCCCAGCCCCGTGTCCCTCATCTCGTGGGGCGTGAGGATTTACTGCAGCCCCATGGCCCACGGCAAGGACAGTCAGGGCCCAGCTCACTGGGCTCCGCTGGGCGGCTCTACTCGTGGCCCTGGGCCTGCGTCTGGTGCTTCCTGCCGGGGACGCTGCGGGCACCGGCCACCACGGTTACACGGCTTCCTCCCGGGACGGTGGCTGGGGGCCAAGCACCAGCGCCCCAAGAGTCACTGAGTCCCCCGAGGTCCTGGGGCCCGCACACTTACAGTCACCTCGTTCCTGAGGTCTGGCAGCCAAGGCCCGACCACGGGCCGGGGCTGCAGAGCCCTCTGACCTCCCTCCCTCCCCTCCCCAGGCTCTCAGTACCTGCCGGCTTCCTGCTGGCCACCCTCCTGGGGACAGCCTGCCTGGCCATCGCGAGCAGCATCTATCTGCTGGTGAGTGCCACCCTGTGGTTAGCCCGCGGGCATTGCCCCCGCCGTCCCCGAAGCCAGCCGCTCAGGCAGAGCCGTGACCTTGCTCCTGCGGGGTCAGGGCCGGTGACGGCCGTAGCCACCATGTACTGTTCGCATAAAGTGCGCTGGCTCTTTGTCTACACCTCAGCCCTACAGGGTGGGTGGTGAGGTCCCCGCTTTACAGGTAAGGAAGTAGAAACTCAGAGAGGTGACATGGCTGGCTTGGAGTCACACGGCCAGCCAGGGCCCCACCAGATTGGCATCCGTTGTCACTCTTTTGTCACCTAAACCATCCTTGCTCCGACTTGGGGCGCCGTCAGGAGCACTTCCTCGGAGCTTGTTAACGGAGCAGGTGCCACGCGGACATTTTCCAGAGCTGCCCTGTTGGGTTTGCCTGGCTGGGATGTGTGCAAAGGCCCTGTGGTAAGGCTGTCTTTGGAGAAGGGTGTCCGGCGCCCGTGGCAGCGACTCGGGGCGGGGGCTCTGGGGCCTGTGCTCGCGATCTCACGCTGGACGATGACCGTGTTGTTTGCACGTGGTCCTGGGGACGGCCGGCATGTTGTCTGCGCTGCTGTGGGCCGCGTCCGCCCCTCCCCTGCTCCTTGCTGCCGCTCCGAGAGCCCTTCCTGTTGTCCGTCCACCCGCTCTGCCCTCCCCGCAGGCGGTGCTGGCATCGCCCGCATCCAGCCTCC
>NW_027528369.1:10541964-10553092 GCF_008692635.1 Crocuta crocuta | reverse complement strand
AGCGGAGCTGCCGGGTCGGAGCTCGCCCGAGGCCCCACCCCCACCCCGCCTGACCCACCCCGCGCGCGCTCGGCCACGGCTGGTTTCAGCTTCCGCTCGCGTCTCACCTTCCTTCCTCTCGGAATTGGCCTGTCTATGTCCTTTGTCCGTTCTTCTGTGGCGCTTTTCTCTTCTTGTTACTTTGGGGGATTCGTGTACGTTTTAACCGTGAAGGCCTTGGGAGAGAATTTCTGACGCCGGGTGCTCCCCCCACCCGTTAAGGGTCCGTTAACTTTGTGAAATCGCTCCCTGCGCAGAAGAACACAGGTTCACCTGTGTCCGCTTGCTGGTTGGTGCGTTTTCGGCGCCGCGCCCCTCGCCTCGCCCCTGCAGACCACGCTTGTCTGCACTCGTATCCGCTGTGGTCACTCTTCCGGGCAGACGTGCTAGTTTCGAGTCAGGAGGTGGGACGTCCTGCCTCGTGCGGGGTGCACTGCCGCACTTGCTTGGCTGCCGGGGGCTGTGGGGCACGTTCCGCGGCCCTCCCGCCTGCTGCAGGGCCCCGGGCCCGGGAGTCTGCACTCAGCCAGACTCTGGGGGTGCCCCCCGGAGGCTCCAGGGCAGAAAGGCTGGCCCCCTGCCCCCCGGGGCCCCCCAGTCCTCGCCGACGCCCGGCCCGCCAGACTTGGCCTCCTGTCCTGGCCCGTCCTTCGTGGCTTGGCCTCCAGGTTGCCCTCCTTGCTTTCGGGGTCCCCCCATAGTGGAGCAGCTGGAGTCTGGGGTCCTGGCTGTCACTCTGGACTCAGGGGTTCACGCCCAAGTCCTGCCCTGTTCCTGGGGGCGGGGGCAGGGCTGGCCCCCCGGAGGCCTTGTCAGCCCCCCGTGACCGGGCCCCCCATACCCTGCAGGCGGCCTTCCACGGAGAGCAGTGGACCCCCATCGAGTCCAAGCCCAAGGAGCGGCCGCAGGTCGGGGGCACCATCAAGCAGCCGCCCAGCAACCCCCCACCCCGGCCCCCGGCTGAGGCCCGGAAGAGGCCCAGTGAGGAGGAGGCCGCGCCGGCAGGGGTCCCCGGGGGTCCCCAGGAGAACCCGGTCCTGGTGGTCGATGAGGTCGTGTGACGGGCGTCTCCACCATCCCCCGCGCGGCTCCCAAAATAAACCAAGGAGAGCAGACTCCCTGACTCCCCACGTGTACACCGCACCCAACCCGGCTCTGCNCCCCCCGCCTCCCCGTCTCCTCCCACAGCCTGGGACCCCGCCCCGCCCCCTCCCGTCGCTCCAGCCCCAGGGAGGCCCCTCGCACCCCGGACACAGGCTGTTCCCCTGCGGGAAAGCTGGCCCGGCTCAGGTGGCATCTGGGCGGCCTGGACCCTTGGTTTGGAGCTTCCCCGTGAGGGCCCTCGGCCTCGGCCTCCCTGGGGCCCTCACTCCTTCACCCGCAGACGACCGGTGCGGCCACCCACGGGCTGATTCGCAGAGCCAGCCACATAGGAGAAACTCGGCAAATACGGGCCGAGCAAAGTGTCCTTCAACCCCAGACAAAGGTCACTCTGACCCCGTCCCGTGGGCTTGTTTGAACACAGCTGGCCTTGATCAGGGGTGAAAATGGTCCATCCAGCAGGGAGGTCCCCTGGGTGGAAGGGCCTGCGCACAATGTGGCCAGAGGCAGCCCCTCAGGTGCGAAGGCCGCGCCAGGGCCAGCGGCCACACCTGCGTCAGGGCACGCCTCCCACGTCCCGTCCTTGGGGCCACACACAGCCCTTCCTGGGAGGGCACGAGAGTCTAGGGCCAGCGGCTGCCGCTGCAGGACTGGCTGGGTGCCGAGGGCCAGGCAGGGGTGAGGGTGAGGAGGGTGCCTTTCCCCGCTGCCCTCTGCCCTCCCGCGATGTGCTCTGCGGGGCGCTTATCAATTTAATGACACACTGACACTTAGAATAGTTGTTTTAGAAATACAGGGGAGGGGGGTGCGGAGGGGAGGCTTGGGGGGCCGGGACCAGCGTGAGGTCAGGGAGGGCGTGAGGGGAGCCCAGTGGAGCACCGAGCACCAAACCCCATTTCTGTTAAGAAAGTTCTAGAAGCATAAAAAGATTCCTTGTAGTCCAACTGTTTTTGGGAGATGGGTAAACCGAGTCACAAGACGGGCCTGCNGGGCGGAAGGTGCCTGGTGTCCACCGTCACTCCTCAGCCCCGAGGCCCGGAGCCTCCGTGCCTGCGCGGGAATCCCGCGGGGCAAATAAATAACCAATAAATACACATAAATAGGAGGCTTCCTCGGAGAGCCCCCGGCCGGCGGGTGCGGGGCTCAGGGCGCCGACCTGGGCAGGACGCAGGTGCAGCCGACGGGCACGCGGACGAACTCGGCNATGGACGCTTCCCTGCGTCCCTGGCCCCGGAGCCGGGCTGGACTGCAGCCCACGACAGGGCCAAGGAGGCGCTGCTCCGGTGGAGCCCCAGCCGCCAGCCCGGGGGCGACCATCCCATCCAACAGGTGAAGAGGCTGAGGCACAGAGAGGGGCGGGGATGGCCCAGCACGACGGAGCGAGGACCCCAGTGCCCAGGGGGCCCCTCGGCACTC
Organism: Crocuta crocuta; assembly: GCF_008692635.1. Lineage (NCBI taxonomy): Eukaryota > Metazoa > Chordata > Mammalia > Carnivora > Hyaenidae > Crocuta > Crocuta crocuta. The sequence continues at coordinate 10,550,536 of NW_027528369.1, read as the reverse complement.
ACCGGTATCGCCAGGGGGAGATGGAGCGCTGGTGGATGTCGGCTTCCAGTACCTCCTCAGGCCGCAGCACTGGGCACTGGGTCCTAGCGGGGGGGCCGTCCTGCCGCCTTCTGCGGCCCACCGCCTCCAGGCTGGACACCAGGGCCACGGGCAGAGCCTGCCCCCACTTGGCAGCACGGGCCAACAGATGCGGGGGGGGCTGGCCCCGGGGCAGCTCCTCAGCCGAGTAGCAGCGGGGGGGCCCGTGGGTGTGGGGGTCCCCCCAGACTTGGGGGCCATGGTGGGCCAGGCCGGCGGGCATCCAGAACAGAAGCAAGAAGCCAGGGAGGAGCTGCTGGGTGGGCATCGGGTGGTCAGGTCAGGGGGCGCCCAGGGGAGGGGGCGCTCACCACCCTCCCAGCCTGCCCTCCTTCCTGTGCAAAGATGGGGCACAGCCCTCTCTCCGGAGCTGGGGAAACTGAGGCCCACAGGGACCAGCCCTTCAGCCCGAGCCTCCCAGAGCTCCTGGGTCCCGGCTCCCTGCCGTCCCCAGATCTGGGGGGCTTCTCGGACCCCCTCCCCACGTCCTCTGTGTAGGGGCAGGGCCAGGCGGGGCGTGGGGAGACGCAGCGGCTNTTTATACCCCCAGCCACACCTGGGGAAACTCCGGGGCCGCGTCCTCCCGGGGAAGCGCCCGCTGCGCTTCCTCTTCCCCCCCGGGCGGGTGCCCACGGTCCCCTCCCTGCCCAGGGCGGGCGTGCCCACCCCCACTCCCACTCCGCCTCCCCCGCCCAGAGGGACCCTGCCCCAGGCTGACCACCTGCAGACGGAGCCTCGAAGCCAGCGGGCTGGGTGTTGGCGCCACGCGGAGCCGTGGGCCAGGCAGCGGGCTGGCCTCCCTCCCTCCCGCTGCTGCTGGGGCTCCCCGGGGCCCCTCGCCCAGGCTGTGGACACGGGCTGGTCCCCTTTGTATCTAGCGTCCCAGGAGGGCCATGGGCGTCCCGCCCGTGCCGGAGGGGTTCCGGAAGGCGCTCTGGGAGCCGGCCCGGCCCGCGTGCGCCCGGGTTGGGGTTCTGCGGGAAGTCAGCGATGGGGGTGAGAACGCCGGGGAAGCTGCAAAGTGCCTGCACCCTGAGCAGCTGTATCTGAGGAGGCCCCTCCCTCGGCGCTGCCGGCTGCAGGGGCGGGGGGCGGGGGGCCCGGTGCCCGGGCGCCTGTTATCCGGGCCGGGGCGGCTGGAGGTGATCTTGTGAAGCGCTGAATGGCGGGGTTTGGACAGGAGTCCCCGGGTGCCCTGGCCCCTCGTGTCAGAATCTAAAGCGACCCCCAGCTGAATAGGGTCTGAGGGTGGAGGGACGGGTCGCCTGCCGTCCAGGGTCCCCCCATGCGGGCAGCTTAACGTCCCGGGACGCCGAGGCCCCTTGAGCGGGGAGGGCTCCCCGGGGTGTGCACGGGCAAGCGGGCTGTGCCGAGCCTGTTTCCCGGGGAGCAGGACACGGTCAAGGGAGACCCTGTCACTCGCTGGCCTGGAGGAAACGCTGCTTCAGATGATGGATGGATGCACTGAGTCCCCAGGGCTGCTCCTCCCTACAGCACCCCTGCCCACGGTCCGCAGCCCTCCGCTTGCATACCTCCTGCAGTGGGGAGATCATCACCTGAACTAGTTTATTAAGGCAGCTTCGACAGATTACTGCACACCGAGAGCTTAAAACAGCAGAAATTTATTCCCGCAGCTTGGAGGCCAGGGTCCGAGCGGTACTGTCGGCAGGGTCCGTCGCCTCTGCGGTCTCCAGGGGAGAGCCCTTCCTACCTCGTCTAGCTTCTCGTGGCTGCTGATAATCCTCAGGGTCCCTTGGCTTGTGGCCACGTCGCGGCCCCTCCTGTGTCCCCATCTCTCCTTCTCTGTGTCTTACAAGGACACTCACCTCATTCAGAATGAGCCCATCTCAGGGTCTTTACCGTAAGAGCATCGGCCAAGCCCCCTTCCTTGGACAAGGCACCAGGGCCAGGACTTCGGGGGGACGCAGCTGAGCCCACGGCCGCCTCTGCAGGGTGCGCGTCAGCCCAGGCTGGCTCTCCGCGAAGACCCCTCAGGCGAGCCCACAGCTCAGAAAAGCTCTCCAGTCTCCCTGCCTCCCCCCTGGGGGCAGGGGCGGCGGGGGGCACACCTGCTATGGCCCCAGCAGGGAGCTGCCCCTGGCGCCTCGGTGTCCCGTAAATACCGCGGGACGGAGGGAAGGGGGCTGCGCCTGGGTCCCCAGGGAGGAGGGGGGCGACAGTGCCCGGGCCACGGGGCGCCGGCAGGGGAGGCCGAGGGGGGAGATGCCAGGCGTGCAGGGCTCTCGCTGCCCTCCAGCCGGGAGGTGTGGGGGTCACGTCTGCCGGCGCTGCCAGCAGGGTCCCCTCCCACGAGGCAAGCAAGGCCCAGCCGTGCCCCCTGCCCGCAGCAGCCCCCACGAGACGCGGGTCGCACCTTCTGTGTCTCTTCAGAACAGTCTGCTGGGTGGGCACCGTGCCCAGGGGAGGGACCAGGGGTCAGGCCGTGCGCCCCCTGCGTTGTGACACCAAGGCCACCCAGCACTGTTCCCCGTGGGCCCGACAGCCAGTCCCGGAGGTGGGGGGAACTGCTCAGGGGGCCCAGGGGCGGGGCCCGGGGTCGGGGGCCCGGGCAGCCCCGGTGTCAAGGCTGCAAGGACGCAGGGCGGGGGCCCAGGCGGCGCCTCATTCCTGCGGGCGGCTGAGGCAAGCGCAGAAGTCCTGAGTTGGGCAAGACTGGAAAGGCGCCACCAGAGGAAGTCTGGAGGGCATCCCAGAGGCGGTGACCCAGAAGGCCCCGCCCTCGAGCCATGCCCCTCGGAACACAGGCTTCCTTCAGCCCCGAACCCCCCGAGCGAGGCCGCCTCTGCCTCCGCACATGCCGACCTGTGGGCTGGTGGCCGCCGTCACTGGGGGGAGCTGCTGGGAGNGTGGGGGTGCTGTGAGTGACCGAGCCGACGCCCCGCTCTCCCTCAGGACGTTGGAGATTGTATTTCACGTGTGAGAGATGAAAACACAAATTAAGTAACAAAACTCTTCAGTTTTGCTTTTTTAATCCATTCAAGAGAGAGGAGGCAGCCTCTTGGCTGCAGAAGCTCCGCCTGGGGGAGGCCGGGGGGCTTCCCGCAGGGGCAGGTGGCCGGCAGGAGGCGGGAGAGGTAGCTGAGGGACGGGCCGGCGGGCCTGCTCTGAGCTGTGGCGGAGGACTGTGAGGAGTGAGCTCAGGGTTCCCAGAAGGGGAAGCAGCCTGTGCAAAGGCCCTGGGGTGGGAGGAATGGCAAGCAGGCGCTGGAGGGGGTGCGTCGGCGTGTGTGATGTGGCGGTGCCCCTCTAGCTGTGAGGACTGGACACGGGGCAGCCTGGCGGACAGACACGGAAGGGGAGGAACGACCCTCAATTCTCCCCACTATTTACATGGTAACCACAAGAGCCAGGNGCTTGGGCTGCTGCCCTCCCCCTTCCCTGGACAGGCACCTGCCGAGTCGAGCCTAGACACAGCCCCGACGGCAAATGCAGAGCTGCCTAAACCAGGCCGGGGTTGAGCGGAGCCAGGGCTGTGGCTCCAGCCCGAGTGGCANGGCCAGGGGTGCTGGGCACACGCAGCTGGGCGGGGGGCTCACCTGGGGGCTCCTGGCGGCGGAGTGGCACTCACAGCCCGGCTGGCCTGTGGGCCCAGCAGCCCCGGGGTACAGAGCACACGGGCACAGGCCGGCCCCCAGAACGTCCTGGGTTCCGGCTTTGTGCCCTGGAAGGTCCCCCTCTCAGAGAACGGGAGCTCCCTTTGAACCCGGCTTTGACCCGATGGCAAATCAGATCGGCTGTGAGGAACGGCTGAGCCTGTAACGGGGGCCACCACGCCGAAGTCCCAGGTGCTGCAGGCTGTGGCCACGCGCCGGAGCGCAGTCCGCGCCCCCGCCGGGCCCCACTGCCAAGAGCCAGCCGGCCTTGGGGGAGAGCGCCCAGCGCACGGGTGCTACCCACAGCACCACCCCCCAGGACCAGACCTGGGGACGGGAGCGTGCGCTCCTGACCCGGGCGCTGGGCACCCCCTTCCCCCCCAGGACCAGACCTGGGGACGGCAGCACTTACGACCTTGTTTTGAAGCAACCTGAGGGCAGAAGGGCCCCCCACCGACTGCGGCGTGGGGCCGCCCCGAGGCCACGGTGCTCCTCCAGGAGTTAAATCCACAGCAGAAGGGGGCCCCCATCCGTGGTCCTGGCCCGAAGGGGCCCTCCAGGGCAGAGCGTGAGGACAGCCCCGCTCAGACCTCGCGGCCGTCTGTGCCCTGCGGTGACCCCTGCGGGCTCCGCGCACGGTCCCGGCACCGAGTTCACGACAGCTCCCGGGCATTGCAGGGGAGCCCCCGTGCCCCCAGCAGCTGGGGGCCANCCGGCCGGCCCGCCCGCCTCCCGGGTCCCCTGCCCTGGGCTGGGGCCGCTCCGGCCGGCCCGCCTTCCGGGGGGAGCCTGTGGGATTCAGCATCACCCTCATTTTGTGTGTGGCTTCTTTTCCAGCTGAGAAACTTTTTTTTTCCTTTTTTAATTTTTAAAAAGAATCACAGCCAAAATTAGACGTTAACTTCAAAATCGGAGACGGCTGTGCTTACCCTATTTATAAAAACACGAGAGTCTCTAACTCGGGGGGGCCGAGCCCGCGGGGCCCCTACACTTTCCCGGGGATCTTGGCCCGCTTGCGAGCAATGGCGTCCTCCACGGCCTTGAGCTGCTTCAGGAGCTCCTCGCGCCGCGACAGCGTGCTGGCCTTCCCTGATTTGGTGCCGGTGGACACGGCGGTGGCAGCGCCGGCGTCTGAGGCTTTGCCGGGCACACTCGTGACCTTACTGGAGCTCTTGGACTGGGGTGACAGCTGGCGCTTCCTGCAGGGGGGGGCGGGGCAGGGAGAGGCCGCAGGCAGGTCAGAGCGCCTCCCCCTGTGATGAGAGCCTCTCGCTGAGCAGGGGCACGGGGGCCCTGGACCCCGGCAGCTGTGCGCAGAGCCCCCGGGGTGGATGGGGGGCTCCCTGGACCTGTGGAGACAGGCCAGCTTCCCGCCAGCAGCGCTTGCTCTGGCCGCGGTGGGAGGGGCCCTGAGCGGTGGAGAGTGGAGGGGACAGCGCACCCAGGGCCTGCCTGGCCCCTGCTGGCCTGTCCCTCCTGCTGCCGCTGGGGCTTCTCTGCGGCCCCCGCAAGGACCCCCCGCACTGCTGACTCAGGAGCCCCAGGGGCCAGGGCACTGGCGCGGGGGTGGGGGCTGTACGGATAACCGAGGTGTATACGCATCCGGACCTCCACCCCGAGGCTGCAGTGGAGTGCGGGCAGGGCTGGGGGCTCCAGAAAGCCTGCTGCCCTGGGCCCCCTCGCTCGGGGACCTGCTGGGTGGCTGGCCTGCCCCGTGGGGACAGCGCCTACGCTGAGTGCCCAGGGCAGGGGCAGGGCACTCACCTGTCTGGAGGGGCCACGGGTGCCTTAGAATTCTGGCCTCTCTGCCGCTCTGGCTTCGGGGAGCCAAGTCTCCCACCTGACTTCCGGTCCCGAGAACCTGGATGACACGGATGAGGGAAGACCGGGGTCCCAGTCACCCGCGGGTGGCGCGCATGGACAGGTTTGGGTTGCCCGCGGCCCCATTCCAGATTCGCGACAGCTCAGTACCGCCNAGGGGCCGGGGGGCAGGGGAGAGAGAAAGCAGCAAGCCAGAGGCAACTGCGGCGCTGCCGTCCGATGAGACGAGAGGCCTTTGGCAAGGGCGATGGGGGTCTGTGCCGGGGCGCCCTCGGGCTCTCCCTCTTTCTGCTCCTGATGCCCCAGGGCTCCCGCCGGCCCCTCGGCCCCAGGTCCAGGGCAGAGACCTTCTGGGGTCACACTGTTTCTACTGCGACATCGAGGCCCCTCCTGGCCCCTGCGCGCTCGCTCACATTCTCACGCGGACTATGCTTCCCAGAGTCCGTGTGTCCCGCGTCACCCAGAGAGTGAAGACATTTTCAAGAGAAAACGATGACAAACCCACTAACTTCGGTTTCTGGAAATTTAGTTATTCCACCCATAAAAAAATGATACTTATGTTAAAACATAACAATCTACTATTGTCATTTTAACATAAGTAAACGTGGAAATATCTTCTTTCCCTTTAACTTCATAAAACCTTACGTACTGGCAGACACACCCACGTGATCGGCTCCCTGGGGTATCTTTTAAAGCCCCTGGGCCGCGCTGGGCCCTGCAGTGGGGGGCTCACCTCGGTCTGGGGACACGTTAGCACGCTTGGCTGGAGGAGGGCTTTGCCTGTCTCTGTCCGAGGGTTCATACCGCTTCCGGCTCCCTTTGTCAGCCGCCTGAGACAGTGGAGGGTGCAGTGAGGACCCTGGGGCTGAGCTGCTGGCCCCACGCGGGAGCAGCCCGGGCGGGACGCAGGGGACAGGGTGGTTGACAGCCTCACAGCCCCCCACCCCTCCTCGGGCTCTCCTGGTGCTCGCCGGGCCCCGAGGGGCGCAAGGCCCTTGGGTCCGGGCCTCCACTCTCTGCAGGGAAGGCCCCTGCACAGCACCACGTTCCCTGGGGGCCACCCGCCCGGGATGGGCCGCAGGGGACTTGGCCTCTCGCCCTTCCCGTCCTATGCAGCCTTGGGGACGTCAGCTCAGAGCACATGTCTGCTTTGCTCCCTGTCCCTGGGCTGCGCTGTGGGAGCCGGCAGGGCCCGGGCACTCGGGGAAGGGTCGGAGCACCCAGCANAGAACCCCGGGGCAGGCCCCCCCGAGCCACCACCAACAGCGCCCCCCACTCACCTTGTTCAGCAGCGTCAGCTTGATCTCCTTGTGGGCGACGAAGGAGCCCTGCTGGGGCTGCCCGGGGGGCGCCTGCGGGGGGGCCGCGGGCTGCGGGGCTTTGCCGCCTGCAGAGGGCTTCGAGGACTTGGGCAGCTGTGCCGAGTCCCTTTTCCGCTTATCTTCTTTAACCCCGTCTTCTTTTTTGGACTTTCCTGCCAACAACAAGCGCCAAGTCACGGTTGCCAGCTGGGCATGGCGGTCTCCTGCGGGCCATGGAGGCGGGGGGGCAGAGCCGGGGGGCGCCTGTGCTCTCCTGGGGGACCGAGCGAGGCAGGGCGCGCACCCTCCTTCCACGAAGGGCCTGCCCGCCTCTGCGGCCGCCATGCCCGGGACGCGAGGACCCCCTGTACCTTTCTCCTTCTTGGTCTGGGCTGGGGTGGGGGAGCGCGAACTCGCCGAGGACACGGGGCTGGCCAGGTCTGCGTACATGTCGTCTGAGCCCACGCTGTGCACCGAGCTGCTACTCGACGTGGCGCTGGACACTGAGGAGACGCTGCTCACGCTCAGGGACCTGGACACACAGAAGCGCGTCTGCACCCACGTGGCGTGACTGCCAGATGGCCAGGGGCGAGGCCGCGGGGTCGGCAGCGGGTCTCCATGCCCACTTTCCCCGGTTTCCAGTTCTGAGGAACGTGTACCCAGGAAACCCAAGATTTTGGGGGCGCTCGGGGTGGTTTCGAGGTGCCACCCGGTGAAGGGACGCCCATGTCCCCCGTTGAGGGTCCTGCACTAATACACAGCCACCTGTTTGCTGGGCAGGGACTAAGCACGAGCCAGGCTGGCGGCGGCAGAGCCGAGGGCCCAGGCGAGGAGGCCGGAGGGAGGGGAGGGCTCTGACCCGCAGGCACACCGGACCCCGAGGCAGAGGCTGCCCGGCCCAGCACGGGACTCAGGGAAGCAGGGGAATGGTGGCCCGTCTCACAGGCACTGCTGCCCCCAGGGCTCCCGCTATGAGGACCCCCACGCGGCAGGCCGCGGAGCCCCAGCACCCTCAGAAGACACCGACCATCACTTCCTAGGTCCTCAGACCCCGAAACGACCCGGGTAGAGAGGAAGGGCCCGCTTTTGTTTCAAGATGGGGGGACTTTAAACCTATTTTAGGAAGATGTGGGCAAATGGATGAACCACCTGCTGCCTAGAAATGAAAGAGAAAGTTCGCCGCAGGAACCTGAGCGCTGGCCTGACACGGCCTCTGCTTCCAGGCAGCTGAGCGGCAGAGCCTCTCCCACTCAGTCTCTCCGCAGGCTTTGCCACAGGCCGTCCACCGAGGGCCTCGGGCACGACCAGCGGGGTGGTGGGAGGGCTCCGTGCTGGCCTCAGGCCCGCTGGGCACCTCCGCGAGCTGGGGGCAGCCGCCTGAGGTCCCTGGTCTTCTCCGNCCGTCCCAGGAGCCACGGGCCCATGCGCCGCTGCCCTCCCACGAGCGCGCAGGGCTCTGCTCTCTCTCTCCTCGAACACCCGGCAGCACCGCCTCTTTCCAGGGGAGACCTTGGTGTCGAGGGGGCGCCTGCGTCCCTCACAACCACACCTTCCGTCCTAAGATGCTCGCACCTCCCATCGCGCTCACAGGGAAACCGAGGGTCGGCAAGGTCACGTCCCTCAGCTCTGGCACCAAAGATGTAGAACGCGCCACAAGGTACCCAGAAACCTGTTGGCTTACCTCCTGGGGGGGCTCCTCGCTTGCCGCTCCCTCCTCCTGGCTTCCCGAGGGTCCCCCGGCTTGGCAGGCTCGGGCGC
>NW_027528369.1:10502379-10541770 GCF_008692635.1 Crocuta crocuta | reverse complement strand
CTGGGGAGGCGCTGGAGGTGGGGCTGGCTTCTTCACGGACTTCTCTCTGAGACGGGAGACGAAGGGAGGGTCAGGCCCGGCCCAACGCGGGGAGAGGAGGGGCCCTCTGAGGAACCTCGAGGACAGGGCCGGCGCCGTGCCTGCTGGGACGCACATCCCCGGGCTGCCCCGGGGCGCGGCCCGCTCACGCGTGGGGCCCACGCCGCCGCAGAGAAGAGGCTCCTGAGAGCCTGGCGCCCCTGCCGGAGCGGGGAGATACCCTGCCGTCCTCGGGCAGACGGGGTCAGCGGGGACAAGGTCTGGGCAAAAAGCACATCGCCTGGCATGGCGTCAGGGGCGAGTCACGTTCTGTGTGGACGAGGCTGCCCGTGCAGCCCGCCTCCCGCGAGGCCCCTCCTGTGTGGCCCGGCCGGGGACAGCCTCTCCGGGCCCCGTGCGTCTGGGCCGCGGCGGCCTCACGTTTGTTAAGTCCATCCAGTGGCACAATTCGGACGGCTGCGCTGCCCCTGACGTAAGGTATCCCTCAGCACCATTCGCTTTAACGGAGGGCTACGGAGGACTCGCTCGCGAGAGCGGCGGCGGCGTGGCCGGCGAGGACAGCGAGCGGGGGGGGCCCCTGTGCTCAGACGCGCCCCGGCCGTGCCCCGTCACTGGCCGCCAGGGCGCTGCGACGCGAGGCGCTGTGGGGTCTGCAGTGCTCCCTGTGGGGCTCGCACGCGTGGGGGGGACCGGCGCCCCCTCCGGGAGCAGCAGAAGCGATCGGTGAGCCCGGGGCGGCGGGTGCCGGCGCTCCTGTGCATCCTGNGCGCCACTGTGCACGCGGCCCCCCCAGCCTGGCCCCCTGGCGCCTCTGCCCCCTTCTAGGGCCTCCCCGGGGCTTCTTCACAGTGAGAAGAGAGGAACGAGGGAGAGCGCAGGGAGAGGGGGAGGCGTGCCTGGCCCACGGGGCACTTACCCTGCTTTCCCAGGAGGCGGGACCGGCTCCCCCTTGGTTCTGACGGAAGGCCTGTGTGGGGAAGGCGTTGGGGACGGGGACGGGGACGAGGAAAAGGACCGGGACCTAGGGAGCAAACAGACACGTGAGGGGGCGTCGCGGTGCCCGGGTCCACGTGTGCCCAATGTCAGGGACGCTGCCTACGTTCACAGAAAGTCACTGCAAGTCTCTGTCCGCCTCAGATTTAAAATGGCTTTTGAGTGTTCCTGGTCTTCTCCTAAAACAGCACCAGGAAAAGGAGACACCAGGCTGGGGTCCCTCAAGGAGACACACAGCCCCACCTGCCGGGGGACATCAGGCGAGGGAGCCAGGCACCGAGGTCCAGGGGGAGGCTGTTCCCACCAGAGGACACGCCGGGACAGCGTCAGGTGTCAGCAGCAGGGACAGGGCAGGGGCGCTGGCCAGGCTGCGGACTCCGGCCCAGGACCCAGCACCCCCCGCCCCCCGAGGCTCCCGGGCTTGCCGATCCCTCCCGACTGGGAGACCACGGGGAGCCGTCCACGTCTTCAGCCAAACCGCAGAAGCCACAGCTCCCACACCGTGAGGCCCCCGCGGCTGCCACAGCGCGGGTCTGCAGCCACAGCGCGGGACAGACGCCCGGCCCTCCCGTCCTCACGCCCACGCGGCTGGGGCCACGGGAAGGAAGGCCTAGCGAGGCCGCCAGCCCCGCACCACCGCCCACTACGGAGTGTGTAGGGGAGAGGTCTGCGGGTGGCATGGGCGTGCGGGCAACCTGAGGGGAAGGTCAGGTGGCCAAGAACGTGCAGCTGACTTTGTGGAAACCGCTGAGTCGTCTACGTCGCAGTGAAAAGATTTTGAAGCTGACGAGGGACACCGGTCCCGGGTGTGGGCTCTGCAGAGCTGAGTGACAGGGACGCCTCACTGCAGCGCGGGCCTCCTGCCCGTCCNCCCCCCCAGCTTTTCCAGAATCTCCCAGTTTCTCAGCGGGGCCTCAGGCCCAGAGCTCACCGCCCGTCCGTGCCAACGAAGCCATGCACACATTCTCTTGCCACAGCTGCCCTGGCTGGCAACCTTCCCACCCTCCACCTCTCTTCCAACAGGTAGCTCTCCCTGACCGCCCCGTGAGCGGCAGCTCCCCCTGCACCCCGTGGGTACTGTACCCCTGGCCACGAGGTTGTGAGACCTCGCTGACCCCGCAGACGCTCCCCTTTCTCAGCAGCATCGGGCAGCACAAGATACAACGTCCCCAGAAAGCGGGACCCACACAGCCTACTCCCCTTGCCCTGCACAGGCACCTTGCCCTTGACCCTGATGCTGCTCAAATCATCCCCGTGACGGCCTGCCGGGAGGGGCGCTACTGTGGGACCCGCCGATTTATTCCAAGAGCGTGTGGTGATGCACTGCCAGAGAAGTGTCGTGTGCGCGTGGTCTGTGTGTGTGCACACGCGTGTGGCCTGTGCGGGTGCCGGTCAGCGACTGGGATGATGACATCTCGGGGCGCGGCGGCCTGTCTGTGGGTGCTGGGCAGCCCCCCCCGCCTCCCGCGGTCCCGGACCTCTCCTCTGCGAGCTAAGCCCTGACTGGGGCGAGGGAAGAGAAAAGGGAGCCGGTGGTGCTCCCCTCGCGGCATTAGCTGCAAGCGGACGGAGGCAGAAGGGACTCAGGCGGGCGGCCCCGGCCCCGGGTGTGTGGGGGGCGGCGGGAACAGGCCACTGGCCCTGGTTAGAGGGACCAGAGTGGAAACAGCCCCCGATGGTCCCGTCCGTTACACTGACGAACAAGTTCGCTCCTACACAAGTGACGACGAAGAATTCCCTAAAATTCCGAGCCTGTTTTCAACGGGGAAAGTACACCTGCTGTTTGGTCTTTCTAGGAACGTCCCGCGGAGCCTCCCGTGACGATGGAGNGGCAGGGGCCGCGGGGCCCAGGCGCCCACGCTCGGCCCCCGACGTACCTGGAGCGGCTGCCTGAGAACGAGCTGTGCCGGGAGGAGCGGCTGGAGTAGGAGCTGTAGGACGACGAGCGGGAGCGCGAGCGGGACGANCCCCGGGCTCGCCGGGCCCCGGCTGCTCCCCACCGCCCGTCTGGGGGGTGAGGCTCCAGTGCCGTCTGCCGCCGGCGCTCGAGCACCCCAGCTTTCAGGCGGTCTGCACAGACGCCCCCTGCGCCCCACTGCGTGTCGGCAGGCGGCGCGGGGCGGCCTCCTTACCTGGAGGAATTGGAGGCAGAGGCCGACGAGGCTGATGTTTTCCGACGCCTCCGGGCCAGGCTGGGGGAGACGGACACCCCGAGCTTCTTCTTGGGAGACTTGGACCGACGCCAGGGGTCCTTCCACTCATCCGCTCGCTTCACCTGCGGGCCTGCAGCAGTGGCCTCCTTCTTCGGTGGCTCAGTCTGACGGCTAAAATCACACAGAGGTTAGCGACTCTGGGACCGCTTCCGAGACGGTGCTGTTGGGTAAAGCGTTGGGAGGCGCAACCTTCACGGCCTAAGTGCCTCAGTCAAGAGAAGCCTGACAAACCAGGGCCACCTCCGGGGGCGGCAAACAGTCCCCTGGCAGCAGAGCTCGCTCCGTGAACAGCCTCCCCTTGCGCCGCACGCGTCCTGCCGGGGGACGCCCGCCTTCCTCCCTCAGGGCGCCTCACCACACGCGCTTACTTTCCTCGGGGCGTTAACTGCTTACCGAACTCCTACGTTCCCCACCACGCCACACACTCTGGGGAGGACAGGGACAGAGGTGGCCTCGTCAGCACGCTCCCTCCAGGGCTGGCGCGCAGCGGGTGTACAGCTAATACTTAACTTAAGGGTAACAAAGCACTTTGTGTTTTCACACACATTAGAAATGTGGTAAATATTCAAACTCAAGCCTTAAATAGTTCCTTTATTGAGTTCCGTTTAAAGAGACTGATTTAATTCACCCATGGAATTTCCTGATCAAAGCGAGAGAGAGAGAGAGAAGGGGGGGTGGTGAGGAGAGAGAGCAAGCAGTGGCCCAGAGAGGGGTGCTCCTATGTGACAGCCATTAACACAAGCGTCAGGACTGAGGGCTGGGGGCCAGTGTGAGGGTCCCGGCCGGGCCCGACAAGCCCAAGTCCCCGTGGGGCTGCATCCGTGGTGACCACAGGTGGGCAGAAGAACCGCCTGGAAGTGAATCAAGGCTAAAGCGTGAAAGCCACGCGGTCTGGTGGCCGGCAGACCTCGGACGGAAGAACCCAGGAGCGCTCCTTAACGGCGTGGGAGGTGGCTGGGCGGCTGAGTCCTCCCCGGAGAGCCCCAGCACACCGGGAGCTCGGAGCAGAGAGAAAGCGGGCGCAGGGGCCTCGCCAGCCCCTGGGAGGAGGCCCGGCACCGGCCAGGGCGCCCTGTGCCCACGGCTACGGCCCACAAACCAAAACATCCTCACTTCAGAAGGAGCCGAAGTGTGGGATCCCAGACAACTAGCAGCAGCTGTCTGCTGGCCCCAGGATACACTTCTTCATTCAAGTAGCACAGAGTTCATGGAAAAGTTCTCAGAAACACAGAAAATAAAAACAAGGAAATAAATACAAATCCTGTCCTCTCATTTTCCAGAGACGGCCAGTATTTATTTACCCTCCGCAGCGCCCCCCTTGCTGTCGGCCACGACGAACGCCCGCGTGGGCACGCACACCCCTCACAGCGCAACCACGGCAGGTTCTCCGTGGCGCCTGCCGGTGCAGACGAGCTCTTCCTGGGCCGTGTGACAATCCACGCCACGCATCACACCACCTCAGCGTTTCTACACCGTTAGCTGTTTCTAACTTAAACCCACAAACACCATTAAGACGGCCCCTCATATATTTATGCACAACTTGCTTCCTCTAATTAGGGGCAGGTTCCTAAGAAGTGGAAACGGTGGGTCAAAGGAAATAAATGTTTTACCAGATCCTGGTAAGTTGTTTTGTCCCCAAAGCAAAACCGACCTGCGCACACTCAGCAGCACGAGGCGCCCATCTGGCCTCGTCCTCGACCGTTCTGGGTCCCCGTGTCCCCAGGGAAACGCGAGATAAACCTCTAGCCGTGACAACCGCACACGTGGAAAGGGCTCCTGCAGCCTCCGGCGGCAGCGGGGAGGGAGGGCTGTCTCCCGCGCCTCCTGGCCGCCCTGAGCTTTGGCGGTCAGCCGCCCTCTTGGCTGCTTTTCTGCTAAGTTCTTTAGGTGGGAAGGAGCCCTTCCTGTCTGGCCTCTGTCCCGGCTCCTGGCTCTCACTCAGGTTTGGTGGAGGCGTCAAGCCGGCCCCTCCTCCTTTGGGCCCGCGGGTCCTGCTCCCCTCGGAGCTGTGCTTGCTGGTGGTTTTCTTCTCAGAGATCCAGGGCTCCTTTCTCTCTTTCTGGTTTTACTTATTTATTTTTACTTTTTTTTTTTAGTTTTTTTTTAAATTTATTTCTGAGAGACAGAGATACAGCATGAGCAGGGGAGGGTCAGAGAGAGAGACACACACAGAATCTGAAGCAGGCTCGACTCTGAGCTGTCAGCACAGAGCCCGACGCGGGGCTCAAACCCACGAACCGTGAGATCATGACCTGAGCCGAAGTCGGACGCTCAACCGACTGAGCCACCCAGGCGCCCCTCGCTTTCTGGTTTTAGACTCCATTCTCTCTATGCCCAGAGGCGCAGTTTCTGTCTGTGGCGTGTTGGGCAGAGCAGAGGCGGAGGGCGCTGTGCTGCGGGGCCTTCTCTGCTGTGCACGGAGTCCCACAACCCAGCTACCCCTCCCCCCAGGATCGTCCCCGTGGGAAGGTCCCCAGGGCAGAATCCCACCCTTCCGAGTCCCCCGCGTGCGCGGTGCGTCCTGCCCCGGCGCCGGCAGATGCTGCCCCCACCCCGGCCTTCCGGCCGGCCCAGAACAAGCTGATGGCATCTTACCATTTCCCCATGTCTTCCCTCGTGGGGGCCAGCAAAGGTCCCGCCTTTTTAGGGCAGAGTTTCGGCTGCTGTGGATTCTCCACCACCAGCATCTGAGCATCTCGGCCTCCACCTGGCTTTGCCGTGGCCAACTTCCTGTCACATCGCATCATGATATATAAAAACTGTCGCTTGCTGACTCCCGCGGGGCCACTAGCGAGTCCAAGGTCTGCTACTTGCAAAGAGCCCACAGCAGAAGCGATGACCAGCAGTTAAAGCTGCCCTACGGACACACGGAACTGAAGCCTAAAGTCCCTGTTCTGTCGGCCCCGAACCCCAGAGCTGCTGCCACATAAACCCGCAAGCACGTCCTCCCAGAAGGGCGATCCCAGAAGGAAGGGAAACCTGTGTGTCACTCCCAGCCTGACCCTGCCGTCCCGGCTGCCGTCACCTTTCCACGTCCTGTCTTAATCTCATTCTAGAAATGCAACAGGAATCAGAATACTTTGGTCGCCGGGTTTCCACGAGTCACCGGAGTGGCCCCTCTACCAGGGGCGTCAAAGCAGCTGGAAAAGGGACCGAGCGGTGAGGCAGCTGTGGCCGCAGCAAGGGCCCCTGCCGCAGAGCGGAGAAAGGGCGGAACGGACCCTGTCCCCACCACAGCACTGAGGCTCCCTCGGAGTCCGTGTCGCTCGCCAGGGACACCCTTCCGCTCGGGGAACGACAGTACGGGCTTCCCAAGGCGTTGCCCCTTCCCCGGTGCCGGAATGGGGGGCCTGCCTTCTGATGGGCTGGCACCATGCCTGGCAGTGACCCCGTGAAACCAGGGGTCCCCAAAGCATGGCAAATGGGGGTCTCAGTTGTAACCAATTAGTACAGAGACAACCATTTTTACTTTTGATTTTATTTCTACAGCAACTCGCTAAGACAGATGACCAGGCTTACTTTACGGACACAATGTAATGTTTCCTTTTTAAACGTATTTAACCTTAAAAAGTGAAAATACCAGAAAACGTAAGCAGCGCAGGTGGGACCCAGACGCAGACAGCCGTGCGGGTGGCACGAGCGTGGACCGGCCTGGGGGGCACGCCGGGCGGGGCTGCAGAGCTGGGGACCCAGACCAGGCAGGAGCCGGTTCAGACTTGGACACAAGACCGAAACCATCAGTTTTAATGGCAAGTGATCTTGGGAAAACGACTGACCGAACACCCTGCAAGGAGCTCGCAGAAGCCCCACCGGGAAACGCGGCTGGGGCGCTGGGGAGGGTGGGAGGCCAGGCCCCTGAGCGTGAAGCCCCTTTCAGAGAGTGCCACCACGCCACCTGGAGGAGGGCCGAGGCCTGGGGAACCCGGCGGCCAGTGACAAAGTGACAAACGACTGCGCTGAGACGGAAGGCAGCAGTGTGACCACAGCCCCGCCCCTGTGTGCAGGGGAGGAAAACCCAGCTGAACAGGTCAGCAGGTGACGGAGGCCAAGTCTGGAACATGCCTGGAATTTGCATAAACCCTTCCACAGGGAGAGGGGGAAACAAGGCTCCTGTCCCTCGGAGGAAGTGGCCTCCCCAGTCCGGCTACAACACAAGCTTATCTCCCTGGGAGGTAGCAGCCTTTGTTCAAGGCCTCGAGGAGAGACTTCAAGGGGCAAAGGTCAGCAGTGCCGGACTGCGAACGCCAACGTCAGAACACAACAGAACAGAGGGGCCCAGGTCAACTCCCGACACGCCTCCCGCCTCCCATGGGCCCCAGAGGTGTGAGGTGGTGGTGACGTCAAGAGGCGACCGCGCGGTGTCTGGAAACTCCGAGCTGAGCCACTGCCAGGCGTGAGCTCAAAGATGAAACAAGGTGAAAAGCAGAAGGTGTTCTTCTGAAATCAAAGGGCCGAGCCCCTAATGCGGATCCAGGAAAAGGGAGCTGCAAGTGACCTAACTTGTTCACACGCCTGTCTGGGAGGACCCCGGCCCGGGAAGGGGCTTCCTCCTGCCAGAACGCCCGCCTCCTCCCCAAGTCGGGCTTCCCTCTGGCTATAGCCCTCCTGCAGCCCCCCCAGCTCGGTGCCCGCGTAGGACCTGACGGCTGCTGCAGCATGGGCCTGATGCACAAGGCACGCAGACCCCCAGAGTCCCAGCAAGTCCAGGGGCCGCCCGGTCTTCCAGGGGAGGTCGACGGAAGGGCTTTCCCCGGCAGCGGGCACGCGGGGACGTCACGTTCACCCTCCACCCCTGAAAACATACTTGAACCTCATCAGGGACAAGTAAACCTGAGGGAGATGCAAGCCCCCGCGCACCCTGACCCGAACCTCTGGGGGAGCAGAGGACAGAGCCGCACCGAGTCAGGGGCCAGGCAAGCGGCCCTCACACATGTCCTGATGCTGCCAGGGCTCCTCTCGAGTGGCGTCCCCGAGGGGGCTCCCCGGCACCTCCTCTGAGTCCTGGCCACGCCTGCGTCCATCCGGACCCCCCCACTCCGCCACACCAGACGTCCATGTGCCCGAGTGCCCGACACGCTGCCATCACCGCCTCCTCGTCTCTGCCGCCAGGTGGGCAAGTCCTGGGTAATCCAGGGGACAGGGGTTCAAGGAGCTGAATAACAGGGTGCACTTTTCCTCAAAAATGTCCCCAGATACAAGCACTCTCTCAGAGCCAGGCAGCTCAGCCGTGCCCAGGACAGATGACGAGGGACCAGAGCTGTGACATTCGGGTTATGCGCCTTGCCCGGAGAGAAGACGGGGGATGGTTCCAGAGCCTAAGTGCTGGGGAGCCAGCTCCAGGCAGCCTCGAACGCCGGGCTGGGCACGCGGCATAAAGTGTCACACAGCTGGGGCGGGGGGGGGGCACCTGCCACCACATGCCTCAGGACGCTGCCCGGGTGTTGTCGGGCACACACAGGGCCACGACTTGTAATGCCCACATTCAGGAGCCCGACAGAGTGCGCCGGAGCCCGTGGAAGGTGGTGAGGCACCGCGGCGGCCGAGGCCGGACGGCAGGAGCCGGGCACGCGGCCACTGGCAGGGTGGGAGGGAGCGAGGGGAGAGGGAGGGGGCGTCACCAAGAGCAGAAGGAAGCCCACCGTGTGGTCTTGGCAAGGGAGGAGGCAGCGCCGAGCCGGTCCGGACGGGNCCGGGCTCGGCGAGGGGCGCCCCCGACCGGACGCCGACGGGCCGCACACACGCCTCCTGCAGCCCGAGATGCCAAGCACCCTCCGAGGAGACTGCAGGCTTCAGAGGGCGTGGAGACGTGGGCGGGCGCCACGCTCCCTACGAGGATGCGGGACGTCTCCCGGGAAACGAGGGGCTCGCCATGTCGCCCCCGTGTCACCACGCCTCCACCCTGCGCGGCTTCTGAGATACCAGGTGGTGTGGGCAATCCCTCCAGGAGATGCCAATCGCTGTCTTCCGCTGGGGCGGACGCCTCTGTGGCGCCAAAGCCCGTCCTTGGGCCCCGCCCAGCNCTAGAAATAGCCCAGACGCAGGAGCGGGCAAGGACCCCAAAGCCACAATCACAGGCCAAGCTAAATGGAGAGAGAGACGCACGTCACACGTGACGCTGCATCCAGCCCAGAGGCCTCATGACAAGCTCGCGAGAAGCCCCAACGGCTCACCAAGCAGTGGCTCAGAGCGGAGCAGCTCAGGACGCGGCGGGGGGCCTTGGGCAGGGGGCTGGCGNTGCCAGTCGTCGCCCAGGGCTCTCCCCGCTGGGCCTTGGGTCTGCGCGCCGTCTGGGGCCTGGGGGCCTGGGTCGTAAGAACTCTGGGTGGCCGCACACAAGGTGGAAGAGCCCCCACGACACTGAGTTCATCGCCTGCTCCTCCTCACGTCCACCTGGCTCTGCGAGGAACACCGGGTGCAGCCTCGACTGCGGTGCACGGCCCCTCGGTGCACAGACAAAAGCCCACCTGACTCTCTGAACGCGACCCCGCCTGTCTCCCGTGTCAGGCATTGGCGAGAAAACCCTTGCCGCCCAGCTGCAGATGTAAAATCCCGTCTCCTGAGAAAGGGAGATCACACAGGCACTCACCCCGGGGACACCCGGCCTCCTGGGGACACGGTCACGCCCGGTCGGAAACTCTGCTCTGATGAAACCCAAGCCCTTCAGGCTGGTAGCAGGGCTGGCTGGGCTCCAGCCAGAGCGACCCAAGCCGGGGTTCAAGACCCCCCAGCACCGGTGAGACAGGCTGAATCCAAACCAGTCCCTGGGTGCCCCGGTCTCTGCCATCACAGACGTGCTGTCGGGGGGTCCGCAGGAGCATAAGGGGCAGTCCAGGGAAGAAAGGAGGGGATGTGAGCCTAACAGCAGGAAGCCAGCCAGGCAGAAGCAGGCGGAGCGCGCGCCTGCCTGCTCTGGTGAGGGGGCCGCACCTCCTTTCAGGACGGACCAGAGTCGAGCCTCCTGGAGCCGCCCTGCTGGCTCAGTCGCGCTCCCGCCGACCCCGGCCTCCCCCGAAGATCGTAGCTGTGAGAATGCAGGCTGTGCGTGGAGGCTGTTCTCACAGGGGTGAGGTGTGTGCGGGCCAAGCCGCTAGAGCAGATCTACCGGACTCCCATGTACCCTCCCCTGGAGGGGGTCGGGCAGCACTGGGGGGCGTGTGTCCCACGCATCAATGAGAAGCACAGACAGACACAGCCACGTGCAGCTCTCCTCCAACAGCACTCTGAAAGCATATTTGTGTATACAGACGTCCCCACGCCGGGCTCAAAGCACACTCTCATGTGTACAGGCGTCCCTGTGCTGGAAATACACACCTCTGACTTGGAGGGCTGCCTGGCTTCGTAGAGGCAAGCAGGATGTGTTGGTAGGCGTGCAGGGCAGGGATTTGCAGTGAGAGTAAACGTGGGGAGACACGCTCATAAGCCACCAAGCAACAAGAATGGACTTCATGACATGATCTGGGAGCCCCAGTCACAGGGCAGAGGTGACACCCTACACACCATCTGCCCATCTGTCTGGTGTTTCTCCGAGACGAGACGTGTGTGTGCACGGAAACAGCCACTTTACGAATCTGGAAAGCAGACGGAACTGGTTCTGTCTGTAGAACTCGGCCTGCAATTTCATCCACCCTACAACANTGGCAGCGCTCACGGAGGGGCTTCAACGGACCAGGAGCAGGAAGATCAAAACCAAGCTTTGCACTTGGAGTGAAGCGATGGATTTCACGGTAACGTACAGAGCGATTTCTGCAACATAAAGATTCATCAGAGTGGGGTCTCCTGGAGAATGAACTGTTCCCACATCTAGGCTGTGTGAGTCACTCTGATGTGCTGTCAAAACATTCTGCCCGATGTTAGGAAAGTATGAAAAAACATAGCAAGTTTACTGCGGGCAACTCGTCGCCGCGGGGAGGGTGCGGGCGGTCGGAACCGGTGCTCTCACCAATGTCCTGCTGAGGCCAGAAGCGACCTTGAAAGCGAAGACCACAGTTCTGATGCCGGAAACACAGCTGTGCCGGCACAGAGGGCCAGGCCTAGAAGGAGAGCTCAGCTTCACCCGCCAAAGGACTGTCACTAGCCAATGAACTCGGTACAAAGGACACAAACTCAACATACAAAAATCTGTTGCATTTTTATACAATAACAACCTGAAAAACAACAACAAAGAAAACAATCCCGTCTACAACTGCATCAAAAATAAAATACTTAGGAAAAAACACAGCCAGGAAGGTGAAAGCCCTGCGCACTGACAATGATAAGAGACTGATGAAAGAAACTGAAGGCTCCACAATTAAAGGAAACGCATTCCACGTTCACGGACTGGAAGAACCGATGTAGGAGAAATGTCCACGCTACCTGAAGCCATGTACATACAGACTGAATGAAATCCCTATCAAAATCCCAAGCGCATTTTCCACTGGAAATAGAGAAAACAACTGTGTGGAACCGCAAAAGACCCCTAACCGCCAAGGCATTCTTGAACAGGAACAAAGCTGGGTCAAGAACCACGCTTCCTGATTTCAAACTGTATCACAAAGCTTAACTTGCCAGAGCTGCATGGTGCTGGTATAGAGACACATCAGGGCCCCAGGCTGGCTCGGTCGGTGGAGCGTGCAATTGGGGTCGTGAGTTCAACCCCCACGATGGGCGCAGAGACTATTTAAAGCAAACAAGCAAACAGAAACCAGACACACATCAATGGAACAGAATGGAGAGCCCAGAAATAAACCCATGCGTATACAGTCAATTATAACAAAGGAGGTAAGAACACACAAAGGAGAAAAGGCAGCCTCTTCAATCAACGGCGTTGGACAAATCAGCCAGCCACGTACAGTAGAGAGAAGCTGGACACAAAATAACTCCAAATGGAAGAAAGACTCGAAATCATAAAGCTCCTGGAAGGAAACACGAGAATAAAGCTCCTTGACACGGGGTCTCACTCACATCACCGACACAAGATCAAAAACAGTGGGACCATACCAGCTAAAAAGCTTCCACAAAGCAAAATAAATCACCAACAAAGTGAAAGAACAGCCTACGAGAACAAGAAACAGTATTTGCAAGCCACTTATCTGATGGATTAATATCCAAAATATGTCAGGAATTTACACAACTCAATAGCAAGACCCAAACAATCCAATTTAAAAATGGGCAATTCCTGACTAGACATTTTCCAAACGATGACATCCAGCCGGCCGGCAGGGACATGACCGTGCTCGGTGCCACTCACCATCAGGGACATGCAGACCCAGCACGGAGGTGTCACGTCCCACCTCTTAGAAGGAGTCATCAAAAGCACAGCTGGTAACAAGTGTCAGCGAGGGTGGGGAGAGGGACCCGCGTGTGCTGCTGGTGGGGACGCAAACCGGCGGGGCCGCTGTGGAGCACAGCACGGAGGCCCCTCGAAAACCTGGAAATACAACTACCACGTGCTCCGCAGCCACTGCTGGGTAAACGTCCACACGGAACGCAAGCACGTCCGCACTCCCCTGTTCACCGCAGCTTCCTTCTCGATAGGAAGGCGTGGAAGGCGGCTGAGCGCCCGCTGGCGGGTGATGTCAGCCATACGACAGACGAGAGACAGGGACGTCCCGCCATTTGTGAGAACATGGATGGACCCTGAGGAGTTATGCTCAGTGAAGTCGGACACAGACAGACTCTTGTCCTTACTGTGCATTCCTACTCACGTGTAGAATCTACAAGAACCAAACACCTAGAGACAGAGAGGAGAAGGCTGTTCGCCACACGCTGCGGGGGGCGGAAATGGCAAGACGTTGGTCCGATGTGCAGATTTCCAGTCCTGAGGCGAGGCGGTGTCGGGGCCTGAGGCGGAGCGCCGGGCCCACAGCTCACACTGTCACGTCCCTGACAGGTGCCGAGAGGGCTGCTCCTCGAGGCTCGCCCCGCACGCGGGGGACGCACGTATGTGAGGTAATGCTGGCGTTAACCAGCTTCATCAAGGCAGTAATTCTGCAACACGTGCACGGACCCAGTCATCACGCTGTGTACTCAAGCATATACAATGTCACGTGTCAACTACAGCCCAATAAAGCTGGAAGAAATATAAAATAAGAGGCTTCCACTAAAAAAATAAAAGAAATTAAGAAACGATGGACGTCGTCAAGAGTGCGAATCCTCCAACCGCAGAACGGGGAGCACGTGCAGGTCAGACGTCGCACAGGGGCCTGCGCCTAGAACATGCACGGAACTCAGTGCTAGGGCCGACCTCTAAATAATGGGCAAAGGATCTGAAGAGACATTTCTCCAAAGAACATATACCAAGAAGCAGTGAAAAGAGGCTCGACATCATCCGTCATCAGGAAGCCGGAGAGCAAAGCGTCTCACAGCCAGTGGGTGTGGCTACGCTAAGACAGACGGACACCAGCAGGTAATGTGGAGGGAAGTGGATCCCTCACACACCTCTGATGGGAATGTACCACGATGCGGCTACTTTGGAAGATTCTAGAAACTCCTCAAAAGGCTAAACATAGCTGCCACACGACCCAGCAGTTCCACTCCTGGCTCTATGCCCGAGGGAAATGAACACCGTTTCTGCACAAACACCTGTACGCAAATGCCCGTACTTGTGACAAAGAGACGACCTAACCGTCCGCCGACAGGACAGGGAACGACGCCCTGTCTGTGCCTCAGCCAACGCAGGCACGCTGGGTGCGCCGCAGAGACCTCGCTGGGCAGGCGCGGCCTGCTCTCCATCCAGGACGGGCGCAGCCCTGGAGACCACGAGGATGGGTGGCTGCCGGGAGGCGTCTGGGGGTCATGAGGACTGACTGCTAATGGGCGCGAATATGGATTTCTTTCTGAGGCACAAAAGTGCTTTAAAGTTGTGATGGGGCCGCCACTCTGAAACTGCCGCAAGCCACAGACCGTCCGCTGCGAACAGCTGTGCTACAGGGCACGTGCGTTCCGTCCCGTTAGGCTGGGGACAGACACACACACTGCCTCCGCTTCTGGGATCTTCTCACCANGATGGGGCCGCCACTCTGAAACTGCCGCAAGCCACAGACCGTCCGCTGCGAACAGCTGTGCTACAGGGCACGTGCGTTCCGTCCCGTCCCGTTAGGCTGGGGACAGACACACACGCTGCCTCCGCTTCTGGGATCTTCTCACCGGGACGTGTCCTGCTCTGGGCCTCAAACACGCACACGCATGCCCTGAACGAGAAGGGTGCGTCCTCCCTGGCCGCCAGGCCGCCACACCCGCAGCCCCCGTGGACCAGCCCCCCAGGGAGGCTCGGGTCCCGCACTCCAGCCGTGATGGCGACCTCCCCCCTCTGCCAACGCGGGGGGACTGGGAATCGGGAGCCTTCCTCCCGCAGGGCAGCGACGAGGTGCACGGGGCCTGTTCTGGACGGGCTGGCACCCCCTCACCCCCAAACACCGGCACTTCTCCCTCGAGGGTGTGGAGCAGGTGGGACCAGGGCGGGGCGCGGCCTACCTGGGTGGCTGCGGGGAGCGGGGCTTCGGCTTCTCCTTCTCCTTCTCGCGCTCCTTCTCCCGGTCGCGGTCTCTGTGCTGTCGGTCCTTCTCGTCGCGCTTGGCTCGCTCTCTCTCCCACTCCTCCTTCCTCCGCTGCCGCTCCTTGTCCCGCTCGCGCTCGCGCTCGCGCTCGCGCTCCCGCTGCCGGCGCTCCCGCTCTCGGTCCCGCTCACGCTCCCGCTCACGCTCCCGCTGCCGGNACACACCGGGTCCGGGTTCAGCACCGGCCCGCCTCCCCCCGCCCGCGCCTCCTCTGGGGGTGGACACGACCCAGCCAGGCCGGCTGGCCCGAGCAGCGCGGGGCACGGCCCCCGCTTGCCTAAGCACGAGCCTCAAGCCCCTTCCCGAACGACCACTCCGCTCTCCTCCACCCGTCTGCTCTGATATTCAAAGGCAAATGCGACAAAGCCCAAATCACAGCACGAACAGGGGCTTCAGGCTTCAAGCGGCCTGTGATGTAATGAAGTGTGCCCCTGCCCTTCCGCTGGCCCGCGGCCTTGGGCGCAGTGGGGGACAGAAGGGGTGGAAAGGGGCTCCAACAAGTCGCTCCTTCCTTCAAGGAGACCCTGCTCGGCAGGCCGCGCCCGTACCCTGCAGCCCAGCCCCACCAAGGCACCTGCTCTACGGGAAGACGGGCACGGGACCGCCAGCCAGGGTCCCCGGTCTCCGCCAGCTCTCCCCGCCACGGGTTCCCGGGGCAGTCACTTCCCTTGGGCCTTGAAAACTCACCACTCTGTCCCAAAGTCATGGGACAAAAACTACTCAACTGCCTCTCCCTGACCCCCTCCCTCCTCTTCCTCGAGGCAGCTATCCCCACCAGTCTGAGAACAGCAGGGACTCAAGGGCTGACGCACGCCTGTTCAGAGAAGCACGGGCACAGAGCAGCCTGACACAGTTGGGGGGGGTCCCTAAAGCGGGTAAGGATGGCATGGTTTCAGCGGCACCGCTGGAAAACCTGAAGGAGTAACACGCTCGGGAGGGCAGAGCACAATCCCGTGCAGGCCAGTGTCAACAATCCAGTCGGCAAACCTACCGTTTACACAAACCAGCGAGGGCAGAGAACCACGGAAGGGAGTCTGTTCAAACCACCACCAATTAAATCTGTGGATCCGAACTGCTTCTCCACAAACAGCCGGGGCTGCACACTGCTACACTGCGCCAGCACTGCTACACCCACAAAGTCCCACAGGTGAAAAGGGGGTAATCTTAAGAAAGGGGCCAGCGCAGGGAGACTCACCCGGTAATTGTGGTACGGCTCCGTCTCTGTGTACTGCACCCGGAAGTTCTCGTACTGCCCACCACGCCAGAAACGCTCGATTTCATAGTCGTAGTACGGATCTGCGTAAGGCTCCAGGCTGAAAAATGAGCAAGTAAAAGGCAAACTGTATCACTTAGGAATATTAAGGCAAAATAACTACATAAAATGTTAGCAAACAGAATCTTGACACCACATTAAGAAATAAAATACACTATGACTCAGTGGGATTTATTCCAGGAATTCAAGGATGAGTCAGGAGGAGGAAATTCGTGACTACACCACACACATAATGACAGACCTGAGAAGAAAGCCACACAGGATCGCACCTACGATGACAAACACGGCAAGGAACTGGAGACGACACTTCCCTAACGAGACTAAACTCACACACACGTCAGAACGAAAGCCAGCCTCTCGCTCCACGGGGGCAGAGGGGCATTTCTGTAAGACCGGGCAAAGGCGAGGCGCCGTGGCCCCCGTGACCACCCACCAGCGGGACGGAGGCGCGACTGCCGCCATCAGACGAAACGAAAGAAGCCGCGGGAGGACGGGCGCGGAGGAAGAGAACGCGCCCCGCCCACTAGAGGGCGCCAGCCCCAGGCCCGGCAAAGCCGATCGGCAGCCAGAGGGCCAGGGAGGCGCGAGACCGACGCTACCACGCACACCGGCAACCGCGCCGGACGCGGAGCCGAGAAGCCCTCTTTTACAGCAGCGGGAAGGGGAAACACCGACGAACAGAGTGTGTCGAACCAGAAATGAGCAGAACCCACGTGAGAAGAGCTGTGACACAATCCCGAGAGCACAGAGCGTGTGACACACGGGACACTGGTCCCGGTCTCCAGCCAGGACTGGACACTGCCCCAAGGTCAGCTCCCTCCATTAATTCACCATCGTAGGGCAGGGGCGCCTGGGGGCTCAGTCGGTGAGAGTCCGACTTCGGCTCAGGTCATGATCTCATGGTTCGTGGGTTCGAGCCCCGCGTCGGGCTCTGTGCTGACAGCTCAGAGCCTGGAGCTGCTTCCAATTCTGTGTCTCCCTCTCTCTCTGACCCTTCCCCCACTCATGCTCTGTCTCTCTCTCTCTCTCTCTCAGAAATAAATGGAAAAAAAAATCACATTAAAATTTTTTTTTAAAAATTCACAAACATAGGGGGCAATCCCAGTGAAAACACCGGTGAGCGTCTGTGTGGGGTGTTGGGGCCGGACAACTGGCCCCCAACGCAAGGGAGGCACAGGTGCGCCCGAGCAGCCACGACAGGCACAGCCTCTGCGGCCACATGGCCCTGCAGCTTTCCTCACAAAGAAACAAATGGTCCAGGGGCGCCTGGGTGGCTCAGTCAGTTGAGCGTCCGACTTCGGCTCAGGTCATGATCTCACAGTGTGTGAGTTCAAGCCCCGCGTCGGGGTCTGTGCTGACACCCCAGAGCCTGGAGCCTGCTTCGGATTCTGTGTCTCCCTCTCTCTCTGCCCCTCCCCTGCTCATGCTGTCCCTCTCTCTCTCAGAAATAAATTAAAAAATATTAAAAAAAAAAGAAAGAAACAGTCCAGAGACAGACCCTGCATGCACGATACAGGACACAGGGACTCTGAGGGGCCAGGCAGGCTTGTAACCCACGGGAAAGTGATAGCCGCTGACCGCCGGAGGAAGGTAAGGAGATTCCACCTCATCCACTGACCCAGGGGCCCTGCCCTGGAGGGTGCCCTGGACCCTGACATAAGCCCAGCAACAGATGGGCATTCTTTCAGTGATTTCCTGGCTCCGGACCAGCTCTCTCTTCCCTTCGGGTGAGCTGGCGGGGGAAACCAAGGTGCCCACAACCCGAAGAGGCTGCCAGGCCGAGCGTCTGGCGGTCCGAGGGCCTCCAGCAGGCTGCCTCCTGGGAGGTGTGTGCCCTGCCTCGGCCAGGCCCCCCGCAGACTGAGTCACTCGGGGCCGGCTCTGCTGAAGGACACGGTCAGGCCTCTTCCTAAGTGCCCAAGCCCCACAGAGCTCAGGTCTTGTTCAAGACAACAGTCAGCAGCTGCGGAGGCCCTGCCTGCAGCTGGACAAGAGTTTGCCCCCGGGGCGCCAGCACCATTCACAGCCACCAAGGCCCTGGGAAAGACCCCTTCCCAAAGGGTGTGCGGGTGGCGCTCGCTCAATGGAGGGCTGTGCCGACAACTCACTCTTGGAGAGCTGGACCAGCGGCGTGAGTGGCCTCTCCCCCGCGGGATGGCTCGTAGCCGCGGGGCCCTGGTCTGCGGGGAACGCGAGCGGGCAGTACACGGCAGCAGCGCCCGCGCGGAGGAGGGAGCCGCGGTGGGCGCTGCCCCAGGACCCTGGCTCCTTCTCCCACTTCGCAGGTGACAACTTGGGGTCCCCACCCAGTCTCCCCGCTCCCATACTCTTGCGGGCTCAGGGCACGTTCTCACGCACACTGTATGCCAGCCGCCTGTGCAGAGGACATCAAATCTTTGTTTTTTTTTTAGAAGGAGGTTCCACGGGGCGCCTGGGTGGCTTAGTCGGTTGAGCGTCCGACTTTCGCTTGGGTCATGATCTCGCGGTTCGTGGGTTTGAGCCCCGTGTCGGGCTCTGTGCTGACTGCCAGCTCAGAGCCTGGAGCCTATTTCAGTCTGTGACTCCCTCTCTCTCTGACCCTCCCCTGCTCATGCTGTCTCTCTCTCTCTCTCCTAGAAATAAATAAAACATTAAAAAAAATAAATAAATAAAAATAAAATGAAATTCCACACCTACTTGTGGGGCTTGAACTCATGGTCCCGAGATTAGGGGTCACACGCACACTAAGCCAGCTGGGCACCCCAAGGTGACCTTTGTTTCTTTTTTTTTGTGTCCGTGTATTTGTTTTTGAGGGGAGGGGCAGAGAGAGGGGGAGACACAGAGCCAGAAGCCGACTCCAGGCTCTGAGCTGTCAGCACAGAGCCCGACGCAGGGCTTGCACTCGGGAATGACGGGATCATGACTTGGGCCGAAGTCAGATGCTTGACCAACTGTGCTGCCCAGGCGACCCCCAGGGTGACACTGCCTAGTCACGGGTGTGCACGAGGGCCCAAAGGTGGCAGGGATCTGAAGAGCATTATCCTTACCAAGTGGTCCTGCTACACGGCAAACCCCAAACAATATGGTTTAGCGGAGACATCAGCTTTCCTGCGCTGCCTACTCTCGGGGTGCTTCCTCACCACCTCCCGAATGCGCACCCTTCCCCACTGGCTCCACAGCAGAGCCCCCAGCTCCACCACACCAGAACCTGACCAGACTAAGGGCACTGGGTGCCACGACCCTTGAGGTCAGGCGGGGAGCCCAGACCCCCAGAACGGAAGTCCACGGCTCTCAAACCGCAGTGGGTGGGCATCAGAATCATCCAGAAGGCCTGTTAGCAGCCAGCTGGGCTCCACCCTCCCTGGACACTCTGACAAGCCCCTGGTGGGGTGCTGCTGAGGGTCCAGGGGCTCAGCCCCCGCCTTTCCCCACCCTCCCTCCCCTGGCACATGCGGGCCTTGACCGCGGGCCGGCCGCATCACCAGGTGGAGCGCACCCGGCCACAGGACTTGTTGCGCTGCACGGTCCCAGGCAGAGAGGACCGGTGAGGCCGGCGGTTCTGAGCCCTACATCGACGGCCCCCGAACCGCTCTGCTTGGTACGTGAGCCGCCCCTCTCTCTCCGCCAGGCACACCCCGTTCCCCCAGCTGCCCCGTACAAGGCTGGCCCACAACAGATGCCGTGGAGCTGGCCAGGCCGTGGTGAAGGCTCCCTCTGTCCTGGCCTCTGCCCATGGTGCCCGCGGGACCTCTGCACCCCAGCCTCCACCAGAGCCGCCGGCACAGCCGGCCAGCAACCCCTCCTCAGGGGCCCAGCCCCTCCTCCAGCTCCTAGGTTTGAACCATTCCAGCTCCCTCCCCGCCCCCTTCCTATCGGTGCCCTTCTTTGTTTCCCCAATCTTCACATTAAACTCTCTCCATTAAGATGGCCAGGGGGGGTCTCCTCTGCTTTTCTCACCTTCTGCCTTCTCACCTCCGGGGTGGGGCGGTGGTGTCACAGAAGCCCACAGTTAATTCTAAGGTGCTGACATTGAAAAACCAAACACAAGTGCAAACTCTGGGCTTCAGAGGCCAAAGGCCCTGCAGCACGGACCCTCTGCGGACAGAGCGCGGGATCCGCGGCCAGCACCCACTGGCACCACACACAGGGACGCCCAGTGCACAGCCACCTGGATGGCCGAGGGCCTGCTCTGCGGCACCAGACTCGCCAGACTACTCCCCTGCGCGCACACGTCCCAGGTCCCCGCTCCAGCCATGGCCGGGAGGCGGAGTGTCGAGGTTCCAAGCCGCTTTGTTCAGTGCTCAGAGTACGCACACTCAGCAGCCTCTGGGCTCGTCACCCTGGCTCCTGGGACCCTCTGCCTGCCCTGGAGCCCCGCGGGACAGGGTCCTCACCTGTACTTTCCACGAGAAAAGCGTGAGGGCCCAGGACCCGAGGGGAGCCGCGGGAGTTGGCACACCGTCCTGACTCCCACCCCGCGCTCCTGTCCAGGGTCCAACCGGCCTCCACGCCCGGGGTTAGAAAACACGGGAGTCCGAACCACAGCTGTGAATCTCTCCCCTTCAAATTCTGTGGTCCCGGGACACCAGCGTGAGCACAGAGCCTCCCCCTCCTTCTCTGCAAGCAGAGGGCCAGGGGCGGGGTGCATGACACAGCAGCAGCCGGTGCAGACGTGGCAGGATCGACACACAAGCCCTGTCCCCGAACCCCCTCCTCTGCGTCCCTGCGGTCACCGCCACCTGGGCCACAAACCCGTGAGCGTGTTCTTCTGAGCAAGTGGGGTGTCGGAGCGCTGCTATGACAATCCATGGTGACCCAAGCCCATGCTGCAGCGGCCACTCAGGAGAGCCGCCTGCCCCTCCGAGGGGAGCAGGACAAAGCCGGCCGTCCCGGGAGGAGGCGCGGGGGAGAGGAGAGCCCCAAAACCTTGCAGCCGTGGGCATGTCCTCTACCAGGCCAGTGACAAGCCGTCTCAGAAAAGAAACGACAGAGAGCCTTCATAGTGAAAANCGAGCCGATTTTCTGGACTCTGGTGACAATTTCACGGGTTTTGCTGGCCGCTGGGGGACCCGGGGAGGGTGGGAAGAGGCTAGGGCTCTAGAAGCGCAGGGCTCAGAGGAAGCCACCAGAGGTGAGCCCTCTGCAGGCACCTGGGCTGGCGGGGCCGGGCCCCTCCTTCACGGCGCAGAAAACCCAGGGAGTCCGTGCAGGGTGCCGGACACGATCTCGGGGAGGCTGTTCCCGGCTGGGGACGGGGACGGGCAGGCACGGCCCCCTGAGGCCCAGGCTCGCACAGCTGGGGCCGCTCTGCTCTCCCGCAGGAGGGAAGGAGAAGGTTCCTTACACTGGGTCTCGGACATCCCTCGTGATTCGGTAATTCCAGTCTCGGAAAACTTCGTTTTCCTTGTCAAACTCCCGTTCGTCTTCGCCGATGGTCACCGTAAACCTTTTCTCTTCAAAATCAGGCTCCTGTTCTTTTCGAATGGTTGCTTTTTTTAAAACCTACCATTATAAGAAAGAAGAAGTCAGCCCCAGTGAGCATCAGGAGAGGCACGGGGAAGCCCGTCCCGAGCAGACCCCAGCGCCCAGGCCAGGGCGGCAGCGGCGGCGGAGTGGCTTGGGGTCTGGGTCACACCGGCTCTGCGCCGGCAGTCAGGACAGGCCCCCCTGGCAGTGCCATGGCGCTCGCTTGCCTTCTGGAGAGGGGGACAGGGCCCGCCACCTCCTGAGCCAGGGAGCCCCAGACACTCATTTGTGACGAGGCCCGCGGTGGAGAGGAAGGGGCGTGGTTCTGGTGTGAGAGGGCTGGGCTGTGCACTGAGCCAGGCGGGGGAATGGCCTTGTTCTATTCTGTCGCCTCACGGACAGAAAGCAAAGCAGGGACTGGAGGAGCAGGCCTGGTGCCACTAGACCACGAGCCTGATGGCCACAGCCACGGGACAGCTCGGAGGGAGGGAGGGCGGGTGCCGGTGATCACCACGGCCGTCTCAGGAGGGGACAGCACCTCTGCGCACGGGCCTTGGCTCTGGGGGCCGGGGGGCTGCAGCCCCAGCTGGGTGTGGCGNGCCGCCCAAGCCACGTGAAGGCAGCGCGCCTGGCCCGCCTTGGAGACCCTGACAGAGCTTTCTCAACTCTTAGGAAAGAGCTCCCTCACTTCAGGACTTTACTGAGTTGCCAGTCGCTGTCTCGGAATCAAAACAATGCCACTCGTGCTCAAGAATTTTCCTCTCTGGCCCTCCGGTTACCTCCTTCGCGTGCCGGAGTCCTCGTTCCCAGGCACTCTCCGTGGGGGGCTCTGGGGGGGGTGGAGGCAAAATTTCATCAACTACGGGCCCACCCTAGTAAAAAACAAGAAGGGAAAAGTTGAGAAAGCAAGCAAAACCTTAAAATCTACAAAGAAATGGGAGCAAAAACACCAGCTAGAAGATTACTGGCCACACACCACCGGCTCTCCAAGCCTCAGTCTGGCCCCTGACCTGCTGCCCTGAGTCTCAGGCTACCTCATCACGGAGACATGGAAGCATCTGGAAGGCAACTCAGTGACTGTGAAGTCACAGACGTGCCTTTTATACGAGGTGCACTGATGGGCCGTGAGCGGAAGGCTCGGAGAGCTCGGCTGTCCCATCCGCCAGCAACGAAAGAAAAGAGGTGTTCACGCACCCAGGGGCTGGCAGGCATCAGCGGATGAGGTCCAAGAGGAGGGGCACCGTTAGGAGGGAAAGGTTCGGCTTTGGTGATTAAGGAATAGTTGCCCTTGTCGTTGACTCCAGGGTGTATAAACCTGCAGTTCATTCCCCACGTGCAGTTCCCTGTGGAGACAACAGCCGGGTCAGAGAGGGGAGCGAACCACAGCGCACGAGGCGGCCTCCTGCCCGCGTGGCCCGCTGCAGTTCTGGGAGCGGCGGCTTCACCGGGGCCTCGTGCGGTGCCACGCGGGGCGCCCTCGCCACCCCAAGGTGGTGGGAACCCGCGTCCGCACGGCCCAGGGTCAGGCAGCGGGGGTGGCAGGATCACAGCACAGGGCCAGGCCATCCGGCTCACTCTCCACTCCACACCTGAACTGGACACAGCAACCACCGCCCGTGCCTCCAGCCTCACAGGCCGTGCCCACACATATGCACGCAGGCACACGCACGCGTACACACACACACACACACACACACACACACACACACTCCTGGCAGGCGGGCCTGGATGGGACCTGGGCCGAGGAACGTCCCAAGAGGCTGTGGTCATGCAGTGGAAGAAATGTGGCCCCCGTTCCTAAGTCGCTGTGTGAGCAGTTCATTTTCCCCTAAAAATGGGAAGAGCTCCCCGGTCGCGGGCAGCCCCGAGCTGCCTGCTCACACGGCAGGTGCGCGTGCAGGACCCTTATTTATCCTGACTCACGAAACCACGCGTACTGAGACAGCTGTCACAGAGAAGCATCAAACGCCCAGAACTGTGCCAGTCCCCCAGGCGTCTATACCTGCACTAGACGTCTGCATTTCCCCCACCAAAGCCTCCCATACCATTTCAGGACATTTCTGGACTTGAAAAATGTATTAAAGAAAAAACGGATTGACGGCCGTAATGATCTGGGTGCTTATAAAAAAACGTCATCTTTTAGAATTACCTGATGACAGAACACCAGGGTTATTCAAGGGAACTGCCTGAGTTTTCAGAGCAGAGGCAAGAAGGCCACATTTTAAACTCATCAGTAAGTGAATCAATCACTTTTTAAAACTAATTTTAGGGGGGCACCTTGCTGGGTCAGTCGGTGGAGCATGCAACTCTTGCTCTCAGGGTTGTGAGTTCCAGCCCCATATTGGGTGTGGAGAGAACATGGAAAAATTAAAAAAATAAAAATAAAAATGTAACTTTTTGAACAGTTAGCATGTATACAAGCTAAAAAATATAGCATACAATATCTAAATGGTTTAAAAATATTTTCAACAGGTTAGGGGCGCCTGGGTGGCTTAGTCGGTTAAGCGTCCGACTTTCACTTAGGTCATGATCTCGCGGTTCGTGGGTTCGAGCCCCGCGTCGGGCTCTGTGCTGACTGCCAGCTCAGAGCCTGGAGCCTGCTTCAGTCTGTGACTCCCTCTCTCTCTGACCCTCCCCTGCTCACGCTGTCTCTCTCTCTCTCTCTCTCTCCTAGAAATAAAAAAAAAAAAAAACATTAAAAATATTTTCAACAGGTTAACATGTAGTTAAAATTTAAACCATCTTTTAATATATATTCACTTTTTAAAAATGTTTGCTTATTTTGGGGGGTGGGGAAGGAAGGAGGGAATCTCAAGCAGGCTCTGCACTGTCAGCAAAGAGCCTGACATGGGGCTTCATCCCACGAACCATCAGATCATGACCTGAGCCGAAGTGAAGAATCAGATGCTTAACCGACTGAGCCACCCAGGTGCCCCTATATATTCACTTCCAAACGTGATATTCCATTTGAATGTTTCTGTCAACAGAACATAATTTTCCTTGTATAAATTACAGAGAACTAATCATTTGACATTTAGAAAAAAAGCTAAATCTACCTTTTAAACATCATGAATATTTTAACTTCTATTAAAACCAACTTAACATATTGATCTGAATTAAATGCAAAATAAAGTATGTTTAAATTACTTCTCTAGAAATGTGAAAATGACTAACTTAAAAAAAATTTTTTTTAATATTTAGTTTTGAGAGAGAGAGAGAGCAAGCACGAGCAGGGAAAGGGCAGGGAGGGGGGACGGAGACTCTGAAGCAGGCTCTGCCCTGACAGCAGTGAGCCTGATGCGGGGCCTGAACTCACAAACCACGAGATCATGACCTGAGCCAAAGTCGGACGCTTAACTGCCTGAGCCCCCCAGGCGCCCCTTGCTTTTGGAATTCTTGAGAGTGTATGAGAGATCACACAAAAGTCAGGGTTTGGGAAATACTATACTACAGGGGGCTCTGTGTTATACTCCAGAGTCTCAGACAGGTTTAAAGAAAAAAGACTATGCAGTCCTGTGTCTAAATAAAGAACTCCAAATGCCATCAAGTCCTTCGCCTTTTAAGCCTCGCAGAACTCCTCCCTCCGGCCCTCCTCGCTGCTGTGCAGTTAGAGCACTACCAGCGGCTTCCTGCAGAAAACTTCCAAGTGCAGAGAAGCATTAATGTAAGCGCCAGGTTTTCTGTGACTTTTGTAACCTAAAATATGTAACTGGGAGGTGGATAAAGGAGTTCATATCTGATTTTTAAACTTAAAATATTTCCAAACAAAATAAAAAACATCTCCCATGAGCCCACAGACAAAAAAGATCTTTTACTACTGCCACAGGCAGGGGGAGAAAAAGGAAAAGAAATCAGATGGGATCGCAGGGGCGAGAGCAGCGGCGTGTGCCCGGTGCATCTCCGGCGGGTGACCGCAGCCTGTCCTCCCGGACCCTCTGCTCCAGGTGTGAGAAGACCCTTGCTGGCCACCAAAGACAGGGTGAAGGCTGCCCCGGGCAGAGGCGGGGGGGCCCAGCGGCACGGCCAGGACAGGCACCCAGCACGCACACACAACCCGGCAGCAGAGGCGGTGCGCTCCCAGTGGCCTTTTTACTTAAGGTTATATTCTCAAGCGCTCTCTATACCCAACACGGGACTTGAGCTTAACACCCCAAGATCGAGAGTCGCACGCTCCGCCAACTGAGCCAGCTGCCCACTAGCCTTTTTCAAAGTGAGTTTTTGTGTAGAAAAAAGCCTGGAAAGACACCCCGAATTGCTGCATGGGAGAAAGACTCTTATCTGAGCCTGGGGGGCTCAGTTGTTTAAGCGTCTGACTTCGGCTCAGGTCATGATCTCCCGGTTCGTGGGTTCGAGCCCCACGTCGGGCTCTGTGCTGACAGCTCAGGGCCTGGAGCTGCTTCAGATTCTGTGTCTCCCTCTCTCTGACCCTTCCCTGCTCACTCTCTGTCTCTCCCTCTCTCAAAAATAAACATTAAAAAAATTTGTTTTTCAATTACCACTGAAACGAGAGCAGAATATGTAACAATCTAGTAATTAATATGAAGAACAAACCTAAAAGCTCCAAGTGTGCACTCTAACGGGCATGGAGCCCAACAAATCTTCGCCTGCAAGTTTTTACCGGCAGCAAACACGACCTCAGGAGCACTTTCCTCTGTCATTCCGCTTGCGCCCAGTCACCGCCAGCGGTGTTCCAGGATATTTTAGATTCTCTACGGAGCGTGGTCACTCGGGCGACTAGAATACTTGAGTACTATCTGGGCTGCTTTGTAAATAATGGAGATCTGAAGCCAGCGGTTCTTTAACTTTCAGATCTTAGGACCCAAAGAGTCACAAATGGGTTTTATCTATTGGCATTTACTACAGAAACGTAGTGCATGAAACGTGAAGATATAATGTATGGCACGTGTACTTATGTTAACGATATGTTAACATAGGTGTGTTATGAAAAATAACTTTTTAAAAAAATTTTAATGTTCTATGTATTTCTGAGAGAGAGACAGAGAGACGGAGCACGAGCAGGGGAGGGGCAGAGACAGAGGGAGACACAGAATCTGAAGCAGCTCCAGGCTCCGAGCTGTCAGCACAGAGCCCGACGTGGGGCTCGAACCCACGAACTGGGAGATCATGACCTGAGCCGAAGTCGGACGCTGAAATGACTGAGCCACCCAAGTGCCCATAACTGTATTTTTTTTTTTAATGTTTTATTTATTTCTAGGAGAGAGAGAGAGACAGCATGAGCAGGGGAGGGTCAGAGAGAGAGGGAGTCACAGACTGAAACAGGCTCCAGGCTCTGAGCTGGCAGTCAGCACAGAGCCCAACGCAGGGCTCGAACCCACAAACCGCGAGATCATGACCTGAGCGAAAGTCGGACGCTTAACCGACTAAGCCACCTGGGCGCCCCGCCCATAACTGTATTTTAAAAATAGTGATATGATCATTATTTTTTTCCTGTAAACCTCTTCTTTTTATGTTTGTTTATTTTGAGAGACAGCAAGAGAGGGAGAAGAGGGAGGGAGGAGGAAGAGGGGCAGAGAGAGGAACGAGGAGACAGAGAATCCCAAGCAGGCTCCATGCCATCAGTGTAGAGTCTGACTCAGGGCCCAAACTCGGAGCTGTGAGATCACAATGTGAGCCAAAATCCAGAGTCGGATGCTTAGCCAACTGGGCCGCTCAGGCCCCTCCTTTTTGCAAACCTCTGGAGCCCCGCCATTAAGCAGAAGACAGCCGCTCTCTCCTGCCTGCTGCTGAGTCTCTGCGGCGAGGTCCTGCTGCGGCCGAGCAGGTGAAGAGCACGCAGCCTCAGGTGGAGATGCGGCTGGATGTGGGAAGGGACTTGCAACCTTCGAGGAGACTCTCGTGTTCTTGATGTTTCACCGACCTGGTCGAGCAGAGGCTTCTCAGCCGTTAGTTGCCACGTGGGGGCCCGGAACCCTCTTGCTGAGCGCTTCCAACTGCACTACCGATGCCCGTGGTCTATCTTGACCCGTGAGTGGCCCTTCTGCCCAGAGAGGACTTTGCAACACCGGGCGACGGTCACTCGTAAGTCGCCAAACGCTGCAGGTGGGGACTCAGGCCCTCCAAGGCTCCGATTCCCACCTGAGAGCCCGGCCCTCGTCATTAGCATCCGCTGCTGTCAGCTGCTCCCCAGGAGGCGGCAGATTCTGCTCCGCTCTGACCACGCTTGGTTCCGTGTCACCGTGCCCGTCTCTACACACAGGCCTGTCAGTCCAGCTCACGGCGCAGACCGCGTGCGCCCTCCTGGAGAGGACGTGTGGGCCTTGCTGTGGCAGAGGTGCTCTGGAGTGCTCCCAGAGCGTCTCGCTCAGCGTGCAGACTGCAGGGTCTTGCGGGTGATAGGTGTCACGTGACTGGATTGCGTGGCAGCCGCACGACTTGGTAAATTTCATAAAAATCACTGAATTGCACGCTTAAAACAGGGAAATTATCTGGCATGGAAATTACATCTCAATAAAGTTGCATTTTTAAAAAACGACCTGTACTCAAGCATGAGATAACTGTCCCTACTCTGTGACAGACACCATTAATGAAACTGCGGTTGTGGCTCCGAGTATGGGGCAGCGCCAGACTGCTCATCACAGCATCACCAAGGTAGTTTTGACCTCAGGGTCCCTGGAAAAGAGTCAACAACCGCAAGGGGTTCATAGGCCACATTTTAAGACCTGCTGCTTTAAACATAGAAGAGAAAACAGAGATTCCCAAGCGGGCAACAGCCCATCTCCAAGGAGGGCGTCCTCTTCAAACGGCCAATAAGCACATGGAAAGATTCTCGCTGGCGCTGATCACCATGGAAACATAAAGCACAACCATAAGGAGACAGCACGTCGGAAAATACTCAGTGTAGGTGCGGCGGCCCTGGGGCCTCGGTGGTGGCTGCCAGGACACTGGACACGGTAAGGAGGCTCCTCAAGCAACTAAAAACAAAACCACCATCCAGTCCAGCAATTCTACTTTGGGGACACAGCCTGGGGTTTCAGGGCAGGATCCTGAAGACATGTGCACACCTAAGTCCACAGCAGCCACAAGACGGGAACAGCCCGGGGTCCACTGCTGGACGAGCAGATGAACAAAATGCAGTGACCGCGCAGCAGAGGCCCAGGGCCTCGAGGACACTACGCGAAGTGAAGTCACTATGCGAAGTGAAGTACGGTAGCCACATAAGGACAAGTACCAGGGCACCAAGAGCAGCCAAATTCACAGACGGCAGAGTGGCGCTCACCAGGGCAGGGGGAGGGAGGGAAGGGAAGTTACTGTTTAGTGGCCACAGAGTTCCGGTTTTACAAGATGGAGAATTTTAGAGATGATGGTGGTGATGCCTGTGTGTGAATGTATTCAATGCCACAGGGCTTTACATTTAATANACAACTCAGAGCCTGGAGCCTGCTTTGGATTCTCTGTCTCCCTCTCTCTCTGGTTCTCCTCCACTCATGCCCTCCCCCCAAAAAAACCATTAAAAAATTAGTTATGATGGTAAATCGTGTTGGGGGGTGGGTAGGGAGGAGAGAGAGAGAGGAAGGGAGAGAAAGAAAAGAAGAAGCAGAGACCAGGAGGTCTGGCCCACAGAACGGGCTGGGTGCTGCTGACAGCTGGCCCAGCCAGAAACCCAAAGCAGAACATAGTTTAAAGGAAATGTTATTTACGCTGCTGTAGGTAGAACTTCCTGTCTTGATGATTTAACGTAAATACACTAGAGGTAAAAATATATCACAAAGCACTGGCGCTTAAAGACGTTTCAATTTATATTCCTAAGTACATTTTGTTGCCAATGGTCACAAATATCAATGTATCCATTTGGGCAATTAATGATTAATCTGTGGGTATCTTTTAATAGAAACAGAACTAACATACTTTCTTAGGAAGAAACTTCATATTGAGATACAATTTACATACCATAAAACGTCCCAATCTAAAGCGCACGACTTAGCAGGTTTTAGTGCACGTGCACAAAGCTGTTCAGCCATCGCCCTAGAAGGACCCCTGTGCTCAAGGGCGGGCGCCTCGGCTAGATGACGGCTGACCCAGCTCCTGCCTCTCTGGTCTGCTCTGCACAGCTGGCACCCGAGGCCTTCTGTGCCCGGCTTCTCTCACCCAGCATGACGTCCTCAGAGCTCACCCACGCTGAGGGACCCGCAGGTCACCCCTCCCGTGGTGATACTGAGTGATACTCCACCGCGCAGACAGACCTCACGGTGCTTAACCACTTGTGAACCGACAGACATGGGCGCCGTTTGCACTTGTTGGCTATTTTGAACGCTGCTGGTATGAACGTTTATGCACAAGTTTGGTGTGGACATGTTTTCATCTCTCTTGGATGGAGACGGAGAGGCAGAATCGATGGGGCACGCAGGGCCCCGCGCTCGGTCCGCAGGAGCCGCAACTGTCCTCCGGCAGCTGCACCAGGTCGCGTCCCCACCGGCAGGGTGCGAAGGCCCCGTTTCTCCACATCTTCGTCAAATACGACAAACTCTTTAATTTTTTGAAGAGACTTCTCTTGCAACTGGAGGGAACTTACATGGATTCATCTCAATTTAACACCAGGCTTATAAATTGCAGGTAAGCAAAAACATTTTCTCCCAAAAACTTTCTCAAAAAACAAAAGGCGCGAGATGTGCTGCGGCACACCCCAAGAATCAACCATTGCTTTCCACACTGCGCCCCGCCGCGGCGCAGAGTAACTCGGGAATCCAGGAGCAAGGTCAACGTACACTCAAAAACAGGCCGAGAGAAGTTGCTGATTACGCCCAGTCGAGTCACCAAGAAGCCCGGGTGCCGCGAGCCTCAGGCTGCCGTGCGGAGCCCTGCGCTGGCCCGGCCTCTGAAACCCGAGCTGAGCGTTCTGGAGGCCGCCCGCCCTCCCTCCCACCGCGAGGCAGCCCTGCGCCTCTAGCGAGGCACCTCCCGCGGATCCTCGGCTGTGGTCCCAGCACAACTTCATCGGTCTGTGCGCATCTGTGGCTAAATTCCGGACACGGCCTCGGTGCTGTGACCCCCATGGCTCCTGGACCGGAGCCTGGGTGGGAGCTCCCACCTGCACGGGCCGGCCAGGCTTCTGCACAGTTGGACAAAGGAGCCAACCGGAGATGACGGTGCGCGCATCTATGCGTGGCCGCGTGTGTCTCCTCGGTAGGGTCCTGAGGTGGACGACGACATTTATTCCCCCGTAATTACGGAAAAGAGGTCTTCTGCTTAAAATTTTCTGAAATATTGATATTTCAAATGCCAAAGCTTGTAAAGAACCGCTAGGAAGCTACTTTCCAAAACACAGCACACACTCGTGTGCATCCTCAGGGTGGTGACGCGTCCACCAGACAACTGCCAGCCACCCTCCTGAGGACCAAGCCCGTGCTGCACGGCGGACCCGCCACGTGCATGTCTGACTCACGAGTCCATGTATCTCTGCTTGGCAGAAACCACACACACACTGGGTGCCTGGCGGGCGCACTTGGTTAGACGTCTGACTCTTGATTTCGGCTCGGGTCATGATCTCGCGGTTCATGAGTTCCAACCCTGAGCCCCGTGTCGGGCTCCATGCTGAGTGTGGAGCCTGCCTGGGCTTCTCTCCTTCCTCCCCCTGGCTCTGCCCCTCCCCAACCCGCTCTCTCTCTCTCTCTCTCAAAATAAACTAAAAAAACAAACCAAAACAAAACCACGCAGGTACACAGCACAGGCCAGGGCCACACGTCCCGAGGAGCGAGCTGACCTGGGTCCCGGGCGTGCTGGCTCCTCAGTTCCTGTGCACCCTCTGCGTCACATCACCCTGGGTCTAGGGACAGGGCCTGTCCTCTCGGGAAGACGGGACTCCACCGTGCCCCTCCTGTCCCACCCGTCTCCAACCCCCGCTCCCCGCGACCCACAAAGCCCCGTGAGCCTCATCAAGTGCCACTAAGAACTGGGATCCACAACCGCTCTCTGCCCCTCAGAGCCTCCCCCTTCCTTCTGGCTTCACATCAGTATTCTGGATCCAGGAGAAAGAAGTCTGGCCTCCGGAGCAGAGAGTGAATCCCGTATACTCTGTACCTTTAACCTGGCCTCTGACTGGTAAGGAATGTGATATTGGTGGAAGAGGAGTGGACAAGGCTGTCACAACATCTGGAAGAGAAGTACAGGAAGCGCTTGTGAAATTCAGAGCGCACACGCAGGCCGGGCCGGCGAGGCTAAGACAAAGACAAACCGCTTCCTACCTGTGCAAGGACCGCGCCCACACTACTGCCGCCCGGCACAGAGACCCTTACGGACCGGGTTCTCTCCGCCACTTCCGGTCGCCCCTGTTCTGTCTCTCTGCCACCTGTCACAGCCACTTGGCCGCACCATCCACCTTCCCGGAGGAGCGACCTTGCTGCACTCAGAGGCTGTCCCTCTGCTATTTAGAAACCATTCCAAACGGAGCATGTACTTGGATACGTGCAGCAGCAGCGCAGCGGTCTGCGCAGGGCGGCAAGCGTCACGCCGGGGCCTGGGGCACGCGCCTCAGGACGGGGCCTACGCGTGCACAGGGCTGACACCGTCCGGCACGGTTACGGCTCTGCTGTCACGAGGCCCCGGAGCCACAAGGTGCCAACGGCCAGGCCAAGCCAGCCAAGTGAGGCAAGGACCAGCAAAGGGTGGTGCCCCCCCTGCCAGGGTCACGGTCCGGCCCCAAGAACTTCCCTGCACAGGCCCCCGGGCCCCGGGCAAGGCCGAGCTGCCACCGCAGTCCCAGGAAAAGCCAAGCCCACACAAGGCCCCACGGACAATTACCTTTCATGAAGAATCGGCAGGTGGGACGCGGCCTCACCTTCCTGTCGCTGGGGTCCTTCACTTCACCCTCCTCCAGATCATCATCCTGAAACAGAGGACAATGTGACTTAAAAGGGAATCACTTTAGCGAGAGACAGGAGGTGGGAGGGCAGTCAACACGCACGGCTGCCCCAGGACAGAGGGGGCGTTTCCGTGAGACCGGCGTCTCGGCCACTCGGCGGTTCACAGTTTCCGAACCCTCACGGGGCATGCCAGAGCTCACCTGCAAGACCTGGCACCCCACAAAACACCAATTAAAATGCTCCGTGACGCACATGATGCTCAGTACAAAGCAAGCTTCACCGTACTCCCTGCATCAGCAAGGCCGGGCGGGAAATGGTTCCAGTTTACGTTTTCAGTACCTTGTGCGTTTAAACAGTATTCATAGGGGCGCCTGGGGGGCTCAGTCGGTTAAGCGTCCGACTTCGGCTCAGGTCATGATCTCACGGTTCGTGGGTTCGCGCCCCGCGTCGGGCTCTGTGCTGGCAGCTCAGGGCCTGGAGCTGCTTCGGATTCTGTGTCTCCCCCTCCCTCTGCCCCTCCCGTGGTCCAGCTTTGTCTCTCTCTCAAAAACAAAAATAAATGTTATAAAAAAATAAACAGTATTTAGAAACCAAAATATTTGTTCTTAAGACTCAACACTAATGTCCTCTAATTTAAGAGTCTAGGGGTAGGGGGGAGGGAGGTCAGGCTCAGACCCAGACCCCTGCCTTCTCAGTCCAGAGCTCCTAACCTTGGCCGTCGAGCTTTAGTGTGATGTGGGAACTTCGCGAACGCCAAAGCCTGGGTGGTTTACGCGCCAGGAATTCCAAAGAACAGCCATGACCTAGACGACTGCTCTGCCCTATCCACCCCTGCTACCCCGGGGCCTCGGTCACCATTGACCTGCNCGAACGCCAAAGCCTGGGTGGTTTACGCGCCAGGAATTCCAAAGAACAGCCATGACCTAGACGACTGCTCTGCCCTATCCACCCCTGCTACCCCGGGGCCTCGGTCACCACTGACCTGCAGAGACACTCCCCTGTGCCCCTCGGGGGAGATGCCATCCCCAGGGGTCGCCGCCCCAGCCCCAAAGCGGGTATGCAGGTGCCCTGCTGACATCTTTGCTGGGGGGTCCCAGCTGAAGCTCCTCACTGGCCCCATGTCCTACCTAGCCTGTTCCAGGACGCCCCACGACAGTCAACCCAAGGGGTCAACAAAGCACCCCCCCACCCCCGCGTCCAAAGTATTGCCCAGTCCCACCTGGCCTGGGGGCCACTTCCTAACTGGTGCCCCCAACTCTCCCAGCTCCGCACGGGCCGTGACGCGCAGTGACCTTTGTAAAGCCGGCCCGTGTTCTTCCTTCTCCGCTTCTGCTACCGTGCGGCTCACCTCATTTTCAGATGGTGGAGGAGTCTCCTTCCTCAGGACCCCCCCCGCCCCGGCTCCCCCCACCACGGGTCACAACCACCATGGCCCTGTCTGACTGAACGGGGCCTCCGCCAGGCAGGACTGTCACCGGTCCAAGCTCTGCGCTGGGCTTATAGCAAATGGTTGGCAAGCATTTGTTGAATGAAAAATAGTAAAGTCAAGCCCTGGATTTACGATGGCTTATCTTTAAGGCTTAAATCTTTGTATAATTTCTGCCTTAAAAATATTTATTGAAAAAGCATTTTCTAGGAGTGCTTGGGTGGCTCAGTTGGTTGAACATCACACTCTTGATGGTGGCTCAGGCCGTGATCTCACAGTTGTGGGATCAAGCCCTGTATTGGGCTCTGTGCTGTCAGTGCTGAACCTGCTTGGGATTCTGTCTCTCCCTTTCTCTGCCCTTCCCCCAGTCATTCAAAATAAACAAACTTTAAAAGTTAAATAAATAATAAAAAACGAAAAAGAAAAAAAAAAAAGACTTTCATCTAAAAAGAGAATAAACAAACATCAAAAAACTCGACTGTGTAAACAACGGTAACACAGCTTGACTTCTCTGTGCAGGCCTTTATTTTGCTTTAATAAAAACAAACCAGAACATAAAAGCCAATGCCTGACTATTACTTATATGACAAGAACCACGTGCACCCCAGCAGCCCTGCACTAAGGGCAGGTGAGTGGGCACGCATGACGGCGCCATGTGGGGAGGCAGGTGTGCCACACGGGCACCAGAGCAGAGGCCTGTGTGCCGCCCTGGTGCTGCATCTGTAAAATGGGGGTGACGATACTGGTCTACGATCTCTTGGGGCCAGATGTGTTTTGGGGATTCAGGAATGTTCTGGTTTTAGAAGGTGATGTAGCAGGGGTCAGAAGAGCATCCAGGAACGGACACAGTCATCCTGTGGGGGACGCCTGACCAGCCACACCAGGGACCACAAACAGCCTTGCGTCACGTGGGGCAAGGTCAGCCACCGGGCGAGCAAGGAAACGTGTCCATTCTCAGAGCCCCTGAACCCCTGGGCTCAGGGTAAGGGCTGTGGCCTGCACTCATCACGTGGCTAATCTGGCGTGGACTCTGCTCAAATGCAGGGCAGGCGGCTGCTTCTGAGGCTTCAGCAAGGCCATGAAGCAGAGGAGAGCAGGGCCCCGCAGAGAGCGAAAACCTGAGCCGCCAGAGGGAGTGTACAGAGCACCACCTTTTGTAGAAGAGATCACATATCTAGACATAAAAGGAACAGGTAGGGGGGCGCCTGGGGACTCAGTCGGTTGAGTGTGCCCCTTCAGCTCGGGTCACGATCTCACGGCTTGTGGGTTCGAGCCCCGCATCAGGCTCTGTGCTGACAGCTCAGAGCCTGGAGCCTGTTTTGGATTCTGTGTCTCCCTCTCTCTCTGACTCTCCCCTGCTTACGCGGTCTCTCCCTCAGAAATAAACAAAAAAACATTTTTTAAAAAATTAAAAAAAAAAGAATTTTAAGGGCCTACTCCTCCACATATCAAGTCACATGTCCCAAGGACCCAACATCTAAAAGGGGGAGAACGAGAGAAGCGCGTGGCTTTAGCCTCTTCCACTCGGCTGCTCTGGCACCTCAGGGCCGGGAGGCTGCAGGGAGGAGGGGCAGGCGTGCGGGAGGGGCCTCTGGACGGGGAGCCTGATGGGCACGGGGAGCCTTAGGGACAACAGCAAATGCAGATCCTCGAGGTGGGAGCCAAACCGCACGTTTCCTCCTCAGAAAACACCCAGGCAGCCCGCCTGTGATACGGGCGGGCTTGAAAGCAATGGGGAAACCCCCTCGGGGACGCGCACGCCCCGCGAGGCCAGAGGCGACTTTGCAGGGGTTACTGAAGGGCCCCCGCCGAAGGCCTGGCGAAGGCAGGCCGTTTCCAGACCCAAGCGCGCACCTCTGGTTCCCCTGCCGTCAGGGACCCGGGCCGGGAGGGGAGACGGCACAGGACCGGCCGCATCTCGGCAGCGACGGGCTGCAGCTGGGAGCAGGCACACCGGCGGCGGGGGGGGGGGCCGGCGCTGGAGCCGCCCGTGTGAACGGCCCTCCGGGGCAGACCTTCCTTCTGCCTCGGCCACTCTACGTTTCGAGGGCACCCAACTTCCACGTACCCCAAAGTAACGGGGGTTCCGTCCCTCCGCTCGGGGGGCCGTGACTGGCTGCCCACAACG
This sequence comes from Crocuta crocuta, assembly GCF_008692635.1. Lineage (NCBI taxonomy): Eukaryota > Metazoa > Chordata > Mammalia > Carnivora > Hyaenidae > Crocuta > Crocuta crocuta. The sequence goes on along the minus strand of NW_027528369.1, from coordinate 10,505,902 downwards.
GGCCTGTTCTCACGAGACAGAGACGAGCCCGCCGACCAGGTGCGGTCAGACTGTGCAAGGACAACAGTCCGCAGCCAGGGGAACAGCCAGGGCAGGGGCAGAGCCCACGGAAAGGAAGCGACACTCACGCTGCCAGTTACACGGCCGAGCGTGGCCAGGCACGGACAGGGGCAGAAACCAGCAGAGGCGCCCGCAGGGGCCACGTGTGCTCCTGCCACCATTCACGGGACCCGCCCTCTACTTGTTGAGGTCTGTCTCCAGGCGGGGCTCGATCCCCGCTCTGCCCGGTCACAGGCCCAGCCCACCACGGGGCCGCCGGCGCGGTGACGGAGAGGCACAACGTGTGCGCGGTGCGGGAAGGAGACTGGTTCTGCGCGGCCGAACGGAGCTGTCCCCAGGTCTCCTCAGCAGCGCTGCTCCCAGCGAGGCTGGGGGCCCTCATGACAGGGTGCGATGGGAGCAAGCGGCCGGCCAGCCAAGCACAGGACCCCGGCGGGGCGAGAAAGCCAAACTGGGTTCTTACTCCACGTGCTTTTTATAGGGCAACCAGCCAATCTCCAGACAACGGCAAAATTTTCCAGGGCTGCCTCAGCTCAACCCGAGGTCCCGCACCACCACAGCTAAGCGCGGCCGGCACACCCGCTGCTGCGGTGACACCAGGTCGCCCAGGACCTGCAGGGAGACGCCTGACCCCCTACGATCGTGGAAATGTAGGAAAGGAGCTGAGTTTCCCCCAAGATATATTCAACAGCGGAGGCAGGAAGAACTCGCAACTGGCCCTCTCTGAACGGGGATGGGCGGCCAAGGAGCCCCGGGCCACTGTGTCCTGGTAATCGGGACCTCCCTCCTTGTTTTCTCAGGACGGAACAAAGACGGGGGCTTCGCCCCGGGTAACACTGAAAAACCACACTCACAGGCGACCTCCGCCAACAACTTCATCTTCTGCCTAAGATTTCACCCAACCCTGTGGTACGTTTGCCCAAAGTGGGAAGGAAGCATGGCTGGACACCTAAGGACACTTGCATGACAACATCCTGAAGACACCCTTTAAATAAAGCAAAGGTTATTAACTGAGTTGGAAGAGAAGAGCTAAAATTCTAAGCTTGTAACCACATGACCCTCCTGCCCCCAAGTTCTGTTCTGATGAGCCACAGTTGGATACGCAATGTTTAGACCCCTATACACTTAGCAGACACAACCAGCACCGCTGAAGACGGACAGGGCACACACGCACCAACGACCACCTGAGGCGGTGCGGTGCCCACCGCGAGCCCGTGGTTAGGTATTTAACCAGCAGCCTTTTCCTCCTCCAACCCAGAACGTTTCTGAGAGATCCCACACGCCTTTGTCCTTAAACACCCCCAATTATTTCAGTGTGCTCTGTCCCTCTCTCAACTCCTTTCAGTAAAAGCGCTGCTCAGCAGGACTTCAGGCTCTTTCTCCCCGAAACTCAACTTTTTAAAGATCGTGAGTACGCAAGAAACAAGAAAACACTATGGGAAAAAGACAGTCTCTTCAACAAACAGTGCTGGGAAAACCGGACACGACGTGTGAAAGGAAAACAGGAGCACTTTCTTCCACCACACACCAAACTCTAAAAGGACGAAAGACCTAAATGTGACACCTGAACCCGTACAAATCCTAGAAGAGAGCATAGGCAGTCATTTCTCTGGCACTGGCCGTAGCAACATTTTTCTAGACGTGTCTCCAAAGGGAAGCAAAAGCAAAAATAAACGGCTGGGACTACATCAAAATAGAAAGCTTCTGAACACCAATGAAAACAATCAACAAANTAATATATATATATAAATTTTATATTTATACGTAAATATATAAAAATATATATAAAAATACATAAAGTACTTATAGGGATGGCTGACTGGGTCAGTCGGAAGAGTGTTTGACTCTTGATCTCAGGGTCATGAGCTCAAGCCCCACGTGGGGTGTACAGATTACTTAAATAAATAAAACTTATCGGGAGCCTGGGTGGCTCAGTCAGTTGAGCGCCCAACTCTTGATTTTGGCTCCGGTCGTGATCTCGTGGTCACGGAGTCGGGCTCTGCATCAGGCATAGTGCCCACTTGGAGTTCTTCTCTCTCCTGCTGGCATGAGTGCACTCTTTCTCAAAACAAAAAACAAAAACCAAACCTTAAAAAACTCAACACCAAGAAAACAAATAATCCAATTAAAAAATGGACAGAAGATCTGAATAGACACCCGGACGGTTGACAGACACACGACAAGATCCCCCACGTCCCTCGTCATCAGGGACACACCCAGGTACAACCTCACACCTGTCAGAGTGGCTAAAATCGACAACATGAGAAATAACAGGTGCTGGCGAGGATGCGGAGAAAGGGGAACAGTGTGCACGGCTTGGGGGGCGGGGCGCACAGCCTGGTGCAGCCGCTCCGGAGAGCAGTGGAGGCTCCTCACACGCTTAAAAACGGAACTAACACCCTATGGCCCAGCAACTGCACTACTAAGTACTTACCCTCAAAATACAAAAACACTAATTCAAGGGGGTACACGCACCCCATGTTTATTGCAGCATACTTACAATAGCTAAGCTACGGAAGCAGCTGTGGTGTCCATTGACTGAGGAATGGATAAAAAGTGTGGTACGTATATAATGGAATACTACTCGGCCATCGAAAGGGTGAAATCTTGCCATCTGCAACAACGCGGGTGGAATCAGAGCATATTAGAATAAGTGAGATCACTCAGAGAAAAGACAAATACCATGCAGTCTCACTGGCATGTGGAATTTAAGAAACAAATGAGCAAAGGGACAGAGACACTGATGGCTCCCGGGGCGGGGGAGAGGGTGGAGATGGGCGACGGGGGCGAGGGGGCCCGAGGAGGCGCTTGGTGAGCTGAGCACCGGGCGATGTAGGAAGTGCTGAATCACTGTACTGAGCGCCTGAAACCAACACGACACTGTATGTTCACTAACTGGAACTTAAATAAAAGACTAACAGAAGAGCTAGATGGTGACTAAAGTCCTGTCAACAGGATTAGGCGTCAGGAAAACCCAGCCTATCTGTGCCCGAGATGGTGTGTCAGCAGTACCTTCTCCATGACCTGAAAGTCAAATTACTTTAATAAATTATAACCGAGTGTGACGGCTTGATCAAAAGCTGAGGTGTTCGGATGCACAGCCCCCCATTATCCATTCCTAAGAGTCTCTTCAGGGACACTTCCAGACGGGACCCTCAGGGGATGGCTGGCGGGAAGGTACAAATGCCTAAAAGAACAGACAAGGCTGGACGGAAGCTTTCTGGAGCCCATTGGCCTCGAGAACAAACAGGAACTGAAAATCCATAATGGTTTTAGTTGAACGTGAACTCAACTAAATAAGTATTATTTAAAGTAGCAAAAAGAGAAATGAGCTCCAGTTACACAAACCCAGAACTTAAGGAAAAAAAACTGGGGCTGGGCATTCGACCGCCCTCCCAGCAGGAGGGGCAGGGTGCGAGGACCCGGCAGGCCGAGCTCTGGGCCTGCCCCCCCCCAGCCCGTG
>NW_027528369.1:10501564-10501928 GCF_008692635.1 Crocuta crocuta | reverse complement strand
CACTCACATCCAGCCCCCCCCCGTCCAGCTCCCCGTCATCGTCCTCCTTGTTCTTCTCCTTGGGGGGCTCCAGGGGCTCCCTGGCTCCCGGGCCGTGAGCGCCGGCGGCCCCCCCGGCCCCAGGAGCGCCCGCCCCCTTGTCCTCGTCGTCCTCGGCGCCGGCCTTCTCGGCCTCGTCGTCCTGCGCGGCGGGCGCGGGCTCCTCGGGCACCTCCTCGTCGTAGTCTAACTCGTGCTCATCCAGGTCCCGCGTGACCGACGACGCCTCGTCCCTCAGGTCGCTCGTGCGCTCTTCCTCCCCCCCGTCCGCCTCCGCCCCGCGAGGGGGGCTCGCGGGGCCCCTGCCCGGGTCCTGGTCCTCGTC
>NW_027528369.1:10483973-10501415 GCF_008692635.1 Crocuta crocuta | reverse complement strand
AGCTCAGAGCCTCTCTCCCTCAGAATGTCATCGTCCGAGAGCCCCTGCCGCTCCTCTTCGTCGTCCTCCGGAGAGCGAGGGTCCCGGTCAGGGCTCTCGGCCACGTCCATCGGTACCCGCGATTCTGCGAAAGAAAGAACACGTGCACGGCCTTTACCAAAGCGCACAGCCGGTCCGCCCTGCTGCCCGGGGCCACGCTCCGCCCGCGCGGCTCCGCCAGCCCCCGGCGCCTCCCGCAGGCTGCGCCGCACCGACGGGCCCTGAGCCGGGTCCCGTCTGCGCGATGCCACCCGTGCAGCTGTCTGGCGGAGCCCCGGTGTCCTTCTCGTCACGGGGGCGACCCGGTAAAGCAAGTAGTAAGATTTGTGTTGCAAAGGACAGCTTTCTCCATTCTTAGAGAAAGTCATTTTTGAAATTCAAGAAAAGCCGCATGACGGAACGAGGCAACAAAGCTGAGGGCAGCTGGAGCAGAAGCCCTGGCCGGCCGGGGACCCCCCCGGTCACGAGCTGCGGCTCCCGCTGCCGGACGCACTTCTGGGCGCAAGGCCCTGACCGCCCCGAAGACGCACTCGGGACGAGCGCTCGGGATGCAGACCCGGGCCCGGCCACAGACCTGGACGCTGGAGCCTGGACCAGGTGTCCAGAAGGCGGTGCTCACACGCGGCCCGACACTTCCCCGCAGGGAGGCGGACACGGGCCACGCTGATACGGGCACGTCGTGGACGAGGACTCTGGAGAGAACCTCACGTGTGTGAGTAGTTTCACACGTAAGAAGGCTATCATTTCAGAAGACTTTGTTTTTATTTTTACCAATCGGGATTTAGTGATAAAGTGCATATTTTTTGGTTTTCCCACCTTAGCGACCGAAGACGGTATATTGTTCCATTTCTTTAAAAACATTTTTCTGGGGCGCTTGGGTGGCTCAGTCAGTTAAGCGTCCAACTTCGGCTCAGGTCATGGTCTCTCGGTTCGTGGGTTGGAGCCCCGTGTCGGGCTCTGTGCTGACAACTCAGGGCCTAGAGCCTGTTTCAGATTCTGTGTCTCCCTCTCTCTCTGACCCTCCCCTGCTCACAGTCTCTCTCTCTCTCTCAGAAATAACTGAAACATTAAAAAAATTTTAAAAACATTTTTCTAACATTGGCAGAATCGGAAGCAGGCTCCAGGCTCTGAGCTGTCAGCACAGAGCCTGACGAGGGGCTCGAACCCACAAATGGTGAGATCACGACCTGAGCTGAAGTCGGCCGCTTAACCGACTGAGCCCCCAGGCGCCCCTGGTTCCACTTTGGAGACTGCGTACCGCGGGACGGGGGTGTATGTGCAGGAAGCAACCCCAGTGTATAATCAGGCCAACAGTCACCATTCACCAGTGCAGCCTGGAGCGAGTCACTTGCTGAAGTAACAGGAGAGTGACAGGTTCAGTGTTCACTTGAGTCTTCAAAGTCATTATTTAAGGTAACATATGTCACAATTATGCCACTTGGTGTTTCAGTAAGATCTGGAAACACATACCTATACTTGCATACTTTAAGTAAATACAGAAAATTATTGGGGCGACTGGAGGGCTCAGTCAGTTAAGCGTCTGACGTTGGCTCAGGTCAAGGTCTCATGGCTCATGGGTCTGAGCCCCTGCATCAGCCTGTTGGCTGTCAGCACAGAGGTGCTTTGGATCCTCTGTCCCCCACGCTCTCTCTGCCCCTCCTCTGCTGATGCTCTGGCGCTCTCTCTCTCAAAAATAAACATTAAACTATATATATAATTATTTTACACATTTACATAAGTAAAAACTAAACATGTCACCTTTCAAACGTATACTTTTGAAAGGAGACCTTACGTTTAAGGAGGCATATACCAAGAGCTGGTACCCTAACCTACAGTTAAAAACACTATTTTTGCAGTTAATAGAAATTATTATAGTTGAACACACATTAGGACAAATCACCTAAAATTTATCACTTTATAAGTCAACTAAATGACTACCACTAATAGAAATTTACAAACCTGATCAGCCATTCATAGCCACAATTTTGAAAAGGATTCACTTTTCAGTCTTTCTAACTGTCCTGTCCAGGGACAGGACTATTAGGGAGAATTAAAAAAAATGTTTTTTTAATGTTTTCATTTATTTCTGTGTGTGTGTGTGAGAGAGAGAGAGAGAGAGAGCAAGAGCGTGAGCAGGGGAGGGGCAGAGAAAGAGGGAGACACAGAATCTGATACAGGCTCCAGGCTCTGAGCCAGCTGTCAGCGCAGAGCCCGACATGGGGCTCGAACCCACGAACCGTGAGATTATGACCTGAGCCGAAGTCGGACGCTTAACCGACTGAGCCACCCAGGCACCCCTATTGGGGAGAATTTTTAAAAACTCAGTCCTCGAATGGTGGCCCCTGCCGAATATCGTGCAGCGGCCCTCCCCCCACCCCTCCCAGTCCAGGACAGCGCTGTCCCCGGCACAGCACGCCTACTGCCTGCAGGTGAGGTGAGCAGGGTGCCGGGAAGCTAAGGGCCGTCCACGCTCAGCGGTCGGACGGCAGCTGCAGCAAGCACTCAGGGCCCTTGCCCTCCCTGGGTGGATAGTGTAGGAGCCCCAGGCCCTTGCACACCTCTTCTCACACCATGTACGAGACACCTCTCAGCCCAGGGCAGGGCCTTCTGTCGCGCCAGCTGCCGAATCTAGACCTGGGCCCTGGGGGCAGCCAGTCACAGGGAGCTGGTTATGGAGCCTCAGAAGTCCCTACTAGAAACCTGACATATTCGGGTTTTCACATTTTATAGTCCAATGGCATCCCTGGAAACAAAATGACTTCCTGCTTAAATCAACCAATTGTTATCTAAAATTCAACGTCCCCTCAAACTACATTAAAAATCACGCACCAGATATGCTGCAGGAACTGGGGGCCCAGGCCCCACTGGCCTCGCAACATACTATCCTGCTCACGGCCACAAGCTCTCCAGGCCTGGAAACAGCTCTCCTCTGGGGCCGTGTGCAAACTGGCTTGCACTTTGGTTTCATTGTTATGATCAGATCCAACCAGATTGGTTTTTAGACTCTGGGAACTTGAAACTGAATCCTAGAGTAATAAATGGAAGGGAAACAGTACCTAACTTCCAATACCCGAGCCAATGCAAAGCATGGGCAGTTGAGCCGTCGGTGCGCCGCATCTTACCGGCACATGCAGACGCGCACGGTCTCTGCGTCAGACCGGAACCCCAGCTCCCCCGCGTCCCAGCTGCAGGACCTGGGCAGACTACGTAACCTTGCCACACCTCCGTAGGTCTCTTACATCTGAGATATGAGAATGACCGTATCTACTTCGCCGGGCAGAGGCTCCACATGTTTGAATTTAAACTGAATTAGTGAGAAGAGGAGTAAGGTCATCCTCAACTTCTAAGAACCAGACTCCTATCGCCCGTCAGACAGACACACTTCACACTTCGAGTCTCTGTGAGACTTAGGAGTTAATTCATTCGTGGTTTCATCCAACAAACAGCCGTCTACTCAGCTGAAGACTGTATCATCGAAACAACTCTGCAAGGAAGCTGAGAGCCACCAACACCTGCTGAGAAATGACACCCGCCTCCCCGCCCCGTGTCAGGCACCTGACCAATCCCTCACGTCAGCCTTCCGAACAGTTCGTGTTCCCTGTCACAGACAAGGAGACCTAGGCCACATGGCCACTGAGTGGGTATCCGGGGACCACAAGTCAGAACTGCACCCAGAGTGTGTCCACTACAGAGCCTCGGACCACACGTGAGCGGGTGCTCCCTGCCCAGAAACCCACCCCTACTTTCTGCCACTGTTTCTCTAGGAAATGGGACCTAAGTTCCAAACTGATATTATAAACTCTTTTCTGGAACAGAACCCACACACAAACTGGGGACTGCTACCGAACCAGCAGGGTCTGCCTGTTTTTACTTTCTTCCTTTCAATTTGAAGTTCTGTGCTGACCTGTCTGTAACCTCTATCTTAGCCCTTCTACACAAACACATTTTCGTATTCGTGAAAAAGTTATATGACTTATATAGTCCATTAGTGAAAAAACAGTGATGAACATATGGAGATCCAACTTCTAAAGGTCTTTTTTTTTTTAATTTTTAAATGTTTGTTTATTTTCGAGAGAGAGACAAGAGTGTGAACAGGGGAGGGGCAGAGAGGGAGACACAGAATCTGAAGGAGGCTCCAGGCTCTGAGCTGTCAGCACAGAGCCCGATGTGGGGCTTGAACCCACAGACTGGGACACCATGACCTGAGCCAAACAAAGTCGGACGCTAAAATAAATGACCCAGTCATTTATTTTAAACTTATCTGAAGTCTGAATCTTAGGCATGTAAACGAAACCCGAATCTAAGAAAACAGCCTCAAAGGTGCCCACCTGTACACTGACCCCATGGGCAATGCGGACTCAGATTACCACGTGGAGAGGCTGGTGCACTGTGCCAGGAGGGTCGCTTTAAGAAGTACTTATTGAGGGGCGCCTGGGTGGCTTAGTCGGTTAAGCGTCCGACTTTCGCTTAGGTCATGATCTCACGGTTCGTGGGTTCGGGCCCCGCGTCGGGCTCTGTGCTGACTGCCAGCTCAGAGCCTGGAGCCTATTTCGGAGTCTGTGTCTCCCTCTCTCTCTGACCCTCCTCTGCTCGCTCGCTCTCTCTCTCCTAGAAATAAATTAAAAAAAAAAAAAAAAAAGAAGTACTTATTGAGCGCATGCCCCCCACCGTGTAAATTATGGGAACCAATTCAACATTCCAAGGACACAAAGCTAACTTCCTGACTCTCAAAGGCAGTTTTCAGAGCTGACCAGAAGGTGGCAGGGCTGAAGGTCCTGAGCGCACCTGCTGCTACGTGGGTGGCCCGGTGCTCTCCAGGGGTGGTGCTGAGCCGTCAGGAGAGCACGGATGGTTCTGAGACCCTGGTGAAGGGGATGGCTGGTCCCCCAGGCAAACGAGAATACATGCAATGCATCTCCCACTTTGGGGAGTTCAAACCCCCCTGGGGTTCATCCACTGTCCCCAGATTAAGAGCTCCTGCCCTAAGTACACTGTATGTTGTGGATTCTGAACCCACACTTACCCCGCTGTCCACCACTGTTAATCTGTGAAGCCTGTGGGCAGGCCCCGCCCCCACCGCGCATGGAGCACCCGAGGAGAAGGCTCAGACTCACCTCTGTGCTCCCCAAGCGCAGCAAACAGCTGGCACGGAGTAGCACCGCCCCATGTACTTTGCCGTCTAACTGGGGTCACGTTTGAAACTGTAGGGGAGGCACCGTTAACAGTTACAACAGCCACGAAGAGGGGCTGTCCTGGGCACACTGGGACACACACTCCTCAGAAGGCCCTGATAATGTCCTGAGGGGACGCATCTTTTCTTTACCCATGGAACCCCTTGGGACTTCACAATATGACGCTGCTCACAGGTGAACACGCTGCAGAGAAACACTCCACAGAACCCACCTATTAGAAACCACCGAGTCACAGCTCGCTGCCCAGGAGGGAAGTGTCATCAGGGGTCAGAAGAAGGCTTGCATCCCAGGCCCCGTGCCAGGCAGGCTCACTGTCTCTCGGGGCAGCTATGTCCTGTTTTGAGATGAACTCAGGGCAGCGACCACGTGAGCGTCCACCCTGAGTCGGGAGCACGGAGAGCGCGCAGCCTATCGGATGCAGACAGGGTAACGGGAGGGCCCTCCTGCCACAGCTTCACCACCTCCCGGGCGCAGGGTTTTTACTCAGCTCTTCTTCTCACACAATTACCCTGCAGCTGAGGATTCCAGGCAAAGTCTAGGACCTGTGACTCCCAAGATGGTGAACCTGCCCGGAGAACACAAGGGCAAGCGTCCATCGCTGTGTTTCCACTGCATGCTGCTTTTGGCGGGTGACACTCGACAAACGCTTGTTGGCTAAATGACAACATCCTGTTACTGGATAAACTACCTGTCGCATGCCAGAAAGAAACCCATTTTTCAAAGATGATACCAGAATTCGGACATGAAGTGGCGGCTAGTCACCCAGCAGCCACTCGGGAGGGCTGCACATGGATTCCAACAGCAGCACCCAACTTTTGGGAACTTCTCTTTGTGAGTGACGTCTGGAACCTTCTCTCCTCACACTCTAGTGACAGCAGAAGCTCCCCTCTCAAGGCGGGCCACTGGAGAAATCACAGGAAACCCATGAGGTGAGCTCCTGCGCCAGGTAAGAGGACTCCTGGTCAGACGCAGGGTACAACTCTTGAACGAGACTGATTTTCTCACCTGACTTAGGTACTTTCTTCCAAAACAAGAGTTCTAAGGAGGCTCTGGCAGAGGAGCACCAGTGAAGTGCAAGCACAGCCTTTCAGGAAAATAACTTTGAAGAGAGCAACCCCCATTTGAATGCCTACGTTCTGGCACATCCAGCTACAATCCTGATTCAAAACGTCACAGATTTACAACACCTAAAGGAAAGATGTCAAGGCTGGGGGCGGAGGGCACCCCAAGGGACTAAGCCTGACCGCCAAAACTCCTCAGGAAAGCAGCACTCACCTTGAGATGATCTGTAGCTGTGAAAGGGCAAAAAACCTCCTTAAACATGAGCAAGATCACCGCTTACCTGTTTGCTCTCTGAAAGGGTATTTCCCACCCCAAACCAGAGAGGGGTTCCAGCCTGCGGGACACAGAGCTGGCTGGACTCCACATGTGTGCTCAGACTGTACAATTCTGGCGCCGAGACCCCATCCACAGGCAATACGAGAGGCGAGCCTCGAACACGAAACGATGAGACACTGCTCTGCCCCCGAACAGAACTACAGATGCTAAGCACTCCCTTCTTCCATTTCCCCCAAACGGGCGGAAGACAGCCAGAAAGCCCGTTGAACAGCGCTCTCTTAAAACGAGCTGTCACAAAGTATTCGAGAAAACTCAACTTCCAGCAGAAGCTGGAAGTGAACGAAGTCTTAGGCTCACCCAGCACAACAGCTGCAGTGAGTTTTTCCAAAGGACTCGGCACGATCCGGGCTCCTTCCTAACTTAAGGAGTAAGTTCATTCCTAAGAGTGGCGCGCGCGTTGGGTCACAGCCAACACCTCCAACCTGTGCACCGTGAGGCTGAGGGAGCAAGTTCCGGGAGGCTCCGCAGAGCTCAAAGTTCCCGAAGAGCCCATCCCAGTCCTGGCGGGCCTCCTCCGCGGGGCGAATCTGCGGGCTCCCCCCGCTACCCCTGCGGTGGGCGGCAAACATGTGCCACGCGAATGTCCCGGAAGAGAAATGACAGCTTCGGGAGAATCAACTCCACCGCTGGGCGCAGAGGAAGCCGCGGGGAGTTCGAGCTCGGAGTGGGTTCCAGGGCCTCCCGGGCCGGCTCGCCGCGGACTGAAGGCGGGATCGCGACTGTTTCAGNTCCCGCGCTGAGCTGGAAGCGCGGCGCCCCGGCGGTGTTCGCTGCTTCTGTCGGACCACGTCGCTTACGCTCATTGAGTGTGAGCCACTCAACACAGGATTGACCCTCTTTGAGTATTGACTTTAAGTGTCAAAGCTTAAAAATTTTAACCACTTCCCGCTTTCTTAAAAATAATCAGCTCAACACAAATTTATCATTTCTCAGATGGTGAAATTAAATATCAAAGTTGAACAACTTTAACTATTTCCGTGAGAATACGCAATTCTCCCTGTTACTGAATGTGATTGATCAGCGTCTGTAACCAGTGTCCGTGGCTTTTGGAGCATTTTGGCAACTCCCCAGCTGTGGGCACAGCCCCTCGGGGCGGGACCACCCTGCAGGGGCGGGGCAGGGGGGGATCCCAAGCAGCCCGATGCAGCCCGATGCAGGGCTTGAACTCACTGACCGCAAGATCGTGACCTGAGCTGAAGTCCGAAGCTCAATTGAGCCACCCAGGCGCCCCTGAGATTTTATTTTTTAAGTAACTCTCTAGACCCAGCGTGGGGCTCAGACTCAGGACCTCCAGGTCAAGAGTCCCATGCTCCACCCTCTGAGGGCACTTGCCACTGTAGAGAGGAAGGTCCTGGGGCTTGGTTGAGTGCCCTGCTCTCCCGGCCTTAGAATCCTTAGTCAGGTGTGAACAAGGGAGCCACATTTTCATTTTGCACGGGACCCCGCAGATTATGTAGCGGGTTCTGGGTGTAATTAAGGGTTGGGGGGTGTGCTAAGCAGAGCAGGCCTTCACTCAGCCATCTGACAGAAAATTTGCAGTGGATACTGAGAAGAGCCCCTTCCTGGGGCAGCCTGCCGCCGTTTCGCCACGCGTAAGTCTGGCACACCGTGACGCTGTGTCAGCTCATCCATGTCTGCCCTATGCCGCCTAAACAAATGAGCCAGGGCAGGAGTGAGGGCATTCACGGAGTTATGTAGCACCCAGCAGCACCCAGCCATGCCACTGCCAGGTAGCCGACCCGAGGGAAGTGAAACGCGCACAGCAACACCTGTACACGAATGAGTGCGGGAAGCTGCTTTATTCACAACAGCCACACGGGGAGACGACCTGCGTGTTCATTGACTGAGGATAGATCAATAAAATACGGTCCATCCGTATAGTAGAATATTACTCAGCCGTGTAAAGGAATGAAGCCTTCGTAAGAAGAGATAGCACAGGGTTCTCTGTCTCCTCCTCCACTCGCCATGTGAGGGCACAAGAAGGTGGCATCTACGAGCCCCAGAGAGGGCTTTCACCAGAACCGGACCTCACAGGCACCCGGTTCCTGGGCTCCCAGCCTCCAGAACTGTGGACTCTGTCCACGATTCTACCTCCTCATGAATCTCCCCCCCCCACTTCTCCGTCCCTCAGCACCACCTGCCTGCATCTGTGCTGCAGCCCCCGCCCCTCTCTGCCCCCTGGTCGTCTCTGTCCCCTGTACCCATCCTCTCCGAGGCACCAAGAGCCACCTGCCTATAATCTCACTGCTCTGGCCCCTCCAGCGGCTCCCTCTGCCCCCAGACGAGACCTGAACCCTTGGCGTGCTGTCCCCGCTCCGTGACCTGCCCAGCCTGTCCCATCAGCACGTGCGCTCCTTCCTTGCCCTCAGTTTGCTGCACACTTTCCTTTGCCCAGGAGTTTATGGTGCCACTCCCACATTTCCCCGCCTAAGGTGGGTCACTCTTCAGGCCTCACCGACGATGCAGCTTTTCCCAGAGCCTTGTCTGTCTNCTCTCTCTCTCTCCTAGAAATAAATAAAACATTAAAAAAAAAAAGAAAATGGCTGAGGCAGGACCAGAACCCGCATATCTCTGAATGTCGACACCATGGGCTTGGACTCACGGCGTAAGCGTATGAACAGAGTGCCTGTGAGCCTCAGTTTCCCCGCTCTGTAAAGTGAGGCTGTTCACACCTGCTGCCTCCTCGGGGGTGAGGGGAGGAAGAGCGAGTGCGGTGACGGGCACACACGGTTGTCGTCCGCAGAGCTCTTTCCTCACCACAGGCCTGGTGCTGGGCATTGTCGTGAAATCCTTGGGGAGCGCTCCCCCACCCCCGCCGTGATCTGCTTCTTACAGTTGCGGAGACAGAAGCCACCACAAACGAGGCTGTCTCCAGGTGAGGTTACCCCGCGTGTGACTTTCCGTAAGGGAAACATAAGCATCTGCTCCACGCCCCTGGGTCATTTGGAGTCAGTATGACCGCTGACACAGCCCCGCCGCTGGCTGGCAGGCACGGCCCCCCTGTTCAGTGTGGCCGACACACGTGGTCCCATCTGGCCGGGGCCATTGGGTCAGTCTAAGCCAACGGGCCCGCATTAACACTACTTACCGCACGAGAGAGCTGCCACCACCGAGCTGCGACGGCTGTGACAGTGCCCTGCGGTCACTGGGTCTGAACCTATCAAGCGTGCTGGTCTATCCTGGGCTACGACCTCTTTGGAGACCAGCAGGCATATTGGGAGCAGTTCTCTGTGACCAAAAACATGCCCCCAGGCAGGCGGCGGGAAGGCGGAGTCGCTGGGTGGCGGGACCACACCGATCTGTTAGGAACGCACGTTCTCGGCCGAAATCAACTGCTCAGGAAACAGCAGATGTGGGCGAGGATGCGGAGAAAGGGGACCCTCTCGCGCTGCTGGTGGGAATGGAAACTGGTGCAGCCGCGCTGGTGCACAGTGTGGAGGTTCCTCAAAGGCTGAAAACCAGAACCGCCCTAGGACCCTGCAGTTGCACTACTGGGTATTTACCCAAACGATACAAATATGCTGATTTGAAGGGGCACAGGCTCCCGATGTTTACAGCAGCTCTATCAACAATCACCAAATTATGGAAAGAGCCCAAATGTCCACTGACAGATGAATAGACAAAGTTGTGGTATATATATAATGGAAAACTACTCAGTGATCAAAAAGAATGAAATCTTGGGGCGCCTGGGTGGCTTAGTCGGTTAAGCGTCCGACTTTCACTTAGGTCATGATCTCGCGGTTCGTGGGTTCGAGCCCCGCGTCGGGCTCTGTGCTGACAGCTCAGAGCCTGGAGCCTGTTTCAGTCTGTGACTCCCTCTCTCTCTGACCCACCCCTGCTCACGCTGTCTCTCTCTCTCTCTCCTATAAATAAAAATTTAAAAAAATTTAAAAAAAATGAAATCTTGCCATTTGCAACAACGTGGCTGGAACTAGAGTGTATTATGTTAAGCGAAATAAGTCAGACAAAGACAAATAGATGATTTTGCTCATAAGTGACATTTAAGAAAACAAAACAGAGGGACATAGGAGAAGGGAAGCAAATATAAGATAAAAAAAGAGGGAGACAAACCATATGAGACACCTAAATAAACACAGAGAACAAACAGGGTTGACGAAGGGAGGTGGGGGGGATGGGCTAAATGCGCGAGGGGCGTTACCGAGGGCGCTTGTTGGGATGAGTGCTGGGTGTTACATGTAAGTGACAAATCACTAAATTCTACTCCTGAAATTGTTATTACACTATATGTTAACTCGCTTGGATTTAAATAAAATTAAAAATTTTTTTAAAATGAGAAGGACGCAATACTGAGTGACATAAGCCAGTCAGAGAAAGACAAATATATTATTTCACTTATATGTGGAATTTAAGAAATAAAACAAATGAACAAAGGAGAAAAGAAGGGACAAACCAAGGAACGGACTCTTTTTAAATTATTTTAATGTTTTATTTATTTCTGAGAGAGAGAGAGACAGTGTGAGCAGGGGAGGGGCAGAGAGAGAGGGAGACACTGAATCCGAAGCAGCTCCAGGCTCCGAGCTGTCAGCACAGAGCCCGACGCAGGGGCTCGAACCCACGAACGGTGAGATCATGACCTGAGCCGCAGTGGGACCCTGAACCGGCAGCGCCGCGGGTCAGCGATGTGAAGACGGCATCTGAGAGCTCCTCCATCTGTCACCTGTCCTGCTTTGCCTCTTGGTTGTCAGTGATCTGTTCCCCTTTCATAGGCTGCCTGGAGCTTTGTATTTGATGTTGGACGTTGGGTACATTTGCATGGGGTGCTGGGTCGGCCCTGGAGCTCCCAGCGAGGGTGGGGCTGTAGTCGCAGGGGGAGCAGCTTCAGCGGATCCCGGGCTGGCTGGGCCTTGCAGCCGGGCTTCACGAGGGCGGGTTTGTTCCCGGGAGGGTGGCTCGTGCTCCTGAGGAGTGGGGCCCCTGCGCGCCCCCAGGGCCGTCTGCACCGCCTGCCTGGCGCAGTGCCCGCGGGCTGGACTTCCAGCCGGCTCCTCCCGCTGCCCGGCTGCCCGCAGCCGCTCACGTCCTTCTCTCCGCTGCTGCCCCTCTCTGCCGGTTCTTGCAGTCTCCCCGGGGTCGGACAGCCCGGGGGCGCCAGGCCTGAGCGGTTTGCGCGCAGGATTCCGGGCCCTTCTCTCCAGGCTTTCCCCCCAAGCTCAGGCGGTCTAGACCCTGGCTCCTCAGCTCGGTGAGAAGGTGCTGGCTGCTGTCTGTCCCCTCCCTCCCCCGCCGCGGGTGGACGCGGGGTTCACTTTGTTGTTTCCCGTCGATCGAGCTCATAGCCCACGGCCGCCAGTGCCTGCCGCCCTCAGATGTGTGCACGCGTGGACCTCAGCACGTGCCGTGTGCGCCGGTGGCGTCCGCGGGCGGCGGGGGAGGCGCAGCCGGACTTCACACTTGTCAAGGTGACAGTGCCCGCGCCAGCCTCTGCTGTTTTCTCAAGCTGCCACCAGAGGGCGCGCCGACCCAGGGGCTCTGCATGCCGGGGACCGAGGTGGGACGCAGGTGGGGGCGGGGGGCGGCTCCCCATGCCAGGGCCCCTCAGCCCTTCCCGTTCTCAGGCCGCCACATGGACGATGCTGGAAGGCAGTACGGGCCTCGGGCTCCTGGACATTCAAATGCTGCCTGTTCCCACGTGGGGAGGGGCGCTCGCAGGAAGGGCCTCTGGTTCCCTGTGGGGACCCCACCCTCCCGTCACAGCCGCCACCCACACGGTGTGAGAGCAAAATCAAGTCTCCGCTGCGGGGGGCCGGGGGCCTCACCTCCGGGGGACCTCTGTCCCCTCGGGGCTTTGTCCCAGACTCCCCGGGGTGCCCGGCACAGACCCTACCCAGCTGTTTCCCTTCCCTCCCTCAAGACTCCCAGGAACGACCCCCAAACCCAGCCCCACCTCTCCGGTGTGGCCGAATGAGTGAAGAAATGAACGATTTCGTGAACGGATGTCGGTTTGGTTCCCAGCTCGAAGCCTTCACCAGGGGCCAGGACCTCTCCCCACAGCACCAGCGTGGGCACCGCATGCCCGTTCCACGCGCGAGCCCGCCGGCGGCCTTCCCCGTCCCGGCTGCGAGTGAAGCGCTTTCTGGAAAACCAGGGAGCTGTGGTAGCCGCTCTGCAAGATGGCCCCGAGGGGCCCTGCCCGCGGGGACTCGGGCTCCGGAGCAGCCCCTCAGTCTGGGCGGGGCGGGCCCACCCCGCCTTGAGCCGGCAGGGAAGGCACGGTGCGCTGCGAGGGCCAGGAGCCCCGCGTCTGTGCCCTTGGGGTCCCGGAGCTGTTGCGGGACTTCGGGCTTCGCTTACTGGAGCGGCTTCGTGCAGAGGCAGAGGCCCCCAGACTGCCCCAGCCCACCCCAGCCTGCCGGTCCTCCCTGCGAGGCTCCGCCCAACCCGAGGCTCCGCCCACCCCAGCCTGCCGGTCCTCCCTGCGAGGCTCCGCCCAACCCGAGGCTCCGCCCACCCCAGCCTGCCGGTCCTCCCTGCGAGGCTCCGCCCAACCCGAGGCTCCGCCCACCCCAGCCTGCCGATCCTCCCTGCGAGGCTCCGCCCAACCCGAGGCTCCGCCCACCCCAGCCTGCCGGTCCTCCCTGCGAGGCTCCGCCCAACCCGAGGCTCCGCCCACCCCAGCCTGCCGGTCCTCCCTGCGAGGCTCCGCCCAACCCGAGGCTCCGCCCACCCCAGCCTGCCGATCCTCCCTGCGAGGCTCCGCCCACCCCAGCCTGCCATCCTCTCTACAAGGCACCAGGCGCAGAGCACCAGCCAGGAGACTAGACAATCCTGTCCCACCCGTCCCCGTCACCTGGCACAGAGGGACCACCGGAGGAGCCCGGCGGGCCCTCAGAAGTGTGCATGGTGAGGAAGCAACTACTCTTGTAGCCCGGCTCCAGAGAGTCAAGGCCACAGACGCTCCACTGCACCTGGGACCTGGGCTCTGCACCCATGCGGCCCCCCAGCCCTTTAGTTTACCACCTCATGTGACTTTCTCCTTCTAGCCCAGCCTGCCTAGATCTCTATGCCAACAGCCTTGTCCCTCATCTTCTTTTACACAACATCGCCTGAGCATCTAGGAGCACCTCCTACCCTCAGCAGAACCCACTGCTGACCCCGGGCATGCTGCTGAAGTCTCAACACCGGACAGCATGGCTTCCACCGGCCAGGAGGGTCACAGCTGGGGGCCCAGACGTCAGCCCTTTCGTTCAGTCCGTTGAGGTAGAGGGCTCTTGGTTATTGGCATACTGACATTGGCCTGGGAGTCGTGTGCTGATTTAGCGGCTCAGGTAGCCGCACTGATGCGTACCAGCTGGATGCCTGCATGTGTCTTTGGGGCCTCATTCAGACCCACCTTCCCCCCTGGGGCCCACCGGGCATGCCCTGGGATGGGCCATCTGCAACTCACATTTGGACCCCTCCTTTCCTGAGCCCCCGCCCTCAGCTGGATGTTTTCACTGATTGCCAAGCCCATAAGTCTGAGGATTTAGAGGTGACATTCTAAGAAGCCTCACTGTAGCTCGCCCCCAATCCCTACAAAGTGGTCTTTCCTGCCCTCACCCTGCCCTGGTCCTCGGGACCAGATCTAGAAAGTTGCCAAGAAGAGGGCCAACATTTTTTGTCACGTTTTCCTAAGTTACAGAACCAACCTGCCTTTATAGATACAGACAGATACATAAGGTGACCTAGGCCCTGGGTATGTGATGGGCTCTGGGCACATCCAGAGCCTTGGAGGTGGGAGTGGCAGCCCAGCACCGTGGCTGAGGACACGTACTGCGTAGAGCGGCGGGTGTGGGTTTCTGTCTCCACTCTGCCCTCTACTGGTCCAAGCGAGCTGCCCCGCCTTCTGAGACTCTGCTTTCTCTTCCGAAAAATGGTGATAATAACAATTGTCACTGTATGGGGATGATTGTGACAGTGACAACATGCCTGGGGCTGTGCCCAGTGTCTGGCACACGGCGTGCTCTAGGAGACAATACTTACCTGTTACTTACAGATGCCCTTTCACTCACTCTGTTGTGAGCGCCTTTCCGTGCCAATTAGTACTTCCTATGACACCAGTTTTGACAGCCAGTTAGTGCTGTGTGTGTGTGGGGGGGGAGGCTGCTGGCTGCCGGGCTCCTGGGGCGCACAGAGGGCAGAGACTAAGCATCTGCAAAACATGGTCTGTCTACAGTGCAGGCGAGCTGGTGGTGGGAGAACTCGAGGCAGAGCGAAAGCACTCTCTGCACACGCTCTAGGTGGTGGTGCTGTTGCTGCTCTGGCTGTGTCTTTCCTATCCTAGGAGGGAGGGCTCCCCGAGATCAGGGGCAAGGGGAGCGGAGGGGGGGAAGGACCAGCGTGAGGCTGAAGGTGCAGGTTCTTGTGCCAGCCCTGCTACATCTCCTCTGTGAAGGGCTTCTGCGCCTCAGAGACGCTCTGCACACAAACACAGCACGTGGGGTGTGGTCGGTGGTCACTGAGCCTTAGCCGTTGCCGCTGGTTTCATTTACTATCATTAACTGTGTAATTTGGGCGAGCCGCTTTCCCTCTCTCCCTGGGTCTCCGTTTTCACCTTCACGGGCCTTGGTAGGTGGGCTTGTTGCCCCCTCCCACGCCATTTGATTCCGCCCTCTCCTGGGGTCACCATGCCTGTGGCTCCTTCTGGAGGGACGCAGGATAAGATGGCCGGCGGCTTCAGCACCAGCGAGGGAGGACAGCGCCCGGAGCTGTCTCGGCTGAATTGGCGGGTGGGTCCCTGGAGGAGGGCAGGAGAGGCGTGGGCCGCGGGCCGAGGCCGCGCAGGGATGGCGGGAGACGCAGGCATGCTCTGTGCCTGGGAACAAGGAGCCTGCCCTGTGGCCGTGGCTCACGGGATCATAGCCGTCCCCCGTGGGGAGCTGGGGTGCCATGCTCGGAGGCAGGAGGGACCAGGCCTGCCGCGTACGCCTGTCTTCCGCCACCCTTTCCTCCCCATCAGCTCTCTCCCCTCTCCACTCACCTCTGTGGTCCCGGGTTCAGCCAGGTCCTGGAAATCACAGTTTTGGGACCAAGCTGATGAAAATGCCACTTGGCCTGGGCTTGTGTGCAGACGTGTCTAGCTGTGGCGTCTGGGATTCCCCCAAACTGGAAACCACCCAGAAGTCCATCGACAGCCCATTCTGCATGGACATATTATGGAGAGTCCTACAGCGGAATATTACAGGGCAGTGAACATGGATGAGCTCCAGCCACACTCGGCGGGGATGAATCTCTCAGCGTGATGCCGGGAAGAGGCAGGACACAAGTAATTACGTGCGGGTTAGTTCTGGGTATGGAGCGCTCCCAGGCGGGCCTTTGGGGCTGTAAGCCAGGGAGGGGTGGCTGCAGGGAGGGCAGGGGTAGTGGTTACCTGCATGCTCACCTTATTGATTCAACCAGTAATTCATGTTTGGCGCACCTTTCCATGTGCATATTGCATTTAAAAATGAAAAAATAAAAAAAAGAAGGTCACTAGTGGTCATCAGACTTTCTGGAGAAGGGCTATTAAAACACATTCAAGGTCACTGCTGCTGGTCACTCAGTTTGGTGGCCAGGAATACACACACTAACTGGGTCCCTTCTGGGTTCTGAGGTGTGTGCCTGTGAGTCCTACAACTCATGACCCCGAGATCAAGGGGGGTACTGAATAGGCCAGCCAGGCACCCCAGAAGTCTGCATTTTAAATGTCTATTTATTTATTTTGAGAGGGAGAGAGAGAAGGAATGTGTGCATGAGCGGGGGGTGGGGGGGAGGGAGGGGGAGAGAGAGAGAGAATGAGAATCCCAAGCAGGCTCTGTCATGTCAGTGTGGAGCCTGATGCAGGGCTCAGTCTCATGAACGGTGAGATCATGACCTGAGCCGAAATCGAGTCGGAGGCCTAACTGACTGAGCCAACTGGGCACCCCCTGAAATCTGCACTTTAAGTGCCTCAGAAAAGCCAGGCCCCTGGCCACGTGAGGGAAACAGTCTGGGAGCCCTGCTTTCCGGGCCAGCTGAGGGGCCCCTTTGGGGTCTCCTCCTGGGGGCAGCCATGTCCCCCATGGGGCACACAGCAGTGCTCCTGCCTCCCAGAGCCCTCAGACTTGGGCCCTTGTCCTGCCCCTTGAGCCAGCCTTTCCCCCTCCCAAGCCACAGTCCCCCCTCTGGAATGAACTGCTAGGAGGTGCTCAGTGAGCGGGTTTTCCTTCCTCTCCACAGCCCTGTGAAGGGCCCTCAGGGGCGGGAGGGGGGTGGACTCCACACCGGAGTCGCCCGCAGATCGTAGACCCCTGACGGTTCCCCCGTTAACCCCAGCCTGGCTGCGCAGGAAAAGGGGGCCCGTCCACGCCCTCCCCACCTCCTCCCTGGATTGGTACCTCCTCCTGTTAGGCCGCCAGTGACTCAGCGGGCGAAGAAGGGCCCTGCGTGGCCGGATGAATTCCGAGCCGCCCCCTGCCCAGGCCTGGGAGGGAAGCTGGGGCTGTGCCCGGGTCTCCCACTAGGGAAGCTGCTGCGGGTTGGTAGTCAGCTCCGCAGGGGGAGGGCGGGGCGGGCAGGGAGAAGTTGGCAGGGCCACATGTGTCCGTGCACAAGCACACACGGCAGGCGCACGCGGCACTGCAGCTGCGGGATGAGACGCGTCCGCCCGCGAATGACTTGGGGCACCCGGACCGTGTCCCCCTCCCTGTCTCGGAAGGAGGACGGCTCCTCGCTGGGTGAGTTCTCTGAACTTTCGAGTTTCTTCCAGGGCTGGGCTGGCGACGGCTGTCACCCACCTGGTGGAATGTTTGGTGCAGAGAGGCTGGGGCCCAGGCCGGGTGGGGCCTGGCGGGGGGGG
>NW_027528369.1:10475729-10483937 GCF_008692635.1 Crocuta crocuta | reverse complement strand
TGAGACGCCCAGGAGGCAGGGACGGGCAAGCCGGCGCTGCAGGGGGCCGCACGCTGGGGGGAGGCGTGGAGGACGGTGGGTGCAGCCCCGGCGCGCTCAGCCTCCGCGGCAGGAGGCGGGAGGTGCTGGGGGCGGGTCCGGGGCTGACTGTCTCTTTAGCTAAACAGAACGGGGGCTCGTTTCCAGGAGAGCGACGGGCCTGGGGGCCTGCGTGAATCCACGTGTGCAGCTGTCTGTGAGTACCGGTCTGGGTGTGTGTTCCACGCATGTGTGCACCTGTTGCGTGAGCCTGGGCTCTGTGTGTGTGTGTGTGTGTGTGTGTATTTACAGTGGTGGAGGGGTGAGTGAGCTTATGCTGGGACTTACCTACATGTGTGTGCATTTGGGTCTGTGTGTTTTGGTGTATGGGTGTGTGTGGGGTCGTTCAAGTGTGTGTGCAGGAAGATGTGTTTGCTGCACGTGGACATGTCAGCGTCTGTTGTGTTTGTGTGTGCTGGATATGCTGTGGAGGGTCCATGAGAGCTCGTGTGCGTGTGTGTGCTTGTACGTCTGCATGTCTGCGTGTCGGTGCATGTGGGGGGAGCCACAGGCAATCTCTGCGTGTGAATGCCTGGAGACGTGTGTGCAGGTGTGCTGGGTGGGCACAGATGTGTACAGGTGTGTACAGGTGTGCTGTGAGGCACAGGTGTGTGGAGGTGTGCTGTGTGTGCAGGTGTGTACAGGTGTGTGCAGGTGTGCTGTGTGGGCACAGGTGTGTGGGCAGGTGTGTACAGGTGTGTGCAGGTGTGCTGTGTGGCACAGGTATGTGTGTGCAGGTGTGTGGGCAGTACCCTAGGGCACACCCCGCCCTACCCCGATTCCGTGCCCCGTGGGGGCTGCAGTGGGGACTCTCGGCCACTTAGACCCGGCAGGACTGGGCCAAGCCCCTGGCCTGGTGACCGTCTCCGGGCGCCATCCGCCTCCACTTGCCCTGCGTCTCACCTGCCCCCATTCCTGGTCCCAGAGGGGGTGGCCTGGCTAACGGGGAAGCAGGGCGGGGCTGCCCGCTGAGGGGCAGGATGGCTCCGGGCCGTTTCCGGAGCAGGAGTCTGCGGCGGCCACAGCCTGGGGCTTGGGCAAGAGCCAGGCGTTGGCTTCCGGCTCTGAGAGCAGGCGCCACGACCCCGGGCACGCTCCTCTCGCTTGCTCCCTGCAGCGGGAAAGGAGGGCCGCCGTTGCTATCCCCGCCGACAGGGGGCGCTGCAGAGGCTCAGGGAGATCGGACCCTCTGTGTGAACGTTAAATAGTAGACATTGAACCCGACTCCAGGTCCGGAAGTTTCCATGCCCTGCCATTTCTCAAGAATCTCACCATGTCCCTGAGAAGTAGGTCCTTCTAGTCTCCCCACTTCACAGATGAGCTCACTGAGGCTGAGACTGTGTGGCTTGTCCCTCGGGTCCTGGCTCGTAGGACAGCAGGTGCACAGGCCGGGCCCCTCTGTCCAGGGACGCCTCCTGGAGGTCTCCCTTCCCGCCCCCTTGACCCGGGCACCCCTACTTGCAGCGCGTGGGCATCGGCACCTCCTGCTCTGTCTTGGCAGTTGCTGTGGAGACGCAGGTGCTCCCGGGCCCTGCCCTGCGCGAGTCGCCCTCCCACACAGCAACGCAGCCGCATGTCCCGCCCGGGGACCTCGGACGTGGAGCCTGGCTGAGCAGGAAGGTCTGTTCCCCGTTTTGAGAGGGGAGCCGGGGCTGAGGGCCTGGGAGGCCTGGAGTCAGAGGGCTCTTCCCTCAGCTCTGCTGCTAACTTGCCATGAGATGCCAGAGCAACCCCATACTTCTCTGAGCCTCAGTTTCCCCATCTAGGAAGTGGGCGTTTGGACTGACTGTTCTCTTGGGCTCCTTCCTGCTCTGATGTTAGTTAGCCCCGAGGGGCAACGTAGCCCAGAGTTAGGCATGCGGACTCTGAGGCCTGCTGACTGGGTTCAAACCCAGCTCTGCCGCTTCCTAGCTGCGTGGCCTTGGGCAGGCTGCCTCAGAAGCTGGTGGCCTATCCAGGGCCACACAGAGCTGGGACACAACTGAGGCCTTCTGACGTCTAAATGCTGGCCCCGTCCTGATTCTCCTGGCTGTTGCTGTCTGGGGTCCAGTGGCCTCCATCTCGGGCCCATGCTGGGTGACCCCATGGTGTAGGCATGGCGGGGTGGGGACCCCGGTCTAGGCCCTGAGCCCGGGAGCGAGGGGCACGTGATGTCTTCAGCTGCCTCAGTTGGAGACATTTGGAGGCTGGCGACTAAAAGCTCACTGGGGCTCTCGCAGAGGTCAGACGTCTGTGAAAGAGCACTGGGGTCGCTGGGCCAGCCGCAGACACGGCTGAGCCTGGTGGGCCTCAGGGGACAGGGCGCTCCCGGGCTGTCCCTCCCATACGGCCCCCTGCCCTTCCCTCAGGACAGCTACCCTGCCCTGCCGCCCTCAAAGTGGCACCTAGCCCCCTAAATCTTCATGGCCCTTGACTTCTTCCATGACAGGACCAGATGGGGAATCTGACGGCCGAGCTGGGTCATTTGTGTGGGCGCGCACACACGCACACACACGCACGCACACACATGCACACGCAGGGCTCACCTGACCTGAGGCCCCAGGGCCCAACACGGCCACCCTGTGGCTGCAGGTACATGGCCATCTGCCACGCATCGCAGCGCAGACCATGTGTGCCGTGGCCCCGGACCAAGTGCATCGTCATGGGCATCTGGGGCGGTCACGTCCGACTACTGCCTGCTCTGGTCTTCCTGGGGGACCTCAACGTCAGTGAGAGGCAGGGCCTTCAGTGCGTCTGCGAGGAGTCTGCAGCCTCCACCTGCCCGTCTACCTGCTGGACTCCCCTGTCTTTGCCGTCACGCCCCTGCTGGTGGCCACGGTCCTGTACGGGCTCGTCGGGAGGACCTTGTTCTGGAGCTCTGTCCCACCCACCCCACCACAGGGGACGGTGAGGCCTGGCAGGAGGGGAGCCCAGGGGAGGCGGCCCCAGGGGCCAGGTGGGAGCCCCAGGTCCAAAGACTTCTGATCTTCCAGGAAACAGGTAGGCGAGATCCCCGGTAGAGCTGGGCAGGGCAGTGGGGAGCGGAGGGAGGGGCTGGTAGGCAGAGGGGCGAGGAGATGGGGCAGAGGCAGAACTGGGCAGAGAGAGGATGCAGCCAGGTGTGCAACCATTCACTCACCGGGTGCCTGCTCAGCCCCCACTGAGTTCTGGGCCCTGGGCCTCGGGAGCACAGAGCACAGGGCGTGGGGCACAGGGCACAGGGCACGGGGCACGGAGCATGGAGCCTGGGGCACGGGGCACGGGGCATGGGGCGTGGGGCACAGGGCCTGGAACATGGGGCACGGAGCCTGGGGCACGGAGCCTGGGGCACAGGGCACGGAGCCTGGGGCACAGGGCACGGGGCATGGGGCGTGGGGCACAGGGCCTGGAACATGGGGCACGGAGCCTGGGGCACGGAGCCTGGGGCACAGGGCACGGAGCCTGGGGCACAGGGCACGGGGCATGGGGCGTGGGGCACAGGGCCTGGAACATGGGGCACGGAGCCTGGGGCACGGAGCCTGGGGCACAGGGCACGGAGCCTGGGGCACAGGGCACGGGGCATGGGGCGTGGGGCACAGGGCCTGGAACATGGGGCACGGAGCCTGGGGCACGGAGCCTGGGGCACAGGGCACGGAGCCTGGGGCACAGGNAGACGGACCGTGGGAGACAGCCTGAGATGGGCGTGCTCAGAGACAGGGGCAGGGAGAGGACTGAGCAGAGGAGGCACCTGTGACCCCGCAACAGAGATGTGAGAGGGAAGAGAGACAGAGAGAGATAGAGACAGAGAGACACAGAGACAGAGAGAGACAGCGCCAGGTGCACAGAGTGGCAAAGAAGTGTGTCCACACTCCGGGTGCAGTGTGGCCCCAGCTTCAGAGCTCCGGACATACAGGTGGTCACACTTTCTGGGGCAAAAGACAGCCCCCCTTCTCGCCACAATTCCGGAGGGAGATTGCTGTCATCCTGGTGCTGTGAGGTAGAGAGGGAGCTCAGAGAGGCTCAGTGGGCTGCCCAGGCCACACAGCAGGAGTCTGGGAGCTGGAACGTCCCTCGGTCCCGCAAACCCCAGTACCTACACCCTCATCTGCTGCCTCCGGACTCTGGAGATAGCGGCAGGGAGGGGCCACCTGGGGACCCCCTCAGCTCTGGGCCCCCTGGAAGCTCCTTGCGTGGGTCAGGCTGGCAGCTGTCCCCCAGAGGCCGGGACACAGCCCCTTCGCCTCCCCGATGGCCCCAACTCCCTCAGACACCCTGGTCTGTCAGACTGTCCTGGGCTGGTGGGCTTCGAACCCCCTCGGTCTTTCTGGGTCTCGAGGCGCACTCCTGAACTGAAGGGGTGGGATGGGGTGTGGGCGGGGGCCCCCCCAGAAGGGGCGGCTGCAGCTGGAGGGGGCGTTCGGACAGATATGAGCACGCTGGGCTTCGGGGCAGGCGGCCTTGCGATGCCGTGCTGTGAGGTCTCTGAGCCCCCCAGGCTCTGCTTCCTCGTTCCCAAAGGGGAGACTGTGAGAACGCATCTCAAGGGAAGCCGCCCAGTGCTCAGGGCCGCGTGTGGCCCCAGGGCCCGTCCCAGGCCTCAGCCTTTGCCCGCTGGGAACCTAAGTGGCCTGGGGGCAGGCTGCACCCGGGAACCCAGGGCAGTGACGGGCGCCACCCGGGGCAGAGCTACTTCATGATCTCATCTACCAGCCCAGCTGGGGGCGTCGGCCCTGGGCCAGGTCATAGGAAGTGCGTCACGTGGTACCCAGCACATACGCGGTAACAGTTCAAGTCACCGTTTTAGGAAGGTTCTCGTCACCACTCCGCAAACAGCTCCGAGCCGGGAGTTGTGGCCGCACCTTCCCGTGGCGTGTGCTCGGCCACCGGCCTGTCCCCGTCTCCCGCAGGTCACCAAGATGCCACTCCCTGCCGTCCCGGGCATGGCCTACCGCAGGCCGCTGCTGCTCAAGTCCCTCGGGGCCCCGCCCTTCCCGGACCCCCGGGTGCTCCTCATGTGCGGCACCCGCGTCCACACCCGCAGCGAGGTTGGCCCCTGGGTCCACAGCCTCATGTCAAGTGTCAGGCGGGGGAGGGACAGAGGCACACGGCCACCGGCTGCAGTGTGGTCCAAGCAGCCCTCCCCGAAGGTGCTGACCGACAGGAGAGAGGGCTCGGGACCTCAGGCAGCGGCCCCCCCACCCCCCCGGCCGCAGGGTCTGAGGGCCGCCCGCCTCCTGCCCAGCGCCCTGCCCCTCTCTGTGCATGGGCCGGGTCCTGCGGACATTGGCCCCGTCCATCTGTCCACTGGGCCAGGACAGGGGCAGACACCCCCTTTTGCCAATGGCTTCCCTCCCCACGAACTCGGCCAGTGGTGTCCTGGGTCCAAGGGCTGGAAGTTCAAGTCTGCACTCCATGTGGGAAGCTTTCACCTCGTCTGGAAGATGGGGAGGCAAGAAACAGGAAAAAGAAGCCGGAGGGCCAGTAGCTCACGTTAGGTCCCTGAAGCTTATTATAACGCTAAGCATCTTTTCCCTGGGGAGAAGCCCTGAGGGCGCTGAGGTACCTTGCTTCCCGTCTCTGTCCACACAGCCTTCAGCGGTGGGTGGAGCCTGCCCAGGACCCTGCATTCCAATGTGGATAGAGACTACCTGGGGCCGCAGGGAGAGGGGACCCAGCTTCCACTGCTGATATGTCCAGGCGCTTCATGTGGCAGGGGAGTCCCCACCCCAGGCCGCCCCTGTGCCCCAGCTGGAAGAGGGTACTCCTGGAGGGGTCAGCAGGGCCGGTGCCTTTCGGATCCCATTGCTAAGCAGGAGCTGGGGGGCAGGGACTGGGGTGAGTGGGGAGCCACTGAAGAGGCAGGACCAGCCCTGTGTGGTGATCCTTTTTTTTTTTTTTTAATGTTTTATTTCTGAGAGAGAGAGACAGCATGAGCAGGGGAGGGTCAGAGAGAGAGGGAGACACAGAATCCGAAGCAGCTCCAGGCTCTGAGCTGTCAGCACAGACCCCGACGCGGGGCTCGAGCCCATGAACTGTGAGATGGTGACCTGAGCCACAGTCGGACGCTTAACCGACCGAGCCACCCAGACGTCCCTGTGTGGTGATCCTTAATGATGGGGAGCTCTGGGCTTCCGGCCATGCCTGCCTCTGTCACCCCAGCAACAGCCTGCATGGGACTCCCTCTGTCCCCATCGTGTGTGGGGGCCTGGACTCCTCCTCCAGGCAGGCACCCCCCTGACCCCTGCAGGTGAGCCATTGCTCTCATGACCCCCGAGATGGGCTCGCATCTCTGACCCTGTCCCTGTTCCTTTTCAGGTCACTTTCTTCCCGGCCTCCGTGGTATCCAGTAAGAGCAGATTTTTTTTTTTTTGTTTTTTGTTTTTATTTATTTAAACTCAAGTTACTTACTATGCAGCGGAGTGTTAGTTTCCAGAGTGGAAACCGGTGATTCATCACTTACGTGCAACACCCAGTGCTCGTCCCAAGGGCGCTCCTCACTCGCTGTCCCCACCTGGCCCATCCCCCTCCCACCTCCCTGATCAGCCGTTTGTTCTCTGTAGAGTCTCTTCTGCTTTGCCTCCTTGTTTTCATCATTTTTCCCCCTTGACCTTCCCCTATGTTAATGTTTTGCTTCTTAAATTCCACTTATGAGGAGTCGATGGGGGGGCGGGGGTGTGAGTGTCCCCAGCTGGCCAAGCCCCTGAGGCCGGCAGGGCCGAGGATGACAGGACGGGGCACCCGCACCGGTGACCCAGGCCAAGCCCAGGGGATGTTCGCGCCCCGAAGGCCCGCGAGGTCAAGGTCCATCCTTGGTTCGTGGGAGGAGACCGTCCTGAGTCAGCCTTGCTCCCTGAACTGCTTCTTTACCAGTGTTTTCCGCACAGGGTCTCTCACTGATGTGCGAGGCTGTTTTTTGTCCCTTCCCCAGAAAATCATCTGTGCACCCGCCAATCGCTGTCCAGCAAACAAAAGCGACCTCCCCACGTCTGGAGGTCAGCCAGGGGCGCCCCGGGGTCTCCCGGGTGTCTGTGCCGGGCGGTACGGAGCCAGCTGCCGGGGGACAGCCCGTGAGGCCGGAACCTGGGGCCGCAGGCTCTGAGGCTAAGAACGCGGGCGGCGGGCGGGGCAGGCTGCCGGCCNGAGCCCCAGCGGCCCGCCGCCGCCGGGCGTCTCCGGTGTCACGGGAGTGGGCGGGGCCGCTGGCCTCTGGAGCCGCCTGACGCCCCGGGGAGCAGTGCGGACCCTTGCGGAGGTAAGACCCCTGAGTGCGGTGCCCGGTGCCCGGGAGGGCGGGCGTGTGTGGCCGGGGGGCGCTGTTCTTGGCTTTGGGGAACTTTCCAAGCAGCCACAGGGGGAGGGGGAGGTTTGCCCCTGAGGACGATGCACCTCGTTGTGGTCTCTGCCAGAAACCTCCTCCAGGAAGCCCCCCGGGCAGCCACCCCTCCTAAGACCCCACTACTTTCCGCCTTGTGCTCGTTGCTGACTCGGGTAGCCTCTCTCGTGGGAGCCTGGAAATGCCCGAGGGTAGTGACCTGTTTGCTTGTGCTTTGGAATTTTTGGTACTAGCGCTGGTGGCGTGAACGGCCCCTACCGCTGGGTCCAAGCCGGGGAGGCATGTAGGTCCGGAGAGCTTGAGGAGGCCCCTTGTCTCGGGGCTGGGGGCGGGGGTGCAGTAGGCTCGGTTCTCGAGGTGGGGCCGGGTCAGCAGCCGAAGTTGGCCTGGGTCGGAGCACTCGAGGCGGGGCCCCGCACTGCATAAGGCCTCAGGGTCTCCTCACTGCCCTGCGTCGTGGACAGACCTGGTTCTGGAGGGTCTCGGGGGCCTGAGGACACAGGAAGTAAAGAAATTGCAGAGAAAAACACAGGGCAGAACCTTCAATCAGGACACTAATTAACAGCATGCAAACACTTGCCCCTGATGTGCTCCTGGCCCCTTTACTTTGCACACCTGTGGATTGTACCTTGTCCTAGAAGCCAGGTAACCCCCACAGGGGCAGGCTGGGGGCGGGCAGGACACCTGCTGCCTCGCTGGGTTCCGGAACATTCTCAGGCCATCACCTGGTGACAGCAGCCTCCCCTTCAGTGGCGGAACGCACTGTCTTTGTCTTTCACGGAGCTGAGGCAGCTTCAGAACCATGGCGGGTGGCGCGGGGCGCCGGCGGGGGGGGGGGG
>NW_027528369.1:10468884-10475604 GCF_008692635.1 Crocuta crocuta | reverse complement strand
GCCGCTGTCGGGTCAGGGTCGGAACTCTGGCGCGTGCTGCTGTCTGTTGGAGATGGTGCGTTCTCTGAGGGCTCCTGGCACCCTGCACCCACTGTGGGCTTTTATGAGCAGGGACGCCATCTCCCTCCTCCTCCCTGCAAGGACTGAGTGTGATTCGGGCTTTCCCACCCCCCTCCTACTGAGGAGCGTGGGGACCCTGGCCCAGACCACACCTGTGGGCCGGGGGGAGCATCCGGGGAGGGAGGACCCCACCCAGCCAAGGCCAGGAGCTCCTGGGGCTTTATCAGGGAGAACAAGTTTGCGCGTGTCGGGCCTCCGACTCCGTGTGGCTTCAGCAGAGGGATTTGATGACTGCGCAAGAATCGTCCTGGACGTGGGCGGTGACGCTGCTTGGTCACCCACGGAGGGGGCCCTGGGGACTTGCACAGACTTCAGCCTGTCCTGGGGTGGAGGGGGGCTGGCATGTGCTGGCTGGAGACTCGAGCCGGGGTGCCACTCCCGGCCCTCCTGACTCCACAGTGGTAGGTTCCCAAGTTAGAGCTTGGGGACGCAGAGGCTGGGGAGAAGCGGGGGGCACTGGGGGCTTAGAGCTGTGTTAGGGGCCCAAGTGGCTGGGAGGCCACGCTGCCTTTCAAGCCTCAGCCTCTCGGGGGCCCCGGGGTGAGAGGAGAATTTCCAGGACACTGTGATCCACTTTCAGAGAGCTGGGGTGGGGGCGGAGACCCAACTCAGGGGCTTGGGCCAGTGGAGGCCACCTCCTGTGCAGGGGACTTGGGCCCCAAAGAGGTGACCTGGGAGGGTGGCCTTGGGAGAGGCCAGGGGGTCAGAGAATGCAGAGAGGGACTTGTGTGCTTGGGGGCGGTAGAGGTGCCCCCCCACCCCCGGCCCTGTGTGGGAGTGGGCGGTCCCCTGGATTCCTGCCCACAGACAGGAGACGCGAGGGGCCCCAGGGTGCGCACATAGTGCCTTGACGTCACACAGCCTCCAGCTTCTTTGGCAAAATACCCCCTTCCTCAAGTCCTGGGGGTGATGGGTGGGTGTGGGCGAGTGTTTAATCTAACAGTTCTCAAAGTGTGGTCCACGGAACCCTCAAGGTCTGTGACATCAAAACGGCAGGGATTGCCTTTTCCACCAGCTGACCTTCGCCCTGCGGGGCCAGAGCTGCTGCAGCCCCAGGCCATCATGCTCAGGACTCCGTCCTTCACAGCTTATGTGTTGGACGCGGGGCTTCCCCTGAGACCCTCCTGCACAGGGCAGCGACAAGTACCAATCGTGTTAAATCTCTACTCTCAAATTCCTTTTTTTTAAGTTTATTTATTTATTTTGAGAAAGACAGAGATGGTGCAAATGGGGGAGGGGCAGAGAGAGAGAACCCCAAGTGCAGAGCCCGATGTGGGGCTTGAACTCACGCACTGAGATCATGAACTGAGCTGAAGCCAGGAGTCGGACGCTGAACCCACTGAGCCGCCCAGGCGCCCCGTCTACTCTTGAGTTCTTTCTAATGCTTTTTAGTGACCGAATGGGAAACCACACAAGGCGCATTTGCCCCTGGGTATGAGGAGCACGGGGCTGGCCCGGAGGGAGGGCGCCGGGCTCCGTGGGCTGAGCCGTGGGCCCGCCAGTCCCCGGTCCCCTTTCTGGACCGCATTCCGCCTGTTTGCTTCACTGAAACATGCAGTAGAGACAAATACTCGGCTCGGTGGTGGGACAGGACCGCGTGTGACCCACCAACTCGACCTCTGCCCACACGTTCCCGGGACACTGCTCACAGCAGCCGAAGGGTGGAAACAGCCCAGGGGTTCACGGGGACACGAGTGGACACACTAAATACGCAGCAGGGTCCGCCCCTGGGATGGAAAACTACTCAGCCATATAAAGGGATGAACTTGGGAAACGTGTGGGGTGACGGAAGACAGTCGCAAAGGGCCACGTGGTAGCTGATGCCATTCATAGGAAACACCCGGAAGAGGCCACCACAGAGGCACAAAGCAGATTGGCCGTTACCAGGGCTGGGGAGGGGTTGGGGAGGGGTTGGGGAGGGGCTGGGGTCTCCCTTCGGGGGAGAACGTTTTGTACGGAGGGGGAGGGCTGGTTGCACAGCATGGGGAGTGCGCTAAATACGCCGGACTGTTCACTTTTAACGGGCACTCTGGCGAATTTCACTCAAAAAGAGGAAGGAAGCCTTCCTGTGTGCAAAGTCCTGCAGCGGGCTGGCCTCCGCGCCCGGCCTGCGGGCCCCTGGTGGCTCCGAGCTGTGCCCTGAAGTCCCAGCTGGCCCCGTCCTTCTGGGACACTGGTCCTGGGATCCGCCTGCCTCCACTTCCGGCCGACAGCGCCCTCTGTCCTTGGGAGTCAGAGCCTCACAACACGAATCCGTCCCACTCGCGTTCCCACGGGGCCTGTGCTCGTGTGTCCCTCCCCGTGGCTCAGTGGGCGGGACGGCCCCTGCTTTGCTGATGGCCAAGGAGGAAGGTCCCAGAGCTACGTGCTCGCATCGACATTCCCCAGACTCCAGACCCTCTGTCCTCGGCTGCTTCCTCTGCACACCCCGGTCTTCTCCACTCTTCAAAGATTTTGAACTTTTAAAAAGTCAACCGTGAGCGCCACCCGATGTGGTTGAGCAAGAAGGACCGTGAGGCGTAGGGAGGGCTGGCCCGGACACGGCCCTGCGCCCGCGGCCGCCACGCAGGCACGGCCCCCACCCGGGGCCCTGCCCACCAGCTGAGGGCCACTCAGCTCTGCTGTGAACTCTCATTTCATAGCAGGGAAACTGAGGCAGGAAGGGACTGGCCCAAGGTCGCCTACAGCTGGTCTGGGCCTGGCTGTCCTGGCGCTCAGGGGACAGCGTCCATCACGGCGAGACCCCTCCAAACCCGGGATGCTGGCAGCGCTGTGTCTCCATAGCAACTGAGAGGCGTCTGCTGTGGGCTTTGCTGTCCCTGAGCGTCAGCGGGGCTCCCGGTCCTCCTGGGGCTGGCAGAGGGCGGCCGCTCCCGTCTGCCCCTGACGTGTGCCTGGAGCTGGACTCTGAGGCCGGGGGTGGGGGGACCTGGGGGCTCAGCCCCGGCTCCCGTCACCGCAGGCTGTTTCCAGCTCAAGCTTAGTTAACAGCAGTCAGAGGCCAGACTGTCCCCATGAGCTGCTAGCAGTTCCCACCGACTCGGCTCAGCACCTCCAAAACTCATTCTGTGGTGAGGCAGTGAGTGAGCGCCTCTGTCCAGGGGCGCGAAGACAAAGGACAGCGAACTGGGGGCCTTAAAACAGCAGAAATGGAGAACCTCACCGCTCTGGAGGCCTGAGTCTGACATTAGTATCCCTGGGTTGGAATCCAGTGTCGCAGGGCCGGGCTCCCCCCTGGGGAGGGTGGCCCTGCCCCTTCCGGCTCCTGGGGGCTCCAGGCATCCCCCTGGCGTGTGGCCAAGTGCCCCCAGCCTCTGCCTTTGTGGTCACACGGCCTCTCGGCTGCTGTGTGTGTCGTGTCCCCCCTGCCTCCTGTGACATGAGGTGACGCTGGGTCCACCCAGAGAATCCAGGAGAATTGCCACAAGGTCTCTGATTTTGTGACATTTGCGGGTTCTATCTTATTTATTATTTTTTAAATGTTTATTTATTTTGAGAGAGGACATAGAGCGTGTGTGCACACTGGGGAGGGGCAGAGACCGAGGGAGAGAGAGAACCCCAAGCAGGCTCTGGGCCGTCAGTGCAGAGCCGGATGCGGGGCTCGGTCTCAGAAACTGAGATCATGACCTGAGCGAAAGTCAGGAGTCGGACGCTTAACCGACTGAGCCCCCAGGCGCCCAGTGAGGATCTATTTCAGGGGCTGCTACCCCGCCGCCCACAGCGAGAGTGAAACAGCAGAGCAGGTTCTGATCCGAGCCCACCCCAGGGTCTGTGCTCCTCGGTAGGAGATTATGAGGAGGGGGGAGAGCACTCGGCCCTCAGCAGGCGTGCAGGGCCTCCGGGGGCCCGTGTGCCTCAGTCTCTCTCCGGTGGAGTGCTCGGCTCAGGCTGGGCCCCGCGTGTCCACTCGTGCGCCTGGTGACAAGCTACCTGAGCCCTGTGAGCTGCGCTGCCCTTGCCTGTAGGTCGAGCTCACAGCAGGAGCCGACCTGGGGGCCCTTGAAAGAGGCTGTACACTGTGCTCGGTAGCAGCCTGGCCTGTGCTGGGCTCCCGAACATGGGGGGCTTTTAACATAAAACGGATGAGAATCCACGGAGATGAAGATCTGGCCTCCTTGTGAGGTCAGAGAAGAAGGTTCTGGTGTGAAGCGCTGTGTGAAACGGGGTGCTCTTGTCGGTGGGGCTGGGGACTCCACAGCGGGGCCGCAGGGACCCTGGCGCCTTGGTAGTGACCGGGAAGCCCGCTTGTCCCGAGGGAGCCCCTGTCTGCCTGAGCGTAGCTGCACGCGGGCCTCGCTGCTGCATCTACAGGGTCCGAGGCAGGCTTCCCGGTCACAGTCGGCAGAGGGAGAAAACCACATACTGACCAGAGATTAATTCCCAGAACACAGAGGAGCAAAGCCCACCAGCCAAACCAAGCATCTGACGCGGAAACAGGCGAAGGACTTGAATCCGGGTTTTTCTGAAGAAGACCTGTGAGCAGCCAGTGAGCGCATGGCTGGGCGTCTGGGGTCCCAGCCGCGGCCGTCAGGACGGCTGCCGTGTGCCGAGGGACCGCGAAACGGTGCAGCTGCCGCCAAAAGCAGTGTGCTGTCTCCTAAGCAAGTAAAGCGGGAACCGAATCACCACGCGGCCAGCGACGCGCTGTGGGCCGCGCCCTCGGGCGCTGGAAGCAGGGGCCCGGGGAGAGTCGGCACCCCGGAGTGCACAGCCGCGGTGCCCACAACAGCCGAAGGGCACAAGCAACTCGAGTGTCCAGTTTTGGATCAGTTGGTAAGCAGACCGTGGCCCGTGCTCCCGGCGGGTTTACTCGGACTCCTCGCACCTGCTACAACGTGGATGGGCCCGGGGGACATGCTCGGTGACGTCAGCCGTCAGGACGGGACGGACGCGCTGGGCCCCACTCACACGAGGTCCTTGGAGGGGTCAGCTTCATGTAGAAACAGATGGGGGCGCCGGGGGCCGTTAGGGTTTAATGGGGACAGAGTTTGGGAAGATGGGAGCATCGTGTGGCTGCACCCCGTCCCCAGACTGCGCTCTCATCGCTGCTAAAGGCGTCAGTTTTGTTCTGTGTGTTGCACTACGCTAAACGGTGTTTGTAATGGGGGGGGCAGTCAGATGTGCTGTGCGGGGGCATGTGGTCACCTCCTCTGCCCTGGGGCCAGAGCCAGCTACCCCAAGAGCAGGGGGCGGCCCCGCGGGTCCCCTTTGCAGACGCTGTGTGTTGAGGCTGTTGCTCGTCCCCTTGCTTGGTGGACGCGAGGCGGCAGGTGTCCACGAACTGTGGTTTGAGCGCTGTGCCCCTTGCCCCGGGTCCAGGGAGACCGGATGCTACGGAAGACGGGGGGGGGGCTTTTGGATGCCCCCCCCCCCCCAGCAGGTGAGGCCAGGGGCTGCGAGGGCACGGGGAGACGGGAGGCGGGGACAGAGAGAGCTTCTAGGGTAAGAAGGACAGAGGAGAAGTATTTAGATCTGGAACAGAAAAGCGGAAATTTGGACGAAATTCTGCTTAGGGGCTCTGTGCTCCGTCCAGCCGAAGTTCAGGGGGACGGGGAAGGTCAGTGTTTGCGGAAGGAGGTGGAGGAAGCAGGGACGCTGCCCGGGGGGAGGCTGTGGGGNCTGTGCGGGGTGGACAGACCCGGCTGACAGTGGGAGTCCTTCCCTCGTTCACGCTGGCACCGTCCGTGAGGGGCAGGCACGCCTGTCCTGGTGGGGCCTGTCCGGGGGCGGGCGAGGGGACCCTGGGCACCTTGTCACCTGCTCCAGATGAGCCCCCAGGGGGAGGCCGGCCTGGATGGGGTGCGGGGCTCCTGTGGGTGCAGACAGCGGCCGGCCAGAGAGGGATGGAGAACTTCATCCCTCTGGGGGCAGTGGCCGGGCCAGCCTGAGCAGATGCCTCTAGAAACCCTGGGGTTTTCACTGGGGAAGAACTGCCCTGTGAGGCCGGCTGAAGGAACCCCCACCCCCCAGCTGAGGAGGGGGAGAGAAGCCTCTGGAATGAGGCAGAGGTCCTGCAGCCGGGCCTTCTATCCCACTCCGCAAGGCGGGGTCCCTGCAGACCCCGCCCGCTCGTGGAGCCCGACCCCGGGGCTGCCCCCACCTGCCCCCCCGCAGCCAAGCCCGTTCCTCCCAAGTGGGGATGGACGCTGTGCTCAGCACGACGCTCTGCCCACATCTGTTTTCCCACAGGTGCTGGAGCCCCTCCCCCTCCCCCCTCCTCCCCGCCGACTGTGGCTGGAGAGACGTGTGTTCCCCTGGCTTCTTGGACAAGACTGTCGCCTCCAAGGGCATTTAAGTCGCCTTCGGTAGCGGGTGTGGCTGTAAGGAAGCGGGGGTGGGGGGGGTGGTGACGCTCTGCGGAGTGCGAACCCTCAGGTGGCGGTGTGAGGCCCCAGCGGGGTGAGCGACACCCCTGCCCTGCGGCCGCCGAGGGGCTGGGCTCTGGCGTGACGACCGGAAGTGCAGCACGTGTTTGGGGACCCCCCTCCGGTGCAGGGGTGAAGTGTGCGCGGGGGGAGCGGTGATGCGCCGTCTGAAGTGATAGGGCCTCGGTGCGTGTCCTGCAGCTGCCGCAAGACAGGGCCACGCGGCGGGGCCGGG
>NW_027528369.1:10458475-10468842 GCF_008692635.1 Crocuta crocuta | reverse complement strand
CTGCGTCCCAGCAGTTCCCGCCGCTGCTCCGCCGAGTGTCCCCAAACCTAAGCCACTGAGCACCTAACGTGATGGAGTGCCTGGCAAGTCACAGCCGCGGCATTTTACAGGGCGGTCCTCACGACGACTCCTCTGTGCAGTCGACGCTGACCCGGGACCTGGTTCAGGCCGAGAAACTGACCGTGTTCTGCTCTGGGGTTTTAGTGCATTTTGAAACCCCGAGTGGTACCTCCTCTTTGTCGTGTGACAGTCGATGCGTCCGGCTCCAAGCGGCGGGATTTGTCTGCCCAGTGGTGATGCAGCTGGAGCAGCAGGGGGCGTCCCGCCTGGCACTGCCGCTGACCACGCCTTTAACCACTCGGACCCTCTGTTTCCTCTTCTGTAAGACCAGGTGGGGCCTGCAAGCGTTCAGAGGGGTCACATGTTCCCAAACCCTGACCCGCAGACCTGTGCTTCCGTGGGAGCATCTCCCCTGCAGCGAAATGAGGAAAAGAAAGGTTGGGGACCTCACGAAGCTGACTTCTTATGAGAAATTGTCTTCTCTTCTGAGTTATGTCTTCCTAATATTTTCGGTGTTAAAATGTGTTTTTGGGAAGTCAAAATGATCGAACAGTCTGGAAAAACAAAAGTGACAGGTCAGGGCCCATGTAAACCCAGAGCGGCTGCTGACCGTTCTCTGGGTTGTGGATTTCCAGGGTCTGAGGATCCTGCTCTGGGAACTCGTCCTTTCCAGTGTCCAGCTCTGAGACCCAGTGCCGACCCCTGCGGACAGGCCGCGGGCCGGCTGGAGGTCCCGGGGTGGGCGGCCAGATACGGGGCAGTGGGCAGGCAGACCCCCAGGCCCCGGGCGCTCAGGGGTCAGCTGAGCAGTGGTCCTGCTCTGAGCCGAGGTAAGGGAGGGTCCCAGGGCCCCGCAACTGATGCCAAGCGGGAGGAAGTTTCTGGGTCCTGGGGCAGCCGAGGGGCGGGAAGTGATGGGTGCTGTCCTGGAAGAGCGGCCTTTGAGGATGACGGTCTGCCTGCCACTGAGCTGGGAGGGTGTGGTTGGAGCCAGTGTGCTGTGGCCCCGGTGGCAGTGCCTGTGGGGCCAGGGGGCCTCTCCCACTTTACAGACCAGGCGTGGGAGGCTCAGGGAGGCAGGCTTTGGACTGGCGCTCGCTCCCCTAGGCCACGGAGGCCCCGCCGAGGTCACCTGTCTGCCATGACGTCTTCCTCTCCTGTCCCCCCGAGCCCACCCAGAATCTGTCTGTGGGCACAGGTGTGTCCCAGCTCTGCTCGGTGTTCACCCCCATCGCCGAGCAGTCTCCACCCGTGGCTTCTGGGGCCCGACTTGCCCTCTGACCACAGAGGCGGACGAGGTTGCTCCTTCGGTACCTGCGGGGCTGGAGAGGGCACGGAGGGCCCTGCAGACGCTCGCCTGAAGTCGGGCGGCTGGGAGGGGCCGCGGTGGGGACGGCGGGGTGTCTGAGGCCAGAGTCGTTCCTGTGACTTTTAGACGCTGATGATCTTCAGTGTCTGTTTTCTCGCCTTCAAAGTGAACGTAAGATCGTAGGGACGAGCGAGAGATCACGCAGGGACAGGGACAGAAGGCGCTCCCGTCACCACCCGTCGGGGAACCGCAGGTCAGAGCGGCGGCGGGAAGGAGGAGCCAGGGCAGGCGTGCATGAGCACCTGCCCAGAGAACGTCAGACGCAGCTGCGGGGTCGAGGGGGTAGCAGGCCCCCACCCGGCGGTCCACCAGGCAAAACCAGACGCGCGGCCACACGAGCACTTGCACGTGGACGTTTGTGCCAGCGTCACTCCAGCAGCTAAAGAGTGAGGACAAGATGTGTCGTCCGCACGCGGGGTCCGCGCTGAAGGGTGGCCGGGATGACACGCGAGGTCCAGGCCGAGAGCGGCCTCACGGAAGGCGGAGACCGCCATTCTGTGCACCTGACGCTCGCCAGCGAGTGGCCCGTCCGGTTCCCACCTTTGCCAGCTGCGGGCACCCTCCTTAAGGGAAACCGTGCGCCATCTCTTGTGGGCAGCGGGAAGACAGAGCCGTTCTTGAGCGGACCCGCCTCCCCCTCCCCCTCCCCAGGGTCCCCGCAACGCCCCACCTACCACCAGGGCCCTGGGAGCAGGGTTTGGAAACCACTGGTGTCGAGGAGGCCTCAGACCTCTCCCCGTGTCCCTGCTGCTGTGCCGTGGCTGTGTCCACGAGCGTGGGTGTGAGGGCTCAGCACCCGCACGGCCTGGCGCGCGGTGCTCACGCTCCAGCGGGTCATCCGCAGCAGGGTCTCCAAGGACTGGCTGGAGGCTGTCCATTTGCAAAGGCGTGGCCTCCTGCCGAGTTCGAAGGTCCCCGGGGAGCAGGGGAGGCTCCTTCCTCGCGGGGCCTCGGGGACTAGCAGGTGGGGCATGGTGTCTTCCCAAGTTCACGGCCACCTGGAGCCTCAGATGGGCCCTTATTTGGAACAGAGCTTCACAGACGTGACTGCAGGAAGGATTGGGGTGAGGTCATCCGTGATGAGGGTGGCCCCAGGTCCAGTGAGAGTGGAGGGGCACAGAAGAGACCACCCCTGAAGGGACAGGCGGAGGCCGAGTGATGTGTCTGCATGCCGGGGGGCACCAGGCGTGACGGCCGTTGGCCATCGGGAGGAGAGGCCTGGAGCCTTCGGGGTGAGGCGGCCGTGCCCGCACCTTCAGTTCAGACTCCGGCCCCTGGAGCTGGGAGAAAACACACCTCTGTGGTTTTGGCCCCAGGACACGCATCGGGGGGAGGGGGACCGTGTGCGGAGGGGCTCAGCAGCAGGTGACGCAGAGCCCCTCGTCCGGGCTGACTTCGGGTCCTGTGTCCTCACTCCCAGCACCCCGGGGGGCCGTGCAGAAGATGGAGTTAGAGGCTTCCTGTGGCCCCAGGCCCCGTGGCCCTCCAGCCACGCCCGTCCCGGGGGAGCCAGGTGCCCAGCGGTTCAGCCCCCGAAGGTTCCCACAATTCGGTGACTCAGGCAGCCCCGCCAGACCGTCTGGTTCTCTCNCAGGGGATGGGATGGGGGGCGGAGGGAGCAGGACTGAGCTCTGTCTGCTGTAGGATTCCAGGCAGCTTCTGGCTCACTGCTGCCTCAGGGAACCCCGGGCGGGAACGTGGAGTCTGCGTGCATCTGGGCTCAGATACGGCACAGCAGCCCCCACCGTGTGGCCGGCTTCCTCCCTTCCCGGCCGGGCCTGGGTCCCCGGGAGGCTCGCTCCTGTGTCTGACCCGGACAGCTCACCCAGGGCTTGCGCGTGCTTGTCCCTCAGGGACGGTCTCCCCACATCACGGTCCCCCGACCAGCAACCTTGATTCCCCCTTTCTGAGTAGGCAGCGTCCTCAGGTCCTGCGGATTAGGATGCCGGCAGCTTGCGGCAGGCGCGCCGCCCCGTCACCCGCTCTCCCGTACCTGCTGCTGTGCTCAAACCCGCAGCTGCGTGCGTGCCCCGCGTTGCCCCGCGTTGCCCCGCTAGCGGCGTTGCTGAGGCCTCTCTGCGCTCGCTCACGGGCCAGCCCCGGCGTACCCTGGAGTGTCGGGATGTGACTCCCGTGTGGCCTACAGCTGCCTCTGTTTCAAGCGGGACCTAATGAAGTGGCTGGTCTGGCCCTGGCTCGTATCTCCACGTGATAAGGGGCTCCCACGTCAGCTGCGGGGAGCCAGGGTTGCCTTCTCGTCGTTAAGGGTTAGAAGTCTGCCTGCAAGCCGCTGTCACTGCGGGGGCCCCTGGGGGACTGTGCGGTGACATTCAGGACGCCTGGAAAAACACACAGAAGGATATGCAGCCCCAGCCACGGGTCTGAGCAGCTCCTGCTACAGTGCTCCCTCCACGAGATAACCCAGGCGGCTGTGGCCACCGTGGTCACAGGCAGCGGGTGCCATGTCCCCGCTAACGGGCTCAGAAACCATGTAGCGTGTGTTGGCCGAGGGCGGGGGGCAGGCCATGGGCTGTGGCAGCAGACTCCCCGCTGACCCATAAGTGGCCGGGCACCAGGCTGGCTCTCCTCTCCGCCCGCCGTGCTCCGTGCTCTGCCCTCTGGGAGCAGGTAGCTGGAGCTGTGCCTGTTGTGGGGACAGCGGCCCACGGATGGGCCTCGCGGGCTCGTCGCTGGGGTGGGGGGGTCCGCTTGAAGGAGCAAGTCCTGTCCTCAGAGTGCGTTCTGTGCTCCTGGTCTGGGAGGGTTCTGTCTGGGCTGAGCTGAGGACGGGCAGGGGGTCAGCTGCCTTGCTGGCCGCAGGCCTGACCGGAGAGCAGCTAAGGATGGAATCCCAAGTGTTGGTCTGAGGGCTGCTGGGAATTTCTTGGGTTTGGGGCTGGCGGGGCCCCTCCGTGCTGGGGATGGCTTCGGGTCATCTGGGTTGCTGTGGTGGAAGAAGTGACAGACCCGGGAGACCACAGCGACCTGGCGTGGCTTTGGGCCCGTGCGGCAGTCTGGGTGGGTCTCACACAGAGACTGGGTGGGTCTCACACAGCAGCCCACGTGAGCGGGGCAAGGGGTTTGCCCTGTGCCTTGAGGGGCTCGGCTCTCCCGTGGCCGGGAAGCCTCCGCTTTGATTCCGATGGGCTTGGTGAGGTGGGTGCTGGGCAGCCCTGGCAGGGCCGTCCAGGTCACCTGTGTCTCTGAGAAGTTTGCTCCTCGGATTCTGTGGTTGTACAAGGTTATGTGTTTGGAGTCCTTGGAAGTATGGCGCGTCGTTGCACTTCTGCGGCGCATAATTGTTGCACACAGCCAGCCCGTCGGCCCCCTGCATTCCTCCTGCTGAACAAAGCTTGTAAAATATTTTGGGTCTCGGTATGCATAAAGTTTCGAGTTTCAGTTTCTAGTTCTCTGTTAACTTCCACTGATCTGGCCTCTGACCTCGGGAAGGTGTGCAGTGGACGGCCCTGGTGGCCGGCCTTCCCTGGCGCAGTGGCAGCAGGGCCCCTGGGCTGTGGTGCACGGACACGCGGAGGCTGGTGGCGGCGTTCAAGCCGCTTCTGTGTCTGTCCTGCACCAGGGAGCGTGTGGCCTCCCCCGGGCCGGCTGGGTGGCACAGGCACCAGGTGCTCAGGCCGTTAGGTCTGCGTCACGATGCCCCCTGTACAGTCCGGGGACGCGTGTGACAGCCACTAGGTAGGCAGTGACAGGCCGTGGGCCACGGCCACACTTGTGATTGCAGGAGCTGCTGCTCCCTGAGAGCGAGCCCCCGGCTGGCCCAGAGCCGCCTGCAAACCCAGCAGTCGCGGGAGGGAGGCCCCACCCCCCCGTATGAGCGCATTTGTCCAGGAGCCCGCTCTCCGGTGGCGTGGCCGCCAGCAGATCCCAGCCGTTAACCAACACGGTGAGGCCTTGAGAGGGTCTTGGCTACCCTGACGGGGTCTGGAGTCTAACACCCACGGGGGTGGGGGGGCTTATCCCCGCGGGGCATTAACGGGCAGGAAGTGCACTCTGGCACCTCAAACAGCTCGATGAGCAGTGCTTGCAGGCTTAGGAGGCTGTTTCCTGCGGAGACTGTACTTCGGGATGGGAGGGGCGCCCCACTCGGCCTAGGGGGTCCCTCCCTTCCAGGTCTGTGGGTGGAGCTGCTGTCCCCCCCGCCCCGCCCCATGCTGGTCAACAGGGCTTCTGGAGGCTCAGCCGATGATGGCCGCAGGCTGGGGTGCTGGGACGTGTGGGCTCCGTGGAGGGCGGGGTGGCCTCATCGCCCCACCCCAGTTTTCGAAGGGCTGACACTTGGGCCTGTCCCCTCCCCGCCACCTCCCTGCGTGCGTGACAAAGGCCCCTGTCAGGCTAAGAAGAAAGGGGCTAGCCGGTTCTGAGCACCTGCCGTGTGTGCATTGCTCAGACCTGCAGAGAAGGCTCTTCGGGAGCAGACTCCCGGGCCAGGGCCTGCTCCAGCCCTGCAGGGAGGGCCCTGCCTCAGGGGTGTTCTCCGGCCCCCAGCGGCGGCGGGGTGGCTGCTGCAGGAGAGAGAGGCTGGCTCTGGCTGCACGGGGGGGGGGCACAGGGAGCTGCTGCCTGCAGTGAGGGGCGGGCCCACGGGCAGGGCTGGGGCCCTGGGTTCAGAGGCGCCCCTGGCGGCAGATGGGAGGCTGGCCGGCCGAGGGTGTGTATGCGCCCAGCACAGGGGTCGCTCATGTCACGGCAAGTCCCCCAGCCATACCTCCCACGTGGCCCGCCTTCTCCGGTGCTCCCCTCCCCAGAGGCCCTGCCCCGGCCTGGGCCCTCCCCTCCCGTGCTCCGTCCCACCCCACCTGTCTCCCTCCAGCTCCTCCCTGCCCCTGCTGGGGGGACTCAGGGTTGTCAGACTGGGCCGGGCTGGAGCCCCTGATAGGGCAGCAACCTCCTGTTGCCCGACCTGCTGGCCCGTGGAAACCAGGCACTGCTGACCCCTGGCGTCAGGGGTGTCCGCCAGCAGCAATTCCTAGAGTCAGGCTCTCCCCTCCCCCACAATGGGTGTGCCGGCAGCCGGCGATGGTCAGTGGGATGCGAGGGACAGTGGATAGCGATGGCCTGGGTGGATGGCCCGTTAGGAGGGGATGGGGCCATGTGCAGCATGTGCCAAGGACCTGTGGTAGGGCACCGCCTGGTCACAGCCGGCTCCGGGGAGAAGCAGTTGGTGAGGTGCGGGGGGCAGTGAAGGCGAGAGACCAGCAGAAGAACGGGATCAGGATCTGGAAGGCATCCCGGGTGTGGACAGATGCGGCTGGTGTTGGGGCTCACTCACCTGATTGCTCGTCTTTCATTAATTGTGACATCAGCAGCCTGCGTGCCCCTGCCAGTGCCAGGCCAGATGGCAGGTGCTCAGGAGGCAGAGGTCAAGGCAGGCAGTGCCTGTGGGGGGAGGGGCGAGGGGGCAGGGTCCCAAGAGTGACCACCGTTGTGGGGGAAACGACAGGGCGTCAGGCTGGAGGGTCAGGCCAGGTCCCTAAGCTGAGAGGTGTGTGACGTGAGGGGCAGCCCTCCCCGGGGAGCAGACCCTGGCCGGCGAGGTGCCAGCCAGAGCATGCCGTGGGGCGTGCCGGCGGACCGGGGCCTGGGGGCCACCTCTTTGTGGCAGGAGCGCCTGAAAGCCCGCGGCGGGGCGTCAGGCCAAGTGGCCGCTCGCCCACCCGAGCACCACAGTGGGAAGCTCCGTGGCAGNTGGTCCCTGGGGCAGGGTGTGACTGGAGGCATGGGGACAGCAGCCGTCCCCAGAGGGAGAGCCTGCCAGGCGCCCCAGTCGGTCTGGAAGCAGTGGGTGAGGGGGGTGAGGGGGAATGGGGGGAGCGCCTGGGGCTGGGGACACTGGACCACACGGGCCTGTGCTGGGAGAGCAGTGGGGGTGATGTGACCCAGGACCCACGGGCAGGACCTCAAGGAGGTGCGTGTGGTGCTGCCTGGAGGCGCCAAGCCCGGCTTCAGGGTGAGGGAGCACAGCNGCCCTTTCGGTGTGGCCCCAGCCAGGCTTCTGCGTGCCTGCCCCCCCAGCTCGCCGTCTGTGCTGCTGCTTTCCCCTCGTAGCATGCGTTTTCGTCAGAAGCCGTGTCCCTGGCACTCCCCAGCACCCTTCTAACACGTTTTACAGTGCACACACCGTGGCATTCATTCTGCATTAGGTTTAATTTTTTAATGACAGTATACGCGGACACGGGTACCGTCTGCCTTCGCTCGGTAGTCTGACTTGGAGGCGAGGCCTCTGGAGATCTCCATGCAAGTTCATGCGCAACAGTGCAAATGAGCAGCCGGGCCGAGGGGTCGTGGGCATCGCCCCACCCAGCCCAGGATGGCAGGTGCCAGGGCGTCCTCAAGGGAGGCTGCTGGCTCCCCTGGGGCCCTCCCTCAACCGGCTTCCCTAGAGCCAGCCCTGCGAGGGGTGGGAGCTCCGACCGCAGGGCCCTGGGCTGAGCAGCCCTGTCCCGTCCAGCACGCGTCCCCAGGACCTGGGAGGGGCCTGTGCACACCGCCGCCCACACAGGCTCCTTGGCCGCACAAGGGCTGGGTGGCAGAGAAACGTGCCTAGAGCAGGGAGGGTGAGCCTGGGCAGGTGGCAGGAAGCGCCTTGGACGCGGGAAGGCCGGAGGTCAGAGTTCGCGTCTCTCCACCAGAGGCTGCTGGGTGAAACCGTATTTGGAAGAAAGGCTGCTGCTTCAAGCAAGGATGGGAAAGGGCCGATGGGGGTTCTCCAGCAGCGACACCAGGCTGCAGGGCGCCGGCAGCCACCCGGCCGCAAACTGGCAAGACGTGGCTGGGCGCTGCTTGGGACTGGCCCAGCACCCTGCGGGTCCCACCTTGCCTGTGCGGTTCTCACGCCCCGGCCCCGGCGCCGCACACTGGGTGGGGGCTCCTGGCTCACACGTGCTGAGCAACCCCAGCTGCCATGCGACGCCCCCACTGCAGGATTTGGGGCCCCCTGATTGCAGTGGCCTTGGTTCTCTCCCCCCCCCCCTCGCAGGTACGCATCATCATCCCTTCTCTCCCCACCAGCCCTGGCGACCACAGAGCTTCGGCCTCCCCTGTTGGCATCCCGGAGGGCAGCTCTTACCAGGGTGTGCTGCGGCATCAGCCTGGCCTGGGGTCGGGTCCCGCTTGGAGCCCCACGAACCCCGAGACTCTGGCTGGGGGCCTGCTCAGGGTGGGCTGCAGGGGCGCATGCGTGAGCTCACGGTGGTGCTGGGTGCGCAGACCACACCCACAGAGTTGGCCCCGCGCGTTTCCCCCCGGCCCCAGGGCCCCTGTGCTCAGACAACTCGGTGGCTCCA
Source organism: Crocuta crocuta (assembly GCF_008692635.1). NCBI lineage: Eukaryota > Metazoa > Chordata > Mammalia > Carnivora > Hyaenidae > Crocuta > Crocuta crocuta. The sequence goes on along the minus strand of NW_027528369.1, from coordinate 10,460,109 downwards.
CTACTGTGCTCATCAAACTGAACCTCTTTATTAAGTGCCAATAGTCCCGGCGGCGCGGTCCGGCAGCCCCCGCGCGCGGCCTCCGTCTGTAGTGTGGCGGCCGCTCACTTCACGTGCTCGGCCGCGTGCGAGGAGCAGTAATACTTCTTGTGGGCGATGAAGGTGGACAGGCTGCTGAACCTGATGTTGCACAGGCGGCAGTACCTGTNGAGCGCGCCGGCCGCCAGCCCCAGCTCTCCAGGGCCCGGACTGGAGCCCGGTGTGGGGCTGGACAGCTCCGCCTTCACCCCGGCAGGGGCAGGGCCGGGTGGCGAGGGGGTCCTCGGTGCGGCCGGGGGCCCTGGCTCTGCCTCGGGCTCGTCTGTCACAGCCTCTGTCTTGATGGCCCTGGGGGCTGTGGGAGGCTCGCTGCTGCCCCCGTTCTGCGGGGCCGCCCTGGCCTCTCCATTGGTGGCCTCAGCCAGAGCCTTCCTGTCCAGTCCCGGCGATGGGGTGGGTGCCAGGCCCAGGTCGGTGGAAGCCAGGGGCCCATGGAGGGCCGTGTGCTGCTGAAAGCTGGCCAGACTGTCTGCAGGGAGACCCCAGGGGCCACACTTCAGGGCTGGAGCAGGACCTACCTGGGCCAGACCTGAGGAGGGGTGGGGTGGGAAGGGGAGAGCTGGGCTGGGTAGAGGTGGTGGAGGGCCAAGAATGAAACTGACCCCCGGTTGCCCTCAGTGCCAACCCCATCCCTTCCCAGTCCCCATGGGGAGCCCGGGGCCTCACCTGCGGGGAGCTTGGCGGTGGGGTGTGTGGCCCCTGGTGAGTAGATCTCGGCTTTGGAGCCCGGCTGGCAGACCATGTGGTTGGTCACCAGGTGGCTGTAGAGGATGTCCCTTGTGGTGGAGATGAAGCCACAGCTGTGGCAGACACCTGCAGGCAGGCTGTGGTATCAGGGCCCTGGGGTGGAGTGCCCCCCCCATCCCCTTCCCAGGCCCCACCTACCGCTCAGCGTGTCTGTGTGCACCTTGAGGTGCCGCTCACAGTTGGCCTTGGTGGTGAAGGCTGACAGGCAGATGAGACACACGAAGGGGCGTTCTCCTGGAGCACGAGGCTGAGTGAGGGCTGGGCCGCGGAGCCCGGCTGCCCAGGGACTTAGGATGTGACGGGGGTGGGGGTGGGTTAAAGCCCTGCCTCCTTTGCCCGTGGTCTCCTGGGACTTCGGCAAGGGCCCTGCCGCCAGCTGACCATCCCGATGATCACAGGTGGGCCACGTGCTTTGGGAGCAACCCTGCGGTGTGCAGGGGGACCACCCGGGCCCACAGGGGGCGGGGCGGCCCGGGAGGGGAGGGGGGCGGGGCCTCACCGCTGTGGCTGCGCATGTGGATCTCCAGGGAGCTGGCGCTGGGACAGCTCTTGCGACACTGGGGGAAGGGGCAGATGCGCTCGTTGGGGTGCGTCTCCTTGGGCNAGGAGTAGAGGAGGTGGGCCTGCAGGTTCCTCTCGCTCCGGTACCAGATGCCACAGTCTTTGCAGGGGAAGACGTCTTCTGCGGGGGTGAGAAGTGGGCTCAGCCTGAAGGGGGCTGCCCGCCGTCCAGGCAAGGAGTGGACTTCCAGACAATGAGGGCTTTGCCCTGACTGCCCCCCGTCGTC
>NW_027528369.1:10446081-10458292 GCF_008692635.1 Crocuta crocuta | reverse complement strand
CCCAAGTGAGGTTTGTGACTTGGACCTTCTCTCCTGGTCACTGCTGCCCATTCTCCTCTGTCCTTTTATAAACCTGGGTTCTCCTGTAGATGTCCAGGATGCCAAGGGACCGCGTGGGCGGGGCTGAGTAACCCCCCAGGCTGGCCCCCACACTGCCTCCCATCAGTGAGCCCCAGAAGACACACCGTAGCCTCATCGGGTGTCCACGGAAGGAGCGTGGCCATATGCCAGCGGACACCTGAGGGATGCCTGCGGGACGTTGCTGGCGGCGGCTGTGTGGGGGCGTGAGGGATGGTGTAGGCCTGGGCGCCGTGGCGGAGGAACACACGTGTGTTCACAGGAGCAGGCAGGCGTGGCCAGGTGCACAGGGAGCCCCCGTGCGTGAACCTCTGAACACGTGGGCAGGAGCGCGACAGCTGAGCTGCCCGGGCGGCCTCCCGGGTAGGGTGAGGCTGGGGGCAGCACGCGTCCCTCACCCCCGCTTCTCTGAGCTTTCCCCTGGGCCCCCAGGGCAGAGCGGGGGAGTCCTCCTCCTCCCTTTCAGCTTCCCTCCCGTGTGGGGGTTTCAAGGCACCTCTCTTCTGTTAGCGGGGTCACTGGGCTGGTGGGTTTGGTCCGGGGCCTCAGAGGCCTGGCCTGCCCTGCCCCAGTTCAGTGCGGATGGTCACGGTTCCACCACCCCGGGGCCTGCCCGGACGCCTGCTGTTTCCAGAACCTCCGCCTCGCAGGTGAGAACACAGGCCCAGAGGGGTTGAGTCTCAAGAAATAAAGCACGTCTCACGGATTCTGTATTGAGGCTTTTCTAGGCCACGAGCTGGAGAGGCCCGTGTGGGGGGTGGGGGTGTAAGCGAGGGGTCTAGTGCATGGTGGCAAAGCCCCTGCTGTTTCAGGGTGAGGTTCTGACACCCCAGCCACAGATGCAAGGGGAGGAAGCCTCCCAGGACCTGGGCCTCCCCAGAGCCCATCGGAGCAGCCTGGACGGAGGAGAGGGGGACTCACCCCTCTGTGCCGAGGACTTGACCGACCCTGATGTGCCACCGTGGGCACCAGGTGTCCTGGTGGGGTGGCCTTCCTGGCCCCGAGGGCCCCTCCCTTCTCCCCTGAAAGCTCGGTGACTGGACAGGGTCCTGCTCGCTCATGGCCACCCTCTCCATCCCCTGCACCAAGCCTTCGCTTCATGAGGGCTCTAGGGGCTCAGCCCCCATCCTGGGCCACTTGCCCCAGGGTGTAGACGTGCTGCGAGTCTGCCTGAGTCCCAGAAATGCAGACCGTGTCCCTCCACACCCTCCTCACAGCCTACTCGCTTCGCCCTGGTGGTTTTGGTCCGTGGCCAGGACACGGTGGGCCCCCACTGTCCTCGGCTGGTGCCTCCTGCCCTCGCCCCGGCCCCTGGCCCCCCAGGGCCCACTGTAGTGTCCGTGAGATCTCTTGGTCAGGATGCTCACGGGCTCCCCCAGCAACGTGCAGTTGGCCATGTACTTGGTGCCCCCTCGCCCCACCCCAAGCCCACCCCGCGTGGCAGGTCCCTGGTGCCTCAGGGCCCCCAGGTGGCCTGTGCCTTGGCTGCTTCCACCGGCCTCAAGCCTTCATCACGCTGGACTTCCTCAGAATTTCCCCAGTTTCGCAGCCCTACAGCTCCCCTGGCAGCAGGACGATGGGGCAGCTGGGTCCTAGCCTTTGCTAAATAAAAGTTCTCTGCTGGAGACACTTGCCTCCTGTGTGTGCTGCGCCCGAGACACGTGACGACCTTGCCGGGCTCGGCCCAAGCACCCCAGTTAAAGTAGGTGCTGCCACCCTCACTTCCATCAGATGCACTGTGCTGGAGTCCCCCCACCCCCACCCCCCAGCTGCCTGTGCCTTCCCGGGGTGGCCGTGCCCCTGGGGCAGGCTGGGACCCCCACTCAGTGACCCCAGAGCCTGGACCACTTGCTTCAGTGTGGATGTTGATGAGCATGTGGAGTAAATCCTATTTAATGCTCACAGTGACACTGCGGCTCAGTGCGTCCTGGCTGGGAGCAAGGGACAGGCCGCCCCGGGTATTCTCACTTGGCGGCTGTGCCTAGGGGTACCCGGAGCCATGGCCGTGGCCTCTCTGGGCCAGGGGCCAGGCTGGTGCCCCTGCGGGCACGGCCTCTGCTCGAGAGACTCTGAGGGGCCCTGCTTCCCGCCTGGCTGTGGGGAAGAGCATGAGTGGGCTTCCTGGGGTGGGGCCTGCCCCCTTCCTGGACCCACATTCAAGCTCTCCTGCACTTGTCCATCACAGCACATCCTCTGCTTAGATCGCAGCGGTAGCCAATCTTTGTGGGCCTTGAGGTTCTGGGGGGTGTCCCTGCGCTGCCACGGAGCTGGGGTGGCCCGGTGGCGTACTCACTGTTGATGACCGCTGTGGCCAGGATGGACGCCATGCCGGCCTGCTGGGGCAGGAGCTGGATGTCGCTGTGGCAGGGGGCCAGGCACTCGGGCTCGGCCGGCTCCTTCTTCACGGGGTGGCTGGGGGTGCCACGGGGCTCAGCCGCACTGAGGAGCACCCCCAGCAATCCGCCGGCGGGCACCGGCTTGGTGAGTCTGCACCAGAGGGCTTCATCTGCAGGGGCAAAGTTCTGGGTGACGGGAGGGCCACCGGCCGGCCCTCTGAGCAGATGCCCCGCCCTCCTGCCCCCTCTCAGAGACCAGGGCTCCGAGGTCTGACCTGGGGCGGGGCCGGAGGGGGCACCGAGCCAAGGCCGGGGCTCGTGGCTGTGTGAAGCCGGTCTGTGATGGGGCCACTGGGGGGCTCCCCAGGCCTGCCCCCTCCCTGTCTAGCAGGAGGGCCCTGAAGGCGGCTAGCACGGCCGCCCTGGTTTCCAGGAGAGGGGTGGCCTGTGGGGCGGGCAGCAGAGCGCGGGGGTGGCCGTGCTCCTCACAGCTCCGCCAGGAGCGGCTGTTCCTGCGGTGGCCAGCAGGGGGCAGCCTCCACCAACGACCCAGGCACCAGCGCGCTTACCTGCTACCCCAGAAACCTCCAGGGAGGTGCAGGCCGCCCCCCACCCCCCCAGGCAACCTCGCTCCCATCCGCACCGTGAGGACCTTGTCCCTCCTGCCTGGCCAGGCTGAGCTAACTGGCCCACGTCCTGGCTGGGTTTACAACCCCGGGGCTGACCGCTTGCTGCCAACACGGGGCCTTCCAGTGCCTTTCGGCTGCTGTCTGGGGCCTGAGAGAACTCCTCGGTGGGGGGCGGGCTGGGGTCCCCCCAGGACCACAGAAGGCTGAAGCGTGGCCTGGTTCCCGGATGTGGGCTCGGCACCTGTGCTGTCCTTCCATCACGCCAGGGAGGCTCCCAGGTGAGGACAGGAGCGAGGGGCTGCTCGCAGGCTCTGCCGGGCTGGGCGCGTGTCCCTTGCCCGCCCCTGACAGCCTCTGGCCCCTTCCTGAAATGAGAGCTGCCCCTGAGGACGGAGCCTGGCCTCCACAGGGGGTGCAGCAGAGCATGCTGTGTGCCGCCCTGGGACGTCCTGGCAAGTGGGGACCCCGCGGGGGAATGTGTCGTTTCCTGTGGTCAGTGGGCACGCGCCCCTCTGGACTCTGCTTACATCAGCCCCTGGGCCCCCCTGAGCCTCCTCGCCTGCAGTGCAGAGGGAGGGGCCCTGCTGCCCTGACAAGCTGGTCCCCACACACGCGGACGACCGCACCACACCTTGCTGTGTGATCCACACACACCCAGGCAGGAGGTGGAAGCCCCAGGTCTCGTCTGGATGGCCTGAGCTCTCTGAACCGGGAAGGGGTGGGGGGTGGTGAGGACCCTTTCCTGCTTCCCCTCCTCCTTCTTGGGCCACTCCTTCTAGAAGGTGCAGGGAGGCAGGAGCAGAAGCTGCCAGGCCTGGCTGGGCCTTTAGTCTTACAAAGAAACAGAGGCCTGAGAAGGGCAGGGGATGTGGCCTAGGCCCCACGTGGCTGGGTCTGAACGTGGCCCTCCTGCTCTCCCCCAGAGGAAGCTGGACTGCACGGGGCCCTGGTCGAGTCGGCACTGTGGCCTGCCTGGCCTGGGCCCTATGCTGACCCCGGTGGTCTCCCAGAGCCCCCGAGAGCAGTCACTGCCTGGGCCCAGGAAGGGCAGCAGGTCCCCGAGACCCCAGGCCCGACCTCTGTAATCAGGGCGCTGGGGGCGTGGCGGCAGCGGTGGCCCGACCCAAGGCCCGGCCCCGAGCAGCCCAAGAAGGCTGCTTTCCCCTCAAGGGCCAGTCCAGGGCCAGCCAAGTGCCCCCCCACCCCCCCACTGCCGGAAGGCCGCGAGGGAAGCGCCAGGATACCAACCCTTCCTGTAGATCTCCGCGTTGGCTTCGGCCTCGGCCGGGACCTGCGGCAGCATCCTCAGCCAGCAGGGCTCCTCCTCCAGCAGCAGGGTCAGGGCGGGGCCCTGGGGGGGAAGGGGGCTCATCAGGGGCGGCACAGGATGGGCCCGGGTGGGGGTCCCGCATGGCATGCAGGGAAGAGCCTGAATCCAGCGGGGCGGCCAGGCCACAGCCCGCGCGCGGCTCCTGGGTCAGCACTGTGTTGCCGACAGACGCAGCAGGGAGCCGGCCCTGTCCACGCGGGGACAGCGGGTTCTCCTGGAAACGGGCCCAGAGCGGTCAAACCGCTTGGTCGAGGTCACACAGCCAGGGTGCCGCAGAGCAGGGACTCACACCCAGATCTGTGTTCTCTCCCTGCCTCCCTGGCAGTCGGCTGAGTGTCACGGGGCAGCCCATGGGGTCACGGGCCAGGACGGGCACACGTTCCTCCCACACCGGCCCCCAGATGGCCTGTCAGCCTGGAAGGTGGGCAGCTCTGTTCTCTCACTCGAGAGGGGGGGCGGGGAGAGCGGGGACCGTNGATGCTCGCCTCACCAGGGAGGCGGCTTCCGAGGGGCTGCGGGGTTTCCGGCACCCGGGCCACTGCGGCCGTAGAGCAAATACCCGGCCTGGGCCCGGGAGGCCAGCCCCCGTCACAGGACGGAGCGGCCAGGCACAGACTGTGGGGCGCGGCGGGGGGGCCGAACCCGGGCCCGGCTCTGCCCTGCAAGGCTGGGGTGGCTGCTCTGACCGGGGCACCCCCGCTCAGCCGCTGGCGCTGTACGGAAAGCCACAGCACGTGTCCACGTGTGGGTACTTTTGTTTTATGCAGGTAAGTGGCTTGCATTCAGAAATGCACGCATCAGGACCTTTACCTGAAGAACCTGTGTCACGTGCTGCCACCTGGAAATGCCACCTAGACCAGGGTGGCTGTGTGCGCCCCGGGGAACGCCACAGGCGGCCAGGCGCTGCCACGGTGTCCTGCCCTGGCGATGGTGTGAGAGGTGGCCTCTGGCAGACTGTGGGCGCCTCCCCGCCCGGGACGCCGCGGGCCTAGGCCGGGCCTCCCCCACTGTGACTGTGAGCCCAGGACCAGCTTGCAGCCCGAGGGGTCCCGCTGACCCCTCTGCCCTCTCGTCCCCACCCTGCGGCAGGCTCAGGGACCCGGCGCGATGAGGCCTAGGAGCCCAGCACACCTGGGCACCACTCCCAACGAGGCCGGGGCGCCTTGGCCAGGGGAGTAGCTCTGTGGCTTGGCCACAGAAGGGGCCGGGGGAGACTGGCCGCCAGGTGGTGCCCCTTCCGCTGGAGCCGTGACTCGGACCACGTGTTGGCTCCAACCCGGCCTGTCCTGACACCTGCTCTCGGGGCGGGGGCGGGGGGCAGAGCCTGTCCTCCGGAGCTGAGCCCCTCCAGGACGGGGAGGTGTCGACGCGCACGGAACCGTCCCTTCCAGCACGCCCACCTGGGGCACAGCCACCGCACAGGACCTGGGGGCCCCGCCCCCGCTTTGGTCAGCAGGACCGTGCGTGTAGGCCCAGAAGGCAGGGGTCCTCCGGGGGCCCCAGGCCAGCACGTGCCACCTGTCAACTTAGGGAGAGCCGGCAGCACCCTGCTGTTAGCAGACATTCGGGGACCCCANATCTGCCCGATCCTCCGATTGGCGCTGTGGTAACGATATGAAATCTAATTATTCGTCCCAATATTTCTAACCCTCAAACTGAGACTGACAGCCTCCCGGTAGGTTTAACGCTTATCGCTCGCTGGAGCAGCGAGCTCCCGGCACGATAAAAACGCGCACGGCTTTGCTGACGCTGCAGAACCCCCGCTNAGGTCCGTGGGAGGTCAGGGCTGGGGCAGGCCCGGGCTGGGCTCTGACTCGGGCGGCCACCCACCTCCTCCCCTCAGCTCCTCCCGAGAGGTCCTGCCCCCTGTCCTGCTTACCCTCCCAGAGGCCACCATCTTTCTGTCCTTGGCTCCACCAGACCCTGTGAAGAACCCATTTCACAGATGAGGACTGAGGCCCACAGAGCTGAACGATGCCCGAGGCCATGGGAAGTGGCTGTGTGTACACAGGACCGAACCAGGGTCTGCATGATCTCCCCTCCCTCCTTTTCCTTCTTTCCTTCTTTCCTTCCTTCCTTCCACCCATCCAGCATCCATTCACCCCATCCCTCCACTGATCCATCCATCCATCCGTCCGTCTGTCCATCTACCATCCAGTGTGGACGTTGGGGTCGGGAGTCCGGCAAGAAACAACCAATGGAAGGAGAGAGGCAGAAAGTGCTAGAGAAACAGGCTGAGAAGGGATTGAGGTGTATGTGTGGGGGAGGGGAGCCGTGTGGCCAGCAGGGATGCGGCCCCCATGGCCCCCAGCCCTCTTCCACGGGGAGGTGTCCCAGGGGCCCTGAGGCCAGGCCATCCCTCCTCCTGAGCCTCCAGGAGGCCGGTCTGAGCCGACCCTTTGCACCCGCCGCGCCTCTCAGACCCCGCGTCGACACCTGCGGGCAGCGAGACTGAGGTGCGGGGAGGGAGGGTGTCAGGGACCCAGGAAGGCCCTTGCCCCTCCCCGGGTCTCACTGATGTCCTGGTGGCCTCACGGCTACCGTGGGTAAGCCCTGGGGGACAGCTGGACAGACAGACGGATTGAGCCACCGCAGGCCAGGCTGGGGCTGAGAATTCACTTGTTCGTTCAATCATCCGGTCATTCATTCATTCACCCCTCGTCCATCACCCGTCCGCCATCATCCACCCACCCATCCACCCTGAACAGGTTTGTGGTATCTGACTGCAAACCGGGGAGCTGGCTGGGTTTCCGAGCCCTGGACCGTGGGAGCCACAGCTGGATGAGGGAGGGATCTGCCCAAGGTCACAGAGCAAACTAGCGCAGGAACCATTGCTGACCCGACCCCTGGAGGCTCTGTGCACTCACTCTGTGCACGCCCNGATGGGGCGATGTGGGGCGGGAGGCGCGTGGGGGAGGGAACTGGGGCCCATCAGCTGAGCTCGATAAGGGGCCCGCTGAAATGTTAGCAAAAATATTTAGACAATAAATGGAGTATCGGAAAGGCGTGCGTATCTTTAAGAAATCAATCATCGTGTACGGGCTGTCTGGACACTCGGCGCCAAGGCGCAGATAGCGCCCGCTGGGGAGATAAGGGTTAATCAGGGATTTAATTCTGCAGGAGATAAAGCCGCCTTCCTCCCGCAGCTCCTCGGCCGGAGCCCCAGAGGCCGCTGGCTTCCCTGGCGCTGGTCCCTCGCCCCCCTTGGACATTCTCTCTCTGCCCGAAGAGCGTCTCCAACCTCGCGCCAGGTCCCCCCGGGCTGACCTGCGCCCTGGGCCCAAGGAGGACAAAACTTGGGGCGGAGGCTGCGGCCGGGGGGCCGGGGCGGGGGNCCTTGGACATTCTCTCTCTGCCCGAAGAGCGTCTCCAACCTCGCGCCAGGTCCCCCCGGGCTGACCTGCGCCCTGGGCCCAAGGAGGACAAAACTTGGGGCGGAGGCTGCGGCCGGGGGGCCGGGGCCGTGGCCGGGGCCCGCCCCACCCTGTCCCGACAGAGCCTGCAGGGGTCTGCGGTCGGGCGGACGTGGCTGCAATGCTCCCTCTGCTGCTTGATCCTGGTCGTTTTGGCGAGTCACTCAAGCCGTCAGAGCCTCAGGCTCCTCATCTGTAAAATGGGGAGCTGCCTCGTATGGTGTGTGTGGGGGGAGGGGGGAGACCAGGGCCTGTGCGTGAGGATGGGCGCGCCTCAGTGTGTGGGCGGGGTCTGCAGCATACACCTGTCCATGCTGGAAGGGACTGACTGTCCCCAGAGCGGGGCGCGGAGGACAGAGGCGCAGGCCACACTCAGCCACATCCCTTTATCTTGTCGTAGCTTACGAGAAATCAGAACTGAGGGCCGGGGTGGGGGCTGCTCCCAGCCCACCTACTCCTCCGTCCAAGCATTAACTGCCCTCCACAGCCTCTGCTCTGAAAAGTCAACTTCTGCTTGCATGCCTCCAGTGATGGGGAGCTCAGTGCCTCAAGAGACTGCTCTAAACACCGAAGCTTCCATCCTGTCAGTGGAACCCAAAGCAGGATCCTTCTGTGGGGCCAGAATCTACCCTGGAGCCTCCACCACCTTCTCCCTGCTTGAGCCGTGGGACAGGCGGTCCCCCCTCCCGCAGGGCTGCTGGCCATGCTGCCTGCCGAGCAGGCCACAGCCTGTTTGGGCGCCACGTGCACAGCATCCCGTGTAACCTGCACCCCAGAGCTCTGCCCGCCCACCTCTGCTCTGCAGGCAGTCGGCGTGTCTGCAGGCTCAGGCCTCAAGGACCCTTTAGGGCCTCCCCGGGTCCCCACTGAGGTCCCAAGGGCTGAGGAAACAGCAGCTCAGAGAAGCCAGGAGCCTGCCCCGGAGCAAAGCAGCCCCGAGGGAGGAGACCTTGGGGTCTGGACCTGTGCCGTGGGGATGGCCTGGCCGCACCGGTGGGAGCCCTCGGTCCTGGGCCCGCCTCCCGCCGAGCAGCGAAGGCCGGCACCTGCTGCTCTGAGCCTGGCCGCTCGGCTGTGCCGGGCCGAGCCGATGGCCCAGGGGGCCGCAGCCGGGCTGCATTTAGACCCCGGGGGGCCGCGCCAGTCTCGAGGTCCGGGCCCCAGCCCGGGGGCCCTGACTCGGGCGCTGTGAAGGGCGGTCTGAGGGTCCGCAGCTGGAGACGGCGGGCAGCCCCTCACCCTCCCTGAGGACACGCGGCTGCGAAACAGGCTCTGACTCCCAGGCTGGAGCGCTCGGGGCGGCATCTGACCTTGATGCACAGGGGTCCCCTCTCTGCCCTGCTGGCGCCTGCTGACAACACGGAGGCCGACCGGAGGCCCACGCGCGGGGCCCCTGGCAGCCAGGGCCGCCTGGATCAGGTCACACCTGAGCGCACCGTCGGGAACCCCAAAGGGCAATGGCTGCACGCTGGGCTGCAAGAGCCTGGGCTTGGGGGCGCCGACCCAGCGGGCCTGCGGGCCTTCCAGGTGTTTCCCGGCACACCGCACGCTGCCGTCGGGCCCGCACCGCCACGCCCTTTCCTAACCAAGGTGCATACAGGGTTTTAAGTCAGCTCCACGCCTAATACAGGCTGAACTCACCACCCTGAGAGAAGTCCCAAGCGGAGAAAGGGGCGCCTGGGGGGTTCGGTTCAGTTGAGCGCCCGACTCTTGATTTCGGCTCAGAGCATGATCTCACGGCTCGTGAGTTCGAGCCCTGGGTCGGGCCCTGTGCTGACAGGGTGGAGCCTGCTTGGCATTCTCTCTCCCTCCCCGTCTCTCTGCCCCTCCCCTGCTCACTCGTTCTCTCTCTCAAAATAAGTAAATAAACAACAACAAAGACCTGAGCTGAGACCAAGAGTTGGACGGACCCTGAACTGACCATGCCATCCAGCGCCCCCGAAATGTATCTTTAGGGACCTGTGTGCCCCTGCAGGATGACGCAGACCACACGACCTGGGGGAGCTGGTGTCTCGGTGCCGGGGGCGGGGGGACCTGGTTAGAGAGGGAGGTCAGGGAGCGCCGGGGGGGGACGCCCTCTGCTGCCGTCTGGAGGGCGCAGGGGAGAGCCTGCGTCTGGGCCTCCGCCCCCGGGGTCCCCAGGCGCCCACGGAACCGCCTCATGAGCCCGCCCACGAAGGCCAGGTCCCGATCCCCCCCAGCTCCCTGTCACCCCCTCTACTTCAAACACCAGCTTCCCCGTCTGTTTTGCCAACTTCTACTCACCCATCAAGGGCCCACGTTAAGAACTCCCCCTCCAGGAAGCCTTCCCTGTGCCCCTTCCCGCCTTCCTGGTCCCAATATCTCAGGCCCCCATCTTGGGCGCTGCCAGGCTGGAGGGTAACCCGGACCCGGCTGCCGGGGCAGAAGGGGGTCTGCGCCCCGGGCCTGACTCGCCCTGCAGTGGGGGCTGGGCTGCTGGGGTCGGGGCTCCTTACCGGCTCCACCTGCCCAGGGGACGAGGCTCTGCTCCGGATGCTCCCGCGGAACGGGCCCCAGGACAGGCCCTCAGGGAGGCTGCGCCGAGCCCGCACGCACCTCCGCCCGTCCTGCAGCGCCGGCTCCAGCTCACCTGCGGGGAGACACATCAGGGCTGCGGGCGGGCCCCGCCGCCCCCCAGGGTCCCCAGGGGCGGCCGCGGGGCTGCAGGCGGAGGAGGGAGGCCTGGGCCCGAGTCCCGGGGGCCGGGCCAGCCCCTGCAGCCGGCCCTCGCCTGGGAGGCCGCAGGTGCACCACGGCCGTCAGGACACGTGCGTCAGGCGGCACGGGGTGGTGCCGGAACCTTCCCACGCCCCGGACGCCATGCCTGCTGCTTGCGTCGGGGAGGGCGCAGAGCAGAGGGCGTGACGTCCCCCCGGCNTCCCTCCGCACAGCCCGCCCCCCGCCCCCATTAGATCGAGCCCCCCAGACCCACAGAGCAAGCCCGTGAGGGCACAGTGCTGGGCGTCGACTTCCACCTCTCGGAGACGGGGACCCCAGTACTTCCTGGGGCTGCGTGAGGCTTGACCACGTCAGACTCGCAGCCCCCTCAGCGCAGGGCCTGCGGCGGGGAAACCAAGTCAAAGCACCAGGCTCTCCCCCCAGAAGGCTCAGCACAGCCAGACTCTGCACCTGGGTGGCCCTGGTGTTGGCACCGCTCTCTGCCTGCAGAGCAGCAGTGACAGGGCCTGGCAGGGACCCCAGATGCTGCCCCCCCACTTCAAACACCAGTTTCTTCCTCTGCCAACTTCTGCTCATTTATCAAGGGTCCACCTGCTTTCTGGAAAGGTCTGGGCCGGGTCCTGCTGCCTCTCTGAGCCGACGGTGTGAGACGTTCAGGGGCTACAGCTGCCTATGCCACGGGGTGGGGGATGGGGTGCTCCTGCAGCTCCCGTGGCCCAGGCCGTGGCTCCCGTGGCTCCCGTGGCTCCCGTGGCACGCCCCCCAGCAGCATTCTGTTACATTGACACAGACAGACGGGCCTCTGTTGTGAGCCCCTGAGACTGTCATTCTCACTCCGGCAGGACTAGGGCTCAGCCTGGCCCCCTGCACGGGCCACGTGACTTTCAACAGTGCCAGAACGTCGGCCCCCAGAAGCTACACCCGTTAAGAAACCCGGGAACGTACCCTTATTTGGAAACAGGGTCTTTGCCAATGTGACCAAGTCAGGAGCTCGAGATGAGACCTAGGTCAGAGCTCGATTATCTGATGGGACCCTAACATCCAGTGACAAATGTCCTTATAAAAGACCCACGGAAGAGACAGGGAGGAGGACCCACGAAGATGGCAGAAACCAGGGTGATGGGTCAGGAGGAGGGCGCGCCTGGGGTGCCGGGAGGGGCAGGAAGGACCATCCCCCGGGCCTCCGGAGGGGGCGCAGCCCTGGCCCCCCGAGCGGGGTTTCTGGCCCTGGCGCTGAGAGGGAGCGATTTCTGATGTCTCAGGGCCCCAAGGCGTATACGTCTGTCTGGGCCGCCCTGGGAGACGCACACCTGGCACGCTACCTGCCCTCCCCGGGCGTCGGTGTCCTCTCGGGACAAGGCGAGGGGGGTGGCCACGCCCTCAGAGGGCAGGCCCTTCCCGGGTCCACACACTCTGCCCAGGAAGGCGGGCGCCCTGTGCCCCGGAGGCCGGCCGGGCTGCCTCGGCCACAGAGGCTTCACATGGCCTGGCCGGGTCCCCAGGCGAGCGCTGCGGCCACGGCCCCACTTCCTGGAGCCCCGATCGGGCAGGCTGTGGCCTTAATGGGCCCGATTATCAGATAACTGCCAGCCTAATGGCAGAGATAACGTGCAAATACGCCAGGAGGCCCGGCTAGAACGTTCTAACTGGGTCCTTGTCTTCCCCGGGGCAGATAAGATGCCAGGGGGCCAGGACGAGGCTGAGGCGGCCGGCGCCCCTTTATCA
>NW_027528369.1:10437209-10445777 GCF_008692635.1 Crocuta crocuta | reverse complement strand
GCTGTGGTCACTTTGCAGCTCACCCACAAGGGGCCGTGTCCCCTGCCAGTCCATCCAGGACACCCGGGTCCTAGCCCAGGGCTCTGCCCACACCCCACCCCCCCTGGTCCCACAGGGTGTGTCTGGCCAGCACAGTCACCCACGCCTGCTCCAAAGAGCCAATGAAGTCGGCTGTCTCCAATGCCCCCCACAGAGATGAGGGTGCTGAGGCCCCAGAGACCTTGCAGCTAGCAGAACGCCCCGCTCTGGACGCTGACCCGGGGTCCGGGCCCCCTGGGTCCCTGCTCTGGACGCTGACCCGGGGTCCCGGCCCCCTGGGTCCTGGGCCTGTCTGGGTCTCTGGTGCCCCCGCTGGCTGGTCCTCAGGATGGCACATGTGGGGAGGGAGAGAGTACAAGGCCATCTAAAGGCGAGCTCGCTGGGTCTCGTTTGTCCGTCTCCTCTTCTGTCAAGTCAGCCGAAGGGTCAGAGCCCACAACGACGGACTGAGCCTGTGCCCCGCACCCCCCCTCCCCTACTCATGGAGCGGGTCACAGCGGGGGTGTGTGGGGGAGTCATCCAGAACCCTGATGCGGCCTGCCCCTATCCAGACAGCCAGAAACCGCAGGCCGGCCTGCCCGTGGGCTCTGGACAGCGACGCCTGTCTGCACCTCACTTCTGCTGGGGCCACGGACGAGGCAGGGATGGTGGCTGTGCCTCCTGCTCGCACCTACTTCCCCGCGGGAGTCCAGAACATCTGGACGGAGCCCATCCCTGGCCCTTGTTGGGCCCGGAGCCCCCCCTCCCGTTATGAGGTGACGCCTTCCAACTGAGACTGAGGGCCCACCTTCCCGTGGGAGGAGGCGCTCAGGGTCCAGCCCGGGGGTGGCCGGCCTGGGGGTCCCCAAAGGCAGAGGAGGAGGGGGGCCGACCCGGCTTCCCAGGCTGTCCGTGGCTTGTCGCACCTGCGCGGTTCTGAGGGTTCCCTCTTGGGGCCCCCAGCCCTGGCGATGCCGGAGGAAAGGAGCAGAGCCAGGGTGCCTCTGTGCCCCGCCCCCCGGGCACCCTAATCGGAGCCCCAGGGCCGGCAGGCCGAGCCTCCCAGATAACAGCGTGGCTGGCGCTTCCCACAGCAGCCACTCCATCGTCCGGGTATCATGCACTGCCAGAGGGAGGGCTGGCTCCCGATAAAGCCTGCCACTCTGCACGCCTGGGGGGCAGAAGCCACCACTCGGCTTGCTGGGGGCCGGCCGAGGCCCGGGAGAGGTGAGCAGGCCTGGGCTGGGGATAGGGCAACAGTCACCATAACAACCCACCTCCCTGGTTCAGGGGGGCTGGTTCTGAGGGGCCGAGCGTTTGGAAGGGTGCATTAGGAAGTACACAACCTGTGCAACCGTACACGGCGGCCCTGGTGACGTTCAACACCCAACTACTCAGATAATGTCTTTCCAGCACAGTTCCTGTCCCACCCCTTGCGTAGCTGAGGAGGGTCAAGGGGTATCAGAGCCCAGTTAGCATCTACCAGAGACCCTCTCTCCTGAGCAAAAGTAAGCCTGCATCAGAGAACGAGGGGGCACCTGCTCCGGCAACACTGGGTACCTCACGGCGCAGACCCAGGCCGAGAGTGAATGGGTGCGGGCGAGGGGCCTCGGGTGGGAGGCGCTGGGCGGGGCTAGGAGCCGGCAGGGAGATGCGCTGGTTTTCACGCAGCCGCCGTAAGAGCCAGACGGCCCGTGGCAGCTGTGGAGACGCCTCCCAACCACCCCGGGAGGCGGGAGGCGTGGGGCCGTGAGCACCCTGGTCTCTGGACTCGCGGCTCAGTGGTCACACCTGGGCAGGGATGAGCAGGTGCAGCCTCCGCCCCCGGGCCTCTCGGGGACACGGGAGCAGTGACAGCTGGGTGGGCTTCCAGGCAGCGGCGGCCTCCCTGGCAGCCTCCCGTCTGCCTGCTCTTCGTGGCTGCCGAGCAGCAGGGGTGACGGGACGCAGAGCCCAGCTCCAGATAAGGGTCTGGTACAGCTGTCAGGAGGTCCCTCCCCTGCGCGCAGAGGGGTGACTGAGGCTCAGCTCCCTCCTGCCACACTGAAGCCCCTCGCGGGGGTCAAGCTGCGGGCTCACTGCACGCGACGGGGCGGGAGACGTGAACCGGAGCCCCAGCCACGCTCACGGCCACGGCCTTGCCACCCTGTGCTGGGCGGGCCAGCCACCCCCTTCCGTCCCGTCCCGGGGGTGACTTCCTGCTCTGTCCTCAGTTTCCCTTCTGTAATCGTCTCCTCGGGGAGGGGTCCCCCACGGGGGTCAGGCTATCACTGCAGACGCAGCATCAGGACAGAGACTAATTTATTCTGGCAAACAACCCACACACGTTATTTCCAGAACAAACACCGCACCGGGGCTCGATTCTGCCCCCCGAGCGTCTGTGAGGAACCAGAGGAGAGAATCCAGCCTTTGCGTATTTACAGGATTTAAATGTCTGTTTAGGTCTCAAAGCCCTCTGATGGGTCCCCAGGGGACAAAGGAGGGGGCTCAGGATCCACTTCCGTGGTGGTGGCAGAACTGAGGTCTGGGGCCAGGCCCTGCCTCTGCTGTGTCCGTTGGCCTCAGTTTACCTGTGGGGCCGATAGCCCTGAGGGCAGAGGCAAGCCTGTCAGCCTGAGGGGCCAGCATCACTCTCCCTGCTGGGCTGTCCCAAGGTGTGGGGCCCAGCCCAGGAGGCCACGCCGCCGGCGCCCCAGGCCCCAGCTCTGCCTCCCGCGCCAGAGCCCGCGGCAGTCAGCCTCGACCACGGGCACGGCCCCATCCCGCAGAAGCAGCCCAGAGGGCTCGGGGTCACACGGGGGTACAGCCACTCTGCCCAGACCAGACCTGCTTTCCGACAGGAGAGTCAGGGCTCCGACCCAGACCACCCGGCTTCAGAGCCTACCAGGTCTCGGCCCCCCGCCCCCCACCCCAAAGGCTGGCCCGTGGCTCTGACCCGGGGCAGCCCTGTGGTTTGTGGAAGGACCTGAGCTTGGGGGCTGCCTCTGCACCTCGGCTGGGTGGTGGCCCTTCCAGGAGCCAGACTGTGCCGTGCTGGTGGCTTCCAGAGCAAAGTCCAGTGGCCCCATGGGCCCCGCCCTGCCCGGTGGGCTCTGGGGTCCCCGCCAGCGCTCGCCGAATCTCACCGGCCGTGGCCTGGCCCCGCCCTGTGGCTCCCATGGGCCAGCTGGCCCTGGCCTCATCGGGAGCGGCCCTNAAAAAAAAAAAAAAAAAAAAAAGGGAGAGAAAAAGAGGGACAGGGAGCGGAAGAAAGCTCCGGGGGCGAGCTGGCCCCACCCTGCGGGGTTCTAGAAGTCTCCGTGGGCGTGGGCCCAGAGCGGGGCAGGCTGGGAGGCCGTATGTGCTTCCAACATGGAAACCAGGCCCAGAGAGGGTGAGCGACTCTCTCAAGGTCACATGGCAGGCCAGGCTGGCAGGGGTGAGTGAGCCCAGCTCTGTCCCCCCGGGCCAGAGAGCCCCTGCCCCCACGCTCACACAGATGCACTCCCCCGATGCCCGGGGCCTGGAGCCTCAGGCCAGCGGCCTGGGCCAAGGCCACTGGCTGTGAAGTCCAGTCCCTTTTCCGGCCCCAACTTAACCCTGCTGAGTGGAAGGCCATGAACTTGGAGGCCGGTGAGGTCCTAGAAAGACAGAGAGAGGCCGGGCGGCCCCCTTCCTGCCCCACGCGGCCGCCGCTGTCCAGGCTCTGTCCTCTCTGCAGCTTGCGCAGCTGAGCTTCTGGAACGGAGCCGCCTTGAGGTGGGGGCGGGAGACTGACTCCTATCAACCGAGCCGAGCCCCGGGGGCTCCCGAGCCTGGTCTGAATCCCACCCCAGGCCCCTCGCAGCTGGACGGGTCACTTCCCTCCCAGCCCTTGGTCTCTCCTTATGCGAAATGGGGGGGGGGGGAGAAAGGGTCCCCGCCTCCCAGGGCAGCACAACGCGAGGTGACATGACAGACGTGGCGACCGAAGGCGGAGGCTGGACGCTCCGTGCGCGTCCGGCCAGGCCGCCGCGGTCCCCGCACGACGTCGGCCAGGCTCTTGGCCCCTCTGGGAGGCCCGACTCCTGAACTACGTGACACGAGCGCCTGCTCTCGGCGGTGACGGGCCTCCGAGGCTCAGACCCAGCCGCACCCCTGGCCCCGGCTCGTGGGGCGACGTAAGGCCAACACGGAGGGCGGAGCCTGGGGCCACGGGCACACCAGGCCGGGGCCACGGGCGGGCGTGGAGGGCCGCCTCCTGGAAGGCTGTCTGGAGGCCAGCTGAGCCCCGCCGCAGCCTGCGAGCCCGAGGCGTGGGGCCACGGAGCCACGTGGCCGGGACGGGAGGGTCACGGCACGGGTGCCGTGGCCCTGCTCACACGCGAGCCTCCCGAGCTCCGGCTGGAGGAGGCCAGGTGCCGGCTGCCTTCTGGGAACATCGCCACCTGCTGGGCCCACCCGGCAGCCCGATTTTGCTTCCTGTGTACACGTGGGGCCGGAGGGGGGGGGACCAGGGACGGGCTGAGCGGAGGCTCCCGGGGAAGCACAGGGCCGGGCTCCGGGGTGGCGGCGAGGTCAGAGTGCACGGCGGGCGGCCTGTCCCGATGCCGCCTCTCCCCAGGCGGGGACATCTGCTGGAGCCAGCCAGCTACTCACACTCCCCTGGGACAGTGNGCTGCTGCCGGGCTCGGGGCTGTCCTTCGCGCCACCCCACCTTGCAGGCCGCGGGGAGTGGGGCCCCAGGGCCAGGAGACCCAGAGCTGTGGGGCACCAGCCGGCCAGCACGGCCCCTGGAGCAAGCCACACCTGAATGCTGCATCAGGGAAAGGGGCAGAGCCTGATTCCAGCCCCTGTCGCCAGCGACCAGGCGCCTTCGGGCAGACCCCGCCCCGTCTCCGGCCCCAGGGTCCCATCTGTGAACTGTGGGGACGCGGAGTCGGGGAACAACGGTGGACTCCGTCTCTCCTTGCTCTCTGCCCCATGAGAAAAGCAAGACTTGGAAAAGTTGAGGGACTGTCTGAGGTCACGGAGCCCGGGTCCCTGACCTCAACCTCGGCCGCATGTCGCTCTCAGTATTCGGGTCCATCGGGGGCCAGGCGCCCGTGGCCCCATGTCACAGGTGGGGGTGACGAGGCAGGGCAGGGCAGAAGACGTCCCCACGCCAGGCGGTGGCGCACGGCGTCGGGTGCAGCCACGGCGGGAGGAGTGACCTGGTGGCTGCTGCCGTCTGCCAGACGGGACAGGGCGAGGGGGCCTCGGACACACACTTGATCACCGGCCCAGAGGCAAAGTCACCTGAGGCCTCAGCGGACTTGCGGCTGCCGGGGGCCCGGGGGAGGGTTTCTGCCCTGCGTCCGGCCCCGGCGACCCCACGGGGCACCCCCGGCACGTCTGGGCCCCTGTGGGAGGCCCGGCTCTGGGGAGGGGCTGCTGGGGGACCAGAGCCTGTGAGCTGAGGACACATAAAAATGGGGACCAACAGCTGTCCTCATTCAAAAACCAGATTTCACCTACGGGCTGGGATTTCCCGCCTCATGGGGGAAACGGGCACCGTGGCACCGCCGGCCTCTGGCTCTGGCAGGGCTAGAACCCCTCAGGGAGCGAGCGCCTCTCCTGGGGACCATGGTGCACCCCTGCCCCCGTTCCTGGGGGCCGTCGCAGGGCTGGGGCTCCAGCCGGATGCTTTCCCGCCGGCTTATGCTGGGTGCCCAGCACTGGAGATGTAACTGTGACCCAGACCAGCACCCACATCATCGACAGGGAAGGTCAGAGGAGAGACCGCTCCGGGCGGCCTCCCTGACCCACAGCACGGGGCGGGGTGCCACTTCTGGGGCCCCCGGTCCAGACCCACCACTGCCCACGCGGGTCTCCAGCCTCCCTGCTCCAGCCCCCGGCGCGCCCTGTGCACCACGGCCCCCGTGGGCCCCGGGCCCGGGGGCGGGTGCAGGGGTCCGGCCGGGCGGGCTGTGCGGAGCCTGAGCCCTCCCTGGAGGGGGCTTCCTCCTCTCCCAGGCCAGAGCTTTTCAAAGGGCTTCAAACCCAGAACCTTCCTTCCTAAGGTGATGCAGGGGGCCAGGCTGGAGTGGGTGGGCTCCTTCCACCTCTGACCCTGAGGCCTGGCTCCGCCCTCTCAGCTTGGGGCCTATCGGCCGGGAGCCCACGCGGCCCACGCGGCCCACCGTCCCCGCCCGAGGCGCGCTTTCCACCGGACGCGGGCCTGTGCCTCACGTGGCTGCCCGCCGGGCGTGGCGCCACGCATCCCAACCCTCCTCCGGCCGCCAAGCGCCACTCGGTGGCTGCATCACGTGGGGCAGCCTGAGCCCTTGGGGAGCTGGCGGGCCGGCAGCATTCCTGGGAGCCACACGGAGGGGCTGGCAGGGCCACAGTGGGTGCTGGCCACGGCGCCTGCCACGGGGTGTGGCCCCGGATGCCTGGCCAGGGACCTCTGTGTGCCCGTCCCTGCCATGCAGGCAGGGGGGGCGATGCCATCGGCTGCGGGCCCCTCCCTGCCTCTGGCTTCTCCCCCGACCCCCCACCCCCGGCCACCTCTAGCGCTGGGCTGCTGTCAGTGTGTCCCGAAGGCCCTGACGGTGCCTGCGACCCAGTGGACACGTGTGTCTGGGGGATGCTGGCCGGAAGCAGGGCCGGCGCTGGACGACCCAGAGCGGCCACGGAGNGACGGCAGGGCCGGCTGCCCCCAGGTGCTGCAGCCCCAGCTCTGCCCCCGCCCCACCCACCAGCTGCTGCCTGTGAACCTCCCCTGCTATCGCTGGAACATCGCTGGAAATTATTGATTTTTTGACACAGAACAACAGCCCATCTTTATCGGGCTGAACCCTGGCCCCAGCTAATGGTGGAGCTGGNTGCACAGGGCTGGGTGGCAGGGGCCCCAGGTCTGGGGGAGGTCACGGTCACCCTGCCTGAGCCCCCAGGCCGGGGCTTCCCGGGGACACGGCTGTGAGACTCGTCCCCCTCGGGCTCAGCCGAGAGCAGCGCGCCCCGCAGGAGGAGACACGGGGTGGGGGCGTGCGTCTGCGTGCTGGGCCCCAAGTACGGCGCTAGTGCCCCGGCCAAGACTTCTGCCGGACGAGGTCTCCCCTCAGCCCCGTGGGGCCTGAGGACACCAGCTTCCGGGAGCCCCAAAGTGGGAGAACCCATGGTCCCTCCAGGCTTCTTGAAAAGCCAGCTGCCCTGGGTCTCTAGGCCTCAGTCTTCCCGTCTGTGAAGTGGGGAGAGGGAGTCCCGTCAGCTTCTGGACCCGGGCTACCCTGGCCTTGGGAGACAGACGCCCAGGCCTGAGCAAGGGGGTGAGGGTCCCTGGCTGTCCCCCGCCCCCGCCCCGCCCGGTCCTGGCAGCTGGCTGGAAGCAGGATGTGTGATAAGGTAAAGAAAATACCTCCTGTGCAAACAGCTTATCTGGCTCCTATCGGTGTCCTGGCCCCTGCCCCCTGTTTTTCCAGGGGCCGACGCCACTGGGGGCCCTTCCTTCCCGTCCGGCCTCCAGCCTCTCACCCACCCTGCTCCCTGCCCAGGCCGGGGCCCAGCCTCTCCTCTGTGAACGGAAGGGCAAGCGGGCCAGTGAGGGTCTGGGCAGAGCCCGGGTGGTCGCAGGGGTGAAGCCCGATGGGACGGCCCTCCTACCGCTGCCACTGCTGCCCCCTGGGTGCCGCCCCCAGCCTGGTGGGTGCCCCCCCCCACCCCGGGGGCAGCAACAGTCATGGAGGTGCGAGGTCAGCTGGCACCACCGCCACCACCCGTCGCCCGGAGAGCTCCCTTAGGGGTTACAGAGATCCTTCCAGAAAAGACAACTCTTGTCCGCCCCACCACAGAGGAGGCGCCCGCACAGGCCCCTTCACAGACGGGACCAAGGGTCAGAGGGGACCCAGCCGCACGGCGAGGCAGGTGACGGAGTTCAAACCCGGAGGTCCGACCCCTTCCAGGGCCACATCTGGCTGGAGCCCACAGCTGGGCTCCACGGGGAGCGCCCTCTAGGACCCAGCAAGTCCCCCGGGCCCCGGGGTGGGGCGGGTGCGAGGTCAGCAGAATGAACAGGCAGGGGGGAAGGTGGCGGGCAGCGGTGGGGCCACCCCGATGCCCCCGCCGGCTGTCCCTGCCCGTGGCCTTGGGCGCGGGGTCTGTCCGGCCCACCCACGTGTGCGCGGGAGCTGCACTCAGACAAAACGTTTAGGAATCCACGTGGCACGTGCTTCTTTCAGAATCACTTCTCCCTCTTCTGGGAGAGATTTTGCAGGTCGGCAACGAGGAAAAATAAATGCTTTCCTGTCTTCCACGGTGCGGCGCACGGAGGGGACCGTTCCGGGGTAAATTCCTAGGGGCTGGTGGCTGTGCGTGTGGGGCGCAGCCCGGGGCCCCTGGGTGTCCGTGAGCACGTGCCGGGAGGGCCCCGCGGACGCCCACACATCCGGCCCACCTGCCCGGGGCCGCCGCCCCCCCGGGGCACAGCCGAGAGAGGGGGCCCACCCGGGGGCGGCTGCGGGCTGGGGGGGGGGCAAAGGCAGGTCCTGGGGGGGGAGGGGGCCTCCCCGCTACGACGACACACAAAAGCTCCCGTGATAGCATCACGCCACG
>NW_027528369.1:10436292-10437120 GCF_008692635.1 Crocuta crocuta | reverse complement strand
ATCTCCGGGGACCGATCTTATCGGCCGCGTCCACGGCCGCCGTAATGGAAAAACACGGTGAGGAAATCAAAAGTTACGCACAGAGATAGAGGAATAATAAATAAATAAATAAATAAGTAAGGAGCCAGTGCTGGCGGCAGGGGAGGGGTCCCCAGGGCCGGGCGGGGGCGCTGCNCTGAGCCCCGCTGCCCCCCGCCTGTCAGGTGGGTGTAGTGAGGGGCCCATCCTCAGGGCCGGCGGAGCAGGAGAGGGGACGGCCTGACGGAGGCCCCAGGGAGGACCTGCCCAGCCCCCTCGTGTCCAGACGGCCCAGAGCGCAGCCCCCGCCACGGAAGGGGGCCAGCTGGGGGCCGGGGCTGCCCTGGTGCCGGGCGCCCACTGGCCCGGGGTGCCAGGACGGGGACAGTGAGGCTGAGGCTGACCCAGGGACACCGGCCGTGTCGGTGACCGCGACGGTGACACAGCAGCAGCAGCACGAGTCCCTCTGTTGGCCGAGTGGCCGTGCCAGCCCGCTGTCGGGCGCCGGGCGTCTCCCAGGTGTGCGGCCGCGGCCGCCTCCCCGTGGAGACCCCAGGCCCCGCACGCTGAGCTGACGCGCCCCAGCCACACGGCCAGGCTGTGCAGTCGGGTGCGGCCCGCGAGGAGGACAGGGAGGGAAACTTCCGGAAGGGCTCCCCAGGTGCGGGCCGGCAGACCCAGACCTGCGGCCCACTGGCATTTGGGAGGCGCGGGCAGGGCCCAGGCGGGCGCTCGGACGCGGCCTGGGGCCAGGGGGCGGTCCGGCCGGGGCAGGAAGCCGGTGGGAGGGCGGAGGAGGAAGCCGGCTCG
>NW_027528369.1:10429914-10436275 GCF_008692635.1 Crocuta crocuta | reverse complement strand
TAGCTGCTCCCGGAAGGCCGGTGAGGTCAGCGGGCAGCACGGGGCCGGCGGCCAGGCCCGGGCCCCCACCCGCCACCGGGATGGCCGAGGACTCAGGCCCCAGGCCACGCTCCCCCCCGGGCACTGTGCTGCCCGCTCACCCTCCGCCAGGCAGGGTCTACACCCCGGGAGGGGTCAGAAGGCCCCTGAGGCCCACGTGTGACGAGGCCCAGAGGGGCTGGGGCGGGGGGGCCACCCCCTGGGAGCCAGGGCTGCGGACTCAGTAACTCCGTCCACTCGAGTGCCCGGTGGTGGTGACACAACAGCCACTGAACCTCTCTGGGCCTCAGTTTCCACATCTATAAAATGGGGGGCACGGCACCCGTTATCAAATTTCAGTCGGCTTGTCTCCCTCCTCCCACCCCAGCACTTCCCCCCCTGCAGCCCTGCCACAGGGCCTTTGCTCGGCTGTGCTGTAAGGGGCGGTTTACCCAGGGTGTCTGCAGCTTGCTCGCCGGCCCGGTGTGCCGTCCGTGCACGTCCCCACGGGTCGGGGCACCCCCTCGCCCACCCCGGCTGCCACGCCCTCCCCGCCTTCCTCTTGGTTCGTGTCTGAGCCCCTCACGGCTCTGTCAGGGGCTGTGGCTCCAGCAGAGCAGTGGCCGGTCCGTTGGTTGGTGCTGTGTCCCCAGGGTCCATTACGGGGGCCGGCGCACCGGAGGCGCTCGATAAATGAAAGCACAGGCCGGCGGGCAGACGGTGGTGAGCCCTGGCAGCGAGCCGCCCCGCGGACGGTTCCGCACCCACTGCCCGCCTGCGCCTCCCACAGGCCCTGGCCTCTGGGTGGGGAGCACGTCCAGGGTGAAGAGCCATTGACCGCAGAGAGGGCTTCCCGGGGTCGAGGGGTCAGCAGCCCAGCCATGGGGGAAGCCACACGGCCACTCCATGCCTCAGTTTCCCCACAGAGAGGGAGCTCTGACTGCAGCTGCCCTCTCTGCACACAGGCCCCACCTCAGCCCTGTCCTGGGGGCTCAGAGGGGTGGGCGGGCCTGAGCTGTGGCCCAGGGACCAGTGGCCTGGGGAGGGCATCGGGGAAGGAGCTGGGGGGCGGTGGAGAGCTGCCCTCGGGCCGTGACGGCTGGACCCCATTTCCTGCGGGTTGCCGCCCCCTCGATCTGAGCTGGCCCCCTCCCTCCTCACCCCTGCACTCGTCCCCGTGCCAGCGGGGCGCGCTCTGGCCTTCCCTGTGCCCTCTCCCTGGTGCACCGTCCCTGGGGGTGCCCCCCACTCCGGCCTGGGGCCCCGGCCAGGCCCGTTCTGCCTGCCTGCTTAGCACGGCTCCCCCTCCTCCCAGAGCCTCACCCCTCGGGCACATGACACTCTTACTTCCAGGTTATGTGGTCTCCGCGTCCCTAGCTCGAGCCTCGCTGCCCTGGCCGCCCGGGCCCCGCAGGCCCCACGCTGCTGCTGCACCTGCAGGCGTCTGGGGAGCGGATAAGGGACCTTCTCCTGCTCCCGGGGCGGAGGGACCGTGGTCTTTCGGTTGGGTGGCCCGTGTCAGCCCCGCGACACCCCTGGAAGGGCGGGTGTCTGTGAGCACCACACAGGGGCCCCCGCCCCCCCGCCCCGGGCTTCCCCGGCCCCCGGACTCTCCGTCTGCTCAGCCGTGAAACGGGGACGGTCGGGATGGGCACGGGGCCCCCGGGGACGCCCAGAGGGGTGGCTCCCGGGCCAGCCGCCGCCGCCGGCCTCTGCAGCTGACCCCAGGCTGACCCCTGCCACCCGTCGCCCTCTCCTCTGCCCCTCCCCCACGGGTAATCTAAGACAAACAGGCGTATCAGGGGCAGTGCCAGGCCCCACGATAACACAAAATAGCTGAAATGATTTTTTCCCACCCACACATGCCGCGCTGGGGGGGGGGACGCGGGGCCGGCCGTATCGGCCCATCTCCCGGGCTGTCCGTCAGGACAGGCCGCCCTGCCTCGGCCGCCCGATAACAGACCTCGAGGTTCGCCTAGAAACGCCGGCGGGGAGATTAGTCAGCCGAGCGCAGCCCACGACGCCCTTGCTCACGCTCCAGGGGCGAGGATCCCGGCAGGCTCCCCAGGACGCCGGGGGAGGGGGTGTCGGGCTCCAGTGCTCCTCTGGCCCCCCACAGCGCTGTGCTCCCCGAGGGGGGTTCTTTCAGCCCCGCTGCTGCGCGGCGGCCGACCAGATACCTCGCTTGACTCCCTCCAGCCCCCCCTTTTATGTCTCCTAGTCCACGGCACTGAGCCGCCACACCCACACCGTCCAAACCTCAGGGCCTTTGCACATGCCAGCACACTGCCTGGACACCCTCAGCCCACTCCAGCTGGTCCTCTGGCCTCAGCTCAGGGGTCTCTCTGCTGACCTGCAGGGCCATGAAGACATGGCCAACCTTCCCCCCTCTGCCTCCAGGGCCTGAGATGGGGACGGAAAAGGTAATACCAGATGCTCAGCTGGTCAGATCCTGTTTTGTAAACTCCAGGAAGGAGTTCGGGCTCCAAGGCACCTAATAAGTGACTGGGACCCCACCAAGCTGACCGCCGAGAGTGTCCCTGACCACCTCCCTCCTTCCTGGGCCCACAGAGCCCAGGCCGCCCTCACGGCCACTTGATCCACCCCTGCGGGCCCCCGCCTGGCATGGCGCCTGCACTCAGAGGTGGTTGCACGCTGCCCCCCACCCCCCGTGCGGGGCCTCTGGGCCTTGCCTGCCCCGTGCCAGGCACAGCAGGCAGCAAGGGAGGCCCGAGGAGGCCACCCAGCCCCAGGCGGCCTGGGGAAAGTCACCCTCACCCCGCTGAGGGGCTGCTCAGGTGGGAGGGGGTCCCACACTGTGAGGCTGGTTGCAGAAGCGGCTCCCAGACCCCCTGGGACTCCCCACAGCCGTTCCCTTCACCCTATTTCTCCATGACCCGGCCAGGCAGGCTGACGGCACGCTGACCGCCGCTGCACGGAGGCTCGGATGGGGCCGGAAGGTGGGTGATGGGCCAGGGACCCCCACCCAGGATGGGACCCTCGAGGCTCAGTCCGAACGGGGGCCGACTTTCCTGCCGGACCTTCTGCTTTTTGTAGATGTTAAGTGGGGAGACGGGAAAAAGGGGACAGATGAATGGGGGAGGGCCGGGGGGCCTGGAGTGAGGGGCCGGCCGCTCTCGGGCAGAAAGCTCCCGGCCTGCGCCCCGCAGACACGCCTTGGGGATTACAGATTACAGCTCCCAGCTATTTGCATGTCAGAATTTTAAACAGCCAGCCCCTCCAGCAAACAAGGTCATTTCCAAGATAAAAATACTGAGCCTTCCCCCTTCCTGGCACCCACCCCCTTGCCCTTGGAAGCCCCTAGCCCAGCATCCCGGCTTCCGGACCCCGGTGGTGCCTCCCTCACCGTGGGCTGAGGCGCCCTCCCTACAGACCCGGGACCAGGCCACACGGCTCCCTGCACCCTGCTCAGGCCCCAGGGCCTCCTGGCTGGACCTCGGTCTCACCCCCAGGGACTTTGCACGGCTCCGGCTCCGCACTTCTGACCCGAGGATCTCCTTGCCCTGTGGGGCCTGGCTGGGGACCACCCTCCCCTCCAGGACGTCCGCCGTCCCCCCGCCCCAGCCCGAAGGATGCCCCAGCACTCGGCTCCTGGGGTGCAGGGAGCATCCATCTAATTCCGGTGTGGGCTCTGCCCCTCCCTCCAGGGGGCAGCTGCGGCCCCGCTGCCCAGATCGGGGACATCCCTGAGGCCGCACTGCAGGGCCGCCTGGGAGCTGGGCCTCCCGCTGGGCTCCGAGGGGCGGCCCCGGACAGCACCACTCGCGGGGAGGGGGAAGCAGCCTCTCCCAACCTCCACTTGGCAGCTGAAGGGGGCAGTGCCAGGCCACCCGCGAGGGGAGACAGCTGTGTGCTGTGGGCACGTCCCCTCAGCTCCATCGTACAGATGAGGAAACTGAGGCCAGAGGTTGGTGAAGCTGGCGCCACTCCGGGGCGCTGTTCCCGCCTGAGCAGCATCACCTGAGGGCCGAGCCGCCCGCCGCTGACAGAGCTCACAGCTCCCCGACGTGCAAGCACGTCGCTGAGAACCTCCCCAGCCTGGGTCTGGGGCTCTGGGGTCACCAGGCATCGGGCCACGTGTCCCGGACGCGCACTCTGGTGTCCGTGAAGCTCTCGCATTCCCGCGACCTGGCTCCTGTCCACGGCCCCGGCCCTGCGCCCTGGCTGGGCCCCCACCCCGAGCCCGTCGTGCACCTGCAGAGGGGCCCTGAGGCCTGGCGCTGCCGTCACCTGCTCCCCGACCACGGCACTGGCCCGGGGGAGAGGCCCTGGGAGACCCCTAAGCCCTGGCCCTCGCTGGCAGATGGCAGCCAGGGAGGTATTGGGGCGGGGGGACCCGCTGTGCACTGAGCTCCGTGCCACGAGGTGACCGGGTCCCGCCGCACGCAGGCCNGGACGGCGGAAGGTGCCGGTGGTCCAAGCTGGTCCCCTTCATCCCAGAGGGGAAAGGTGGCTGGTGTCTGTCCCCAAGCCAGTGCCTGGGGACAGACTCAGAGACACAGGGACGGAGAGATGCCCACCCGGGACGGGCAGAGGGGCGAGGGTGGGGGTCCAGGACCCGCGGGCAAGGGCCACGGCCGCACAACCCCATCGCGGGCACTGCCCTCGGGGACGCCGGCCCAGCCCTGGCAAAGCCCCGCAGCTCCGTCGCTGGCACGGGCGGCCCCTCTCAGATAAGGGCCCGCGGGGCCGCTCTGGCTTTCCTGGCGGGCGATAAGTGCGGCCTGTCCGGGGTCTGANGGCCCATCGCTGCCCAGCGCACACAAGTTGCTATCTGCGGAGCTGCGGGGGAGCCCCCGGCCCAAGATGCAAATAGCACGGGCAGCTCCCGGACGCGCCCCGGCCCGCGTCCTGCGGTCGGCTTCCACGCTCTAGGCGCCTCGGTTCCCCCATCCGCAAAATGGGGGTGATGATTCCAGCACCGAAAGGTGGAGGGGGCCCTGCTGGGGCGTTCACACGCTCGCGGCCCCGGTCTGTCCCCCGCTCCGCCGCTTCCCAGCTGGGTGGCCCTGGACGAACCCCCCTGTCGCTCTGCACCTGAGTCTCCTGCACAAACCGGGGCAGTGACCCCCCTCCCCCCGCCCCCGGGCCTCTCCTCCCCAGGGCCACTCGACGCAGCGGCCGGGCCGGGTCCCGCAGGCACACGGTGGTCCCCCCCCACCTGCAGCAGGGGAAACTGAGGCAGGTTTCTGAGCACGGGGCCCCGCCCCACCCCCACAGCACCATCCTGTGCGTGGAAAGGCCCCCGTGTGGACCCAGCACCCGGGCGTCTGGCTTAGCTGCGCCTGACGGGGCCGTGGGGACCTGAAGGACACGTGGCCCCGTGACCGGTCCCTTGCCAGGCGCTCCTTGGTGGGAACAGGGCACCTGGGGCCCCTCCTCTGCCGTCAACAGGCCCCCGAGATGGGGGGCGGGGCCCCTTCCCTGGCCCCACCCGTGAGCCTCTGCCCCCGCCGTGCCCTGGGAGCCGTCTGCTCACAGTGAGGACTGGTACGCAGCTCGTGCTCAGTGAATGGTTCCTGCGTCCACGCACGCCTGACCCCAGTGCACGGTGTCCCCTCGCGGAGGCCACGCCCGCCCCCCTCACCGACGCGCAGACACGCAGCCCCACACGCCGCCCCGCGTTCCCCGGAAGGGACAGAAGCGGCGGACATGCCCGCTGCCCCTGTGTGACCTGGGACCTCCCAAGTCAGGATTCGGGCGACGGGGGGCAGGGCAGCACAAACCCTCCCGCAGGCGCACCCCGGCTCCAGCACCCGCAGTCAGAGCCAGCACCCCCCACCGCAGCCACGGCCACCCCGGGGCGGGGGGTGCCCTTGCCCGCCCTGCACAGGCCTGAACCCCCAGCCCAGCCCCCTCCGTGGCTTCGGTGGCTCCCAGTCCCCACAATGCCTCTCTGTGACCTCACCACCTGCTCCCCTGCCCCAGGCACGGCACACCGCCTCCCAGAAGCCCTCAGAGCGTGTGGGCGAGGGGTTTAGCTCTGGGCATCGGCGGGGCTTGGTGCCTGCCCACGCGATATCGCCGGCCCCACCGGCCACCTGGACTTTGGAATGGGCACAGGCCCTGGCCCAGAGGGTCGTCACCAACCTCCTCGGCCGGAAGGCGAGGCCCGTCCCACCCAAGTCAGGACGGCGGCTCAGGGACTTCCCGGGGGCCGGGCCCCGGGCCGCCCCGGGCAGCAGTGCCGCCAGCCCTCGGCCGCGGGTGTGGTTACCTGGCCCGCTCCAGGCGCTGCCCGGCTCCTCCTCCAGCCCGGTCTCTGGCTCCTGCCCCTCCATGTCTTCGGGGCCTCCTGGGGGTGTGGCGGGTGGTGGCAATG
>NW_027528369.1:10423275-10429902 GCF_008692635.1 Crocuta crocuta | reverse complement strand
CAGCAGGCCCCGCCGCCTCTGGGCACCGAGTCGCCGCCTCCCCACCTGCCCCCGTGGCCGGGAGGGATGCCGAGACCCACGTGGGGGAGCACATGCCCGCGGTCTGCTCTGATTCGGGGACAGACACCTCAGTTTTCTCCTTGGCCTTCAGAACCCTTCATCTCCTCATTAATTGCAGCGATAATTGCTACTCCACCGGCTGCTAATAATTAGAGGGCAGGGTGGCCTAGCAGGCACACCCAGGCNCCAAAGGGCATCTCTGCCTTCCCCGCCGAGCCTGATAACTCCGGCAGCCCCCAATCGATGAACTCCCATAAAAGCCCCCCCCCTTGGTGACGTCACACGCCCGGCAGATTATTAATACCCAAGATAAGGGCCGTGATTAACATCAAATAAATCAATCACACAGTATAAAAGTCCTATTATTTTTGGCTATAAATCAACGTGGCTGGCATCTGAGCTCCAGCCACCGCGCGGGAGCCGCGCTGGGCCCGCCCGGGAGGCAGATAGCGCTCCGCCGCCTTATCTCGCCCATCGCTGCGTTATCGCCACGGCCTGTGCCAGGTGCAACCCCGGCTGTTTTTTCCAGCTCTTTCCCTGGCCCCGCCCCCACCCACCCCATGCAGCCCCAGCGAGCAGATCAGATAAGGGGCCCGGCTCCCCTGGAAAGCCGCGGGGTCAAAGTCCACCAGTAACAGCCACCTGCCCTTTGGCAGATCAGGCGCCCCCGTTAGCGCGCAGCACCTTCCGGCGGTGGTGATGGCGGTGGTGATGCGGGGCCCCCGTGCACGGCTGCAGCCTCGGCCGCCCAGACCCAGGCCCGGACACCGAGGCTCAGGCAGGGCAGAGCACGGGCCCTGGGGGCAGGCATGGCGGAGGGTGGTGGCAGAGGTACTGATGGGCAAGAACCAGCAGCAGAGCCCGGTGCACGACCCCGGCCCCCCGGCCACTGTCCCTGTGTGAGCGGAGGGGCAAGTCCCGAGGGGCCTGCCCCTGGGGAAAGGGACAGAGGGGCCACCAGCTCTCAGAGCATGAGGCTGGTTGGACCCCTGCCTCTGGCCATCCAGGGGGACACTGATGCTCTGAGACCGGGAGACGCTGGGGATGGGGGTCCCCACGCTCTGCCTGGGGTCTCTGTGCCCCAGCCCCGCCCAGCAGAGCGCTGCTGCCCACTTGCCATTCCACCGGCAGGTGCTGCCGCCCGGGCACCCCCTTCTCTGCGCATCCTCTGCGTGCTGAACGGGGGTAAGATCACGGGCCACAGCCAGCAGGGTGGGGGCGGGGAGAGGGGTGCCAGACCAGATCCCCCACTAGTCTCCCGCCCCAAGTGATCTCCGGAAAGAGGGGTGGAGGCTGCCGACCTCCCCCAGGGCCTCCCCCTCAGCGAGCCCCCTCCTCCTGGGGATCCAGGGGTAGCCAGCAAGCTGCCTTCGCTGAGGCCAGAGCAGGCCTCCTGGCGGTTAATTCACGTCCAGGACTCCCCCCGACACCACCTCCCCCCCACGAAATTACCACCAGGAGGGTCCCAAGAAAGGATCCAGGGCCCGGGGTGGGGGGAGCAGGCATTGGGCACAAAGGGGAATCAACCTGAATCCAGACCTGGGGTCGGACGCGGGCCTGGGTGCTTACTGGTGTGTGAGCGCGGAAGCCACTTAACCTCTCTGGGCCTCATCCCCTCGTCTGTAAAATGGGGTCAGTACCTGACCTGACGGCCTGCTATGTACTGAGACTGTGCGTGCTGAGGCCGTGGCTGCAGCCAGGCGAGGCCTCGCTGTCCCCATTCCACAGAGGGTAAAGTGAGGCTGGAAGAGGGCATGGCTCTCCCAAGGTCACTCAGTGGCCCGTGACTGTCCCCAGGGGCATCGCCCCAGCTGCACCGGAAGGGGCTGGGCTCTTGAGACCCTCGTGCTGAGGTGTGTGTGTCTCCTTTCCCCCCCAACCCCCTCCCCCCCGGGCGTCAGGGCCCCGGCGGGAGACTGCTGAGCAGTCAACCCACAGACACCCATTTCACAGGTGAGGAGACTGAGTCCCAGAAGGACTTGGCTCGCGTGAGGTCCCAGGCAAGGCCATGGGGGGGTGGGCAGCACGCGGCCCGGCTCTGGCCTGTGGGGCCCCCGCCCCGACCCACCTGCACTGGAAGGGCTCAGCGCCTCGGGCGCCTCCGCTGCGGCCTCCTGCTCGGGGCGGCCCGTGTCCATGGCCTGAGCGTCTTCTGTAGCCTCCACGTCTCCGAGGGAGCCTGCAGACACAGCCGGACGGGAGGGGTGAGGCTCCGGGGGTCGGGGGGGGCGCCCAGCACTCGTGCCCACTTCGCCCCACCTTGCCGTCCCGTCCACCGCTGCTGGCCCGCTGACCCCTCCCGCCGGGACGGTGGCCCAGCCCCCCAGGTCTCCCAGCACCGGGGGCAGCGTGCTCCCCCCTCCACTCTGTTCCAAGCTGTGGGAGCAGCAACGGGGACTCTGGGGGTGCGTGGGGCACGGCCCTCACCTGACCCTAAGTGCGCCCTTCCGGGGATGCAGAGCCCCCGAGATGTGAGGGCAAGCCTCTCCTGGACCCGGGACGCCTCCTCCGGGAAGCCCCCCACACCCAGGGACCGAGGTTCGGGAGCTTCCTGAGGGCGGCCCCACGTCCGGCGCACAGGAAGTGCTCAGAGAACGCCGCGAACGAGTAAATGGCTGAGGGGGCACAGCTGCGGACACAGGTGTCGGCAGCTGAGCTGCTGGGGTCGGAGAGCCGCGGGCCCCGGCACCGGACTCCGGTCCGCCTGCCCCGGGAGGCTCCCGCAGTGGGGTTCCCCGGAGCCCCCCTCACAGCTGGGAAGCTGGGCCTGCAGCCCAGAGACCTCCCAGGAGCGGGGGAGCCAGAGGAGCCAAGGTGCCCCCGGTCAGGGCAGCGACCCAAGGTCAGACTAGCGGGTCCAGGGCCCGGGCAGAGGGGACAGTGGTGAGCAGGTGTCCACCCTTATTCTGCTCCCCCGTCTCCCCCGGCCCCCCCGGGGGTCTCGGCCTGGGCCCCGGGGCTGCCTCCTGCCCCTCCCCCATCCTCAGAGATGACGCCCATCACGGGGCGGACGTGGGGAGGGGCCCGACTCACAGACCCCCCCTACTCATTCTCCTTGGGAGGGGAGGGGGTGCCCTTCTGGGCCCAGGGCACAGACCCCACAGCAGCCAGGCCCTCTTGCTGCTGAGGAAACCAAGCCAGAAGAAACGTCGGGAAGCCTTGCCAACAGCTGCAGATCCACACGATGGGGGTGCATGGCGGTGCGGAACGCGGCCCGCTCTCCCCGGGTCCAGGCACAGAAGGCACCTGAGGCATGTGGAATGGCCACCTCTCAGGGGCTGAGCTCCCCGTCCCTGGAGGCAATCAAGCAGCAGATGGAGACGTGCCTGGGGTGGTCCACGCCCCTGTGGCCGGTGGTTCCCAACCTCTTGTACATCATGATCCTCGTGGGGGGTGTGAAGGCCAGTGCCTTCTCCCCAGAAAGACAGGCCACGTTTTGCTACGTCAGGGGCTTCTCACCAAAGCCTAGTGCTCTCCCTGCGCCGCCCTCACCCACTCCCCGCCTCTGCCACGTTATCGCTGGGGTGAACCCTGGTGCCAGCGTCCACCACGGGCCACGGCAGCGGGCTCGCGGCAGCGGTTCAGGGAGGTGGCGCGGCTGCGACAGCGTGAGCGGCGCGTGGCTGCCCTCCCGACCTCGCCGGGGCCGGGCAAGCGGGTTTTCTGTGTGCGGTTCAGCTCACCTCCCCGGTCGCAGGCAGACGGAGGCCGGCGACAGTGAGGAAAACTAAGTGTTCCCGGTGGGCCTCCCGCCGACACGTGGGGCAGACGCGGCTCTAGGAGGCAGAGCGCGGGGGCACCTGGACTGGGGGGGGGGGCTTCCAGCCCCGCTGAGGCGACGAAGAGCGACAGACAGGCCCCCAACAGAAAACAACAGCACATGATGAATGCTGGGAGGGAGGGAGGCAGACGAGAGACACAGAGAGAGACAGAGAGGGAGAGACAGCAGCGGAGACTTCTAGCAGCAGGTGTCAGGGGCGGACAGCGGGCACAGGGCTCCAGGCGGAAGGCCCGGGGACGGGACAGAGCAAGAGCTTGGAGGCTGGAGGGAGGCCAGGGGAGGAGTGGATCCTGATCCCCGGGGCCCCGGGGAGCTGCAGAGAGTCCCAGGCAGGGGGATGCCCACCCGCCGCGCGGTGATTGCCGGAGGGGGGCGGGGGCTGGGCGCACACAGGACCGGCCCCGGGCCGTGCCCTGCACTCCCGTCGGTGCACCCACACCGGCAGCCTCTGGGGTGGGCTGGGCACGGCCCATCATGCCCCTGGGACAGGTGGGAGCCCTGACCAGTTGGCGGGCACCCGGGCAGGAAAGCAGAGGCTGGGGTGGAGGCTGGGGTGGAGGCTGGGGTGGAGGCAGGGCTCTGGTCCCGCCGCTTCTCCACCCACGGTCCTGGCCCTGAGCGGACGCTGCTGGTCACCGCGGCCCACAGGCTGGCGACCACCCCAGCCTCAGCAGGCGGCGCAAAGGCCTCTGGGTCAGCCCGCTGCAGGACCCTTTCGAGACGTGCTCGTGGCTGCTGGGTTCACTGAGAGCTGTCAGGCGGCCCCGAAGCTGCGCTCCCTCCTGCCCAGTGGCCATAGCACCTCGGGGCCTCAGTGGCCGGCTCCGGGGAGTGGGTATGAAGCCACCTGCTCTAAAGGACAGCAGGGACCCGAGCCCTGGGGCCAGCGCCGGGGCAGAGCCGCGCACCCCTCCCCACACCTGCCCGACCCTGGAACAGCAGCCCCCTCTCGGCGCCTCACCCAGGTGGGCCTCAGCCACCCAGGGAGGCCCCAAGCTCGCGGCGGGTCCATTTACGGGAGAACAAAGGCACCCGCCCCGCACAAAGGCGTGACGACGAGCGTGGAGAAAGGCTGCCGGGCTGCGGCAATTTGTTCCAACGCTGCTAATTCAGTTCCAGCACAATTAAAGCTGCTCTGATAACGTGGGCGCAGCCGCAGCCGCCGATCGCTCCAGCCTCGGACGGGATGTGTGTCGGGAAGGGCTGCCCCGGGCCGGCCTCGGCCCCCAGGAGCCTGCCGCCTCGGCCCGGGAAGGCCCTGGCGTCCCACTCCGCCTGGGGCTTGGGAAGGAAGGTTCCCCACTGGCCACGCCTCAGGGAGACACCGCCCCCCCCGGGTGCCCTGCACCAGGGATGACCCCCGCCTGGCCCCTGGGGGACACTCTCAGTCCAGAAACCCCAACAGCAAGCCAGGCCCATCCACCGCAAGGCAAGGCAGGTTTCCTTGCTGTGTGGACCTCAGGCGAGCCCCTCTACCTCTCTGTGCTTGGAAGCCACAACAGCTCCTACCTCACGGGGTACCTGTGGTGTTCACCTCCACTGAGCTTAGCTCAGGGCCTGGCACGTAGCGAGTGCGCACCAAGCGTCAGCTGTCAGCTGGGCCTCAGCCCTCAGCAGGAGGGGGGCATGGGGGGGGCGGGAGAGGACAGCAGCGGGGGCGGGGGGGAGGCAGCCCTGGGCCGGTCAGGATGGTGGGTCTCCTCCTACCCTTTCAACACTGTGCAGAGATCACACCCACTTTGTGGATGAGTAAACCGAGGCCCATCAAGGGAACTGACTTGCCCATGGCCCACCCCCCAACCCCAGTAAGGAGTCGTGGGGGCGGGCAGGGCAGGAGCTTCCCCAAAAGTGCCACCCTTGCAGACATGGGCTCAGGCATAGCCCTCCCCTGCACCAGGGCGGCCCCCACCTCCCCACACCCTCCAGACACCAGGATGGAGGTGACACTGGCCGCACGGCCCAGCAGGGCGGAGAGGCTGGCTCCCCCGGCCGAACACCTGTCTGGGGGCGTTGGCGGGTGATGATGGCCGTCCCGGCGCTGCCCCCGCGGCCCGGAGCCCCTCGGTTATCACAGCGAGCAGACACCCCGCGCCGATCCGTCTCCTGCTCATTAAGCCGGACGCCGAAATGGAAATGCAAACATAATAGCTATTTGATTGGGGTGAGATACTTTGCATATTGGCTCTGCACTGATAGCAGAATTTCATCAACTCCCTTTTTTCATGCTTTAAGACTGAATCCCGGAGACAGACTCTTCCTTCCCTCTTCCTTCCAAGTCCCCGAGCTGCACGATTCACGGCCCCTCNNNCCACCTCTAAGAAAGCCAGAGCTCGTGTGTGTGGAGCGGACAAAATGCCCCAGACTCCGGCCCCAGGAGGACCCGCCAGGCGGGGTGCAGGTGAGGGGGTCACGGAGCACTGGACGGGGAGTCCAGAGGCCCTAGTCCCCGCTGGCCCCTGCAGACTACACCCACATCAAATGGGGGTGATCGTGCCCGCACCCCAAGACCGTTTGAAACATTAAGCGAAAGAACCGGGGTCCCCACAAGCCCCTTCCCCCGATGTGGGCCTGCCCACTACGTGGGTCCTTCTTATGCTCCGTTTAGGAGGAGAAAACGGAGGTGGGGCACCTGCCCAGGACCCCTCCTGCCCTAAGGCAGGCCCCTGGCCGGGGGCGGGGCGGCCGCTGCGGGAGTGGGGGGTGGGGGCAGCCGCAGTCCCCGCCCCCAGGTCCAGCCCCCCGGAGAGGGAGGCGGGCGCAGCCTGGAGTGCTGGCGGCCCTCGCGG
>NW_027528369.1:10405075-10423268 GCF_008692635.1 Crocuta crocuta | reverse complement strand
TCGCGGCCTGCGGCCTGGCTTGCTCACGGACTCAGACATTAACCTAACCTGTGCCCCTGACTGCCAGGCTCTGCACCAGGCCCTGGAGACCCCACAGCCACCAAGACACCCCACCCCCAAGAAAGCAAAGTGAAAAATGCAAGTGGCCACTGCCCTGAGCGGGGGGTACAGGTGCCCGTCCAAGAAGGCTTCCTGGAGGAAGCGGCTGGAAGGGGCGGGGGCGCCGGCGGCCGGGCCAGGGAGCAGCGTTCCAGGCTGGAGGCCCGCAGGGCGCTGAGGCCGGTGGCCTGGCGCAGGCCACACCTCCTCGAGCCTGGTTTCTGCAGGGAAAGAAGGGGTGGCGTCAGACTGGGGTCAGGGTTCAGCAGGTGGTGCCAGTGGGTGCTGAGCACGGACAAGTGATTATTACAACTCTTGTTATTTGTTTCAACTCTCCAGGGGGCGCCACACCTGCCCTCTGGGGGCTGGGAGGGACAGTGCGGGTCGGAGGGAAGGGCCTCCCCCCCTGCGGGCAGAAGGACCGGCCTCCTGTCTCGCCAGCCCTGGGCAGCTGGGGCGCTGGGCGGCGGGGGCACGGCGCTGCCCGCAGAGAGACCCTGACCTCTGGGCGGCACACAGTGGCCAGATAAGGCCCCGATAACAGAGAGAAAATAGCAACAGATTCAGACTTTCCCACCGGGGGGCAGTGGGGCGGCTCAGGCCACGGAGGGGGCAGCCCCGTTGCCCTGTGGGCGCCTTGCTGGGGGAGCTCTGGGTGACTGGGGGCCGTGGCCGGTGCAGGGGATCGGGCCCCCCAGGCAGCCGGGGGTTGGGTCCGAAGCTCTTGGCGCTGAGCAGCGTGACCTCTGGTGAAGTACCCCTCCCCAGGCCCGGGCGGGCAGGCCTGGGTGCTCCGAGTCCACCCCCACCCCTGCCCAGGAAGGAGGGCCTCTGATCCGGCTGGTGTGTGATGGGGAAGGACCCTGAGGCTCAGGGCCCGAGGGCTGCTCTGGCCCCGCACACCCTGGTAGGGCGCCCCCAGCCTGCAGCTCCTCGGGGCCCAGGGACTCCTGCTTGGCACACAAGCCTGACGCGCAGCTGAGCCGGTTCCCAGGCCCAGGTGGAGAGAGAGCAGCAAGTCAGAAGAAGGGGGTGCTGAGCAGGGCTGGGGGCGGGGCAAGCCCAGGGGGAGCAGAGGGGGCCCAGCATGGGGGGCGCGGCTGGAGGGCAGTGTCTGCCTAGCACAGAGCAGCCCCGACAGTCCAGGGCCTGTGAGGCCGGGCTTGTACGGCTGATGGGTGGCAGGGCCACGGAGGCAGGTGGGGGAGCACAGGTGGGGGGTCAAGGGGCCCTAGGCCCCCAGGGAAAGCTGCAAAGGACTGTGGGGGAAGATGCTCATTTACTGGAGAACGTCTAGAATAGAGGCTTCCTGGCCCACGGCCTCCCAGGAGCTTACAGCCCCAGTGGGGAGGGGCTCCCTGGGGGGATGCAGGCACCCGCAGGGGGGACACGGAGCTCTGAGGGGCCCAGCGCAGACACTTCCCGGCAAGTCCACCTCACCCCGAATCCACACCCCACCGTGGCCCCCGCAGGCCGCGCCGCCCTCTGCCCGGTCAAGGCCTCCTCGGCCCCGAGCGGGACCTTCCCACACAGGCTGGGCCGCCCTGGAGCCTTCGGCGCGTCTGCTGTCCCGTGGGGGGAGGGGCGCGGTCCTGCAGGCCCAGGGGCCCACAGCGGACTCTGGGGCCTCGAGGGGTTCGGGCGGAAGGGGCCCGTAGGCCCCGCTGTGACCCAGGTCAGTCCCTGCGGATGGCTGGGGCGACCACAGGAGGATGCTGGCGAGATAATCGTGGCTTGTTGGAGCGGGCACGCTGGCCCTCTGCACGTGCGCCGGGCGCCCCCACACCGGTTCTGCTCCCCGACTCCCCGGGGGGCCCCTGCAGCAGGGGCGATGGGGACTGGGCAGCTTGACTCTCCACGTCCCCGTCAAGTGCCCACCGGATGGTGCTTGCACGCACCCAGCAACGGGAGGCTCACAACTCCTCTTCCAGACATCTGGGTCTTAGACTGTGTGCTTCTTAGGCCTTGCCGCCCCCCGCCGTGGGGGGGTTCAGGCCCTCCCCGCCACACTGTGGATAAGTGACTGTCGTGTCCTCTGCTCTGCTGCCGGGCTGTGAGCCAGACCCTCACCCACACAGCCTCCTGGCCAGCAACGCTCGGGCCACGCCTGGGGGGGATGGGGGCCAGGCTGGGGGAGCCGGGACGCGGTGTGCGCTGTGTGGGGGGCCAGGAGACGCCCCCGCGCCGGGAGAGACCTCGCGGGGTCAGAGGGGCGCCGGGCAGGGCCCCGCACGCTCGGGGAACAGGGGCCAGGCCGATGGACGGGAGCTGCCGGGACCCACCTGAGCTTTGAACACAGCACAAATGATCTCCTGGGAAATAAGTCACGACAAGACGCAGCCTTTCAAGGGCAATTCAGCTTTCGAAGGAACGTTTGTTGAAAGATGTCGGGGGTGGTCCCGTGCCCCCCAAATCGAACCCGGGACCCGGCGCCAGACCTCGCGCAGAGAGGGGATGCTCGCCTGCTTCTCCCCGCGCGCTCCCGGGGGGCAGTCAGGGCGTGGGCTCGGGTGCCCTGGCTCCCCTTCCCAGCGCTCCCAGGGCCCGTCCCCACGCCTGGTCCCGGACCCTCCCTCACAGGAGGCCTGGCCACGCCTGGAACTCACTGCCAGCTGCCCCGTGGGGTCAGGGCCAGCAAGGACACTCGTGTGGCCATTCTGTCCCTGTGTCCCCATAACCAAGAGTGGCCCAGGGACGGGGGACCGCCTCTAGGGGCTCGGGCGCCCTCACCACGGGCTGCCCTCTCCTCCAGGCCTGACTCGGCCAGTCAGCGTCCCTGGGCCTTCCCTTGGGGCCTTCAGTGTGGCTTCTAAGGTCACACCTGTCTCCTGACTCACGCTTATGCCCCACACCTGCCCTCCGCTGCTCACATGCCTCCCTGGGCTGGCGGGCGCTCTCGCTCTCGCTCTCTCTCTCTCTCTCGGTGTGAAAACCAAACCCTTCCTGGGGCTACGACCCATGCCAGCACCTGTCTGTCTACTGGGGTTACTGGTGACGGCTGACCCCACCCCTGCCCACGGGCTCACAGGTCGCTCACTCGATCAGCGTGCTCCCTGGCTGTGCCCAGAGGCACCCCTGCCCTGGGCCAGTGCCTGGCACACAGTGAGTGCTCAGTGAGCACTGGTGACAGGGAGGGGGAGGGCAGAGGGGAGCCTCAGGGTTTGAGCCCTTTTATTGGGGTTGGGGGGCCGGGTGTGCCACCTCTCCCCACACGCCGGCCCTGCGGGGGTCTCTAGGGCTGGGTGGGTGTGAGGACTGCAGGCTGGGAGAGAGGAGACGCAGGCAGATAGGGTGCGGGTGCCCGGGGGGTCCTGCCCCCATATCCCGGCCTCAGCCACCGCCACTTCCTCCTGTGGCCAGCCCATAACCGACAGGCGGAACTCGGGGGGCTTAACTGCCCAGGCTCCACGGCCACACCCAGTGGGGCCCAGGGCAAGCTGGCATCCTTGGGCACGCCCAGGGCACCAGAAACAGGCGTGGCTGTGGGAACTCAGCCACACAGGCCTTCTTGCCCCGTTATAGACGCGGCACAGGCACAGAGAGGTGATGACACCTGCCTGAGGCCCCACAGCTGGGAGAGCGGCCACGGTGCTCGCCCTCCTCAGCCCTGCTCTGCACACGTGTTTCTGCTTCCCCTGGACGCCTCACCTGCCACCCCCCTGGGGTCCTAACCCACGCCTGTGTGGCCCAGGGCCTGAGACCTTGTCTCTCCCCTCCCCGGGCCGCCCTTTCTCTTCCTGGCTCTGCACCACTCAGAGGCCTTTCTCATTCCTTCCCCGTCTGCTCCTCCGTTGCTGTGTGACCGCTGTCGGGCCCCGACTGTCTGTTCCCCAAGGCCAGGACCCAGGCCCTCCTGCTAGTCACGCTGGGGCCCAGGCCAGAAGGCCCTCTCTGCCTGCGGGTGGGGGGTGGGGAGTCCATCTGCCCCCCCGCTGTGGGGGAGGGACATCAGGAGGGGTGTGAAGTGGCCGGCACTGGGGCCCGGTCCCTCGCGAGCGGTGGCTCTCTCTGGCTCTGATCCGCAAGACCCGTGTGCACAGCCCTCGACAGTTTATGAAGCTCTACCAGGACCCTCATCAGCACCAGCCTGTAGAGAAACCGGCTCCACTGTACAGATGAGGAAACTGAGGCCCCCACCCGGCCCCATCACAGGTTTTTGGGCCATTGTTTGCATGGTCGTAGGCAGATCGGAGCCCTTGGTGTATGCATCTGGCAAGTGGGTACTGATCCACCAAGCTGGCAGAGCTGCCCTGCGGGCGGGCAGGAAGGTGAAGACACCTCCCGAAGTTGTTCATCCGCAGGACACCGTGATTCCCCCCAGTCCAGGGGTGCTGCGTGCCAGCCGGGTGGCGGGGCAGCTGTCAGCAAGCCGGGGCGCACCAGGGTAGGGCACGCGCTCAGGTACCGCGGTGGGCAGGACGGCTGCGGGATGGAGAGGGCGAGGAAGGCGGGCCTGGGGGTGCTCAGCGAGAACCTCCCAGAAGAGGCACTATTTAAGCTGTGATTGCTGGGGTAAGGATGGGTGGGGAAGGGGCTCTGATTCACACCGTGGGGAGCAAGGGGGCGCGGGGCTGTGGGAGCCCGGGCCAGCCACCGCCTCCGGGCAGCCTCCAGCTCAGGCCTTCCCCTTGGCCTCCTTGGCCTCGCGTGGGACCCTCCCCCGTCTGGAGCCTGCCCCCTGTCTCTCTCCCTCTTCAGGGCCAGGGCCGGTGGGCCGGCCCCCCGCCCCCGCCCGAGTCCCCAGGGGCAGGGGCCGGGCGAGGCTGGGAGAAGGGGAGCGGGCCTGGGAAAGCCCGGCCGGGCTGATAGGGAGAGATTGGTTTCAGCCGGAGCTGCGGGCTGCCAAGTCCACATCCTATCCGCGGCCTGCACTCACTCAGCATTCATCACTGCTGAACCCAGAGACTTTATCGACGCTGGGGGTTGGCGCCATCTCTGGGCCTGGCCGCTCCCGGCCCTCCGATGGGCGCGATAGCCGCTGATAGATTACCCGAGATTGCCCAGCCTGGCCGATCAGAGACACTGCTGGGCGGGGCGCGGACCACGTGGCCGGGGCAGAGACCGCGGCGGCCTGGGGGGAGGAGGCGCGGGCGCGGCGGGCAGGAAGGCCGCCCTGGGGGCGGAGACAGGGAAGTAGTGCCCGAGAAAACGGGCGCCGAGGCCGGCTCCGCAGTGATTCTGCAGATGGGCCGATAAGGGCTGATGGATGGCAGCAGGGGCCCGGCTAATGGACGGTCGCCGCGGCCCACGCGTCAGATGGATGGAGGCAGGCTGCTTCCGGGAAGGGGCCGGGGCTCCAGTGTGACAGGGCCCAGCCATCCGGTGGGGCAGCTCGGGGGGGCGGCAGCCTGCTGGCCTCCATGCCACCCCCCTCACCTGGGGGGCTGGCTCTCCCTCCTGCACCGGCTGCGGGATGAGCCCCTGCACAGAACTGCATCCCGGGGCGGGGGTACCCCTCCGGCTCCAGGCCCTCCCAGGCCCTGGGCTCAGGACTTCATTCATGCAGTGGCGCCCCAGCCCCTCTTCCGGGCCAGGCTGTCCTGATGCTGTTTGGGGGGAAGAGCAGAACGCACGCCCAGGCCTGAGAGACTAGCGTCCAGACTTTTGAGCCCAGTCCCCCAGGCTGCTGTCTCCGGCCCCAGCGGGATGCTACGCAGGGAGGAGGGAGCCAGGTGCTCTGGGCTGGACTTGTTCCCTGCTGGGTGTGTCCAGGTCCCAAGCAGCAAATCTACGCTGCTCCCACTGCACAGATGAGGAAACCGAGGCACCAAGAGACTGGAGGGGGCTTCCCAGTCCCGCAAGAAGTCAGCGGCTCTGCAGGGTTGAGCCTCAACCTCCCCAACTGCTGGGGCCCTCGTCCCCACGGGGACCAGAGGGAGCCGAAGGGTCCAGGAAGCTGGCGTGGAGCACACCGGGGCTCCCCTGCCCGCCCTCCGCTTGCTGTCTTGACTGACACCTGGGGGGCTGGAAATCAGCCTCAAATTTCTAGACAGAGTAGAACGGAGGCTGCCGGGGCCAGGAAGGAGGGATGGGGGACAGCATGGGGGTTAGTACTCGACGGGGACAGTTTCTATTGGGATATTTCAATACGGGGACAAAAAAATGTCTCCCGTCCAGTGCTGTGGGGCACCCAGCAGGCACCG
Organism: Crocuta crocuta; assembly: GCF_008692635.1. Classification (NCBI taxonomy): domain Eukaryota; kingdom Metazoa; phylum Chordata; class Mammalia; order Carnivora; family Hyaenidae; genus Crocuta; species Crocuta crocuta. The sequence continues at coordinate 10,417,026 of NW_027528369.1, read as the reverse complement.
CGTAAGTGCCCGTCCCCACCATCCTGGAGGACAGGGACCGCACACGTGCGCACAGCCCTCCACAGAGGCACGGCTTTCCGTACCGCCTCACCGCCTGGCCACCTGCTGGCCGTGGAGACGGAGGCCAGGGCTCCCGGGACCTGGGCCTCCATGGATGGACGGGTGGGGGTGCTGGGGGCCGTGCTGGGGCGAGGCGGGAGGCCAGACGCGCCCCCGCTGCTGGCCAGGGCTGGCCCTGTTGGCCTCCCACAGAAGGGCTGAGGCTCGAGGGTCTTAAGTGACCGGCCCAAAGGGACCCAGCGAGTGGTGGGGCCGGGATCTGCACCCAGGCTGTCTGCCTCTAGAGCCCGTGGCCTCGGCCCCTCGAGGGTGAACGAGAGCCGTGTGATGACGGCTGCCAGGCTGCTGGCCTGAGGGTCAGGGCAGAGTAAGTGGAGAGGAAAAGTCTGGTCCCGAGGAGGGGAGGGGGGGGAGGGGAGGGGCCTCGCAGTCCCGAGTCCTACCCCACATCCTGGGCCGCCCGCACTGTGGCTGCTGAGGCCACGTAGGAAGGCAGTGCGTGTCCCGGGGCAGCGCTGGCATCTGAACCGGGCCCTGTGCAATGCACGGTGGGGCTGCCGCCCCGCCCCCCTCCCCGTAGCTCATTCCCTGTTCACGACGTTTGCCTCTGCTGTTCCGCCCCCTGGAATGCGCTTTTCCACACACACCACCATCTGCCCCGCTTAGAGTCGGCTTCAGAATGGCCACCTTGCCTTCCGTGACCCCAGTCCCCCAGCTACAGGGGGCCCCTCTGTCCTTAGGGTTCATTTCTGCTGTTCCTTCTCTATTTCCCCACCAGTCTGGGGCTCACCAGTCTGGGGCGGGGACCAAGCCCCTGTGAGGGTCACGGGGATCCCGGACAAGGTCCCCAAAGTACCAGGGACTCAGGCAAGTTTGGAGGCCGTTTGAACGCACGAGGATGTCCAGAGGTCAGCCTCCTCTCCCTGTGCCGCCACAGCCAGGCCCCCAAAGAAGCGAGCCTCGGCCCCACCGCAGGGATGGGTCCTCAGTGTCTGCTGGTCGTGACCCCTGCTCCCTGGGCTTTCGGGCTCCGTACACGACAGCGGTCACTTGGAGGCAGTGACGTTTCTTCTGGTTTCCTTTTTCCCTCGGTTTTGCTTCACTTCCCTGGGNGGGGGCGCTGAAATCAATTGAGGGAGTTGACTGAGCACCTACTCTACGCCCTGCACTGTCCTGGGGGGGGACAGACCTGCTACAGAATGGGGCCCCATGTGGAGAGAATGGGTGCCGGGGTGCCCTCCTGGCTGAGGGTTCCGATGCACGGCCCTTTCCCCTGTGAGTGCCGAGTCCCTCTGACTGCTGCCCTGGGAGGCACTGTCACCCTGTCCCATGTGGGGTGAAGGGGCTTGGCTGAGGTCACAGGGCAACAGTCTGGTTCTGGTCCGTCAGCCCCCTCCCTGTTTCCTCCCCTTAGATCTCAGCCCAAACCTGTTCCCTCCTTGCCCCTCTGCTATTTTCCACTTATGCATTTTTGAAAAACGCCCACGCCTGTGGCTGGGTTTTCAGGTCACGGAGCCCTGCAGGTGCGTGGAACTGGGGGGTGGGGGTGCCCTCCAGCTAGGCTCTAGGCCAGCCAGGCCGACGCAGGCCCCATCTTACCGACAAGACAACCTGAAGGGTGCAAAGTGACTTTGAACAGTGAGAACCCCCAAAGTCTCTTGAGCACTTTCTGCAGACATCGTCACATAAATTTCTGAAAAAGGAAAATCTGAAAGACCCCATGTTTCTAGAAAACACTACAGCCACAGATAGACTAAAGAACCCCCTGAGAAAGCCCTGTCTCCGCCCTCATTGTGTGGATGGGGAAACTGAGGCCCAGGGAGCAGATGGTCCTTGTCAGAGGGCACAGAGGCTGCCCTGACAGGCAGGCAGATCAGACCCTCCCATTCTACTGGGAGGAAAGCAGGTTTGGCACACGGGTTGGGGCTGTCACTCATTAAATGGGACCCTGGCCCCGTCCCGGCCACCACCCAGCAACCCTGGTGCTGCAGCGAGCCTGGCAGTGTGCGGCCCTGGGTGAAAATCATAGCGGGGGGAGGCCAGAGACGGGGAGACAGCATGCACAGAGCCTGGAGGTGCCCCAGCCACAGGGAGGGGATGCTGGCCAGCCTGGAGCTGTCCTGCCTCGCTTCTGAACTCAGTGTTCCCATCTGGGAGTCAGAGTTGGCGGCGTGATCTCGGGAACGCCCGAGTCTTGGTCCCTTAATTCGGGCTGTGGGGGTCTGGGCTCTGAGGGTCAGCAGGAAGTCATCCAAAGGCCAAACTGTCCATCCCCAAGCGCGTGGGCAAACGGATGGCCCCAGTAGCAAGGCCCCGGAAAGGCTGGCCCTTCCAGAGCTGGGGGGATTTCCATCACGGGGTCAAGGTCCGGGCAAGGCAGTATCCCCCACTCCATAAATTAAGGGCTCCTCCTCGGGGAGCCGGGGAGCCGCGCCCCCTCTCATGCGCGGAGGTCAGCCAGTCCCCAGGCCTCACTCCCGCTCATTTGCATGCCCGTTTCCATTGGCTGCAGGGACACAGATCCTTGGTTCCCAGGCCGCGGGGGCGGGGCCTGGGGAGGAGTTGAGTGGGGTTNGGTTGGGTAGGGCGCTGGGCTGGGGGGACTGGGCACTGGGGGGCCGGGCTCCGGCCTCTGAGGGAGCAGGTTCTGGGGGTGCCAAGCTCTGACCCAAGTCTGGGACACAAAATGGCCACTTGCCACATGGGGAGTACTTTGTAGTACATGCTCTTCCTTTTCCTCAAACTCCCCCCACCTCGCCCATTACAAATGACTCAGAGGGGGAAAGAGACTGACCCAAGGTCACGTGGCCAGGACGCAGCCACACAGCTGGGACCTGGCCCCACATCCCGAGGCTGGGTTCCCTTCCTGCTGGGCCGGCCTATGGGGGCAACTTCTTATTTTTAGCTGCCTCTTCTCAGGGATGGCTAATCTTTGGCTTCCTCTGCAAAATAATGACGAGGACCCGGATAATTTTAAGAGGACCCGGACCCCCCCAGCAGATCTGGCGGCAGTCTTTTCTGGGGCTCCGTGAACTGCGGGGCGGTGGGCTCGCTCGCGGGTGCGAGTGTGAGTGTGCACGAGCTTTCATTCCTGGCATTTTGGTGGGTGAGATAAGGGAAGAGAGCGGGGCTCAGAGAGCGCAGGCAGATAGATAAGGTGATAGGCCCCTCCACCACACAGGCCTATCGCCTTTTATCAGAGTTCCCTTTTCTTTCTTACTGGGGGGGGCAGGGTGGAACACACCCCAGCCCCCCGCGCCCACGCCGGGAACCCAGGGGTGGGGGCCTCGCTCGCTCAGTCCCTCCCGCTGTGTCCGGCTCGCAGAGCCCTGGCCCGTGCCTGGACGGGAAGGGAGGGGTCCAGGGCACGTGGGTCACGGCAGGGACCCGCAGCAGCTGTGCCTGGGCCCTTGCAGCTCCACAGAGGGGCCCCTGGGGGAGGGGTGAAGAGGGCAGGGAGGCCCAGAGAGGTGACAGACAAGGAAGGGGCGGCCTGAAGGCCCGTGGTCTGGAGACTGGGTGCCGAGCCCTCTCTCCAGATGGCCTGTGAGCCCCTGTGGGCGAGGCTGGGCGGGACCCAGAGACCTCCCCCAACCAGGCCCACAGCGCAGACCTGAGCGTCTTCAGCCCCATTTTACAGATGCAGAAACCGAGTCTCAAAACAGAGCCATGCCTATGAGCCAAGCAAAGGGGGACAGCCCGGGCCCCCACATTCCCTCTGCGCTCCCTCTGGCTCTGGGAGCCAGACCCCCAAAGCCATAGGACACATGTTCCAGAACCACAAACAGCACCGTGCGACGGGCCCTGCACCTCGGCACCCAGAGCTATTCACCAAAATCAGCCCAGGAAGAATGCCCGTTGGGTCGGTACAGGGTGCGCAGGCTCGCCAGCCCCAGCGACCCCAACCCCTGCGCGGGTCCCTGGAGAGCACGCCCCCCACCCCCCCCCAGCCCGGGCACTTTCCCCACTTCTCTCCCGCCTTTGTCCTAAAGGCTAAGGAGGCCAGAGTTATGAGTATGCCCATTGCACAGGTGAGGAAACTGAGGTCCAGGGACTTAAGTCACTTGCCCAGGCTACCCACCCAGGAGGCAGAACTTGAACCCTGGTCACTGCACACTACACTGTCCTCCTCCCCCACATATGCACCCACTTTACTGGAAATAGCTGACTTCCTTTAGAATATTGAAACAAAACAAAACCCAAAAGACAGAAAGAAACCAATTTTATCACCAAAGGAGCCTATTTTCTGGGGGCAGATGAAATGACCCCCAGAGATAAGCAGGCATAGAGGTACCTCGTCATCTGCTCATCTCAGACAGGGCTGTGTGGTTCCAAACACGTACTCACCCTCTCTGTGCCTGGCCCTTTCTCCCTAAATGGAGGGGAGGAAGAGGGCTGTGGCTGCGAACACCCCAGAACCTTCAGCTGTGATGGAGACTCAGACCTCGGCCAGGACGCTAAGTCAATCTCTACTGCTCCTACTGTGCTGTGTGACCTTGGACGAGTTGCTCAACCTCTCTGAGCCTTGAGTCCTCTTCAGAGAGGAAATAAGGTCAGAGGTAACCTTTCCAGGGCGGCTGGGACGCTGCAGGGTAACAGAGGTCAAGCCCAGGCCTGGCATGCAGAAAGCACTCAGTAAAGAGAGCTACGACCCGACTGCGACCACCTTGAGGGCTGTCGTAACTGTGGAGCCCTAGAAGCACCCGGAAGTGTTGCTGACTCTGCCATCACGGAGGATCTCACTTCTTGAGAATTGCTTAAAAAAAAAAAACGGGGGGGGGGAGGGGGAGGGGGATGGCCAGCATCCCGCGCCTGCTGGGAGCCCCAGGGCCTTGGCGTGCCCCGTCTCACGCAGCCGGGGGTGGGCACAGCTCTGCGGGTGCGCGGCCCCCACGCGGCCGCCGCACCTGTCCCTCAGCGGGAGGATTAGCCACACGCGGGGCCCTAATCGGTGCTAATCGCGCCAGCATCACCGCTGGATCTCGGATCAGCTGAAGGAGGCGGCTTTATCCAGACAGACGCGGAGATGTCACCATAGTCCCATCTGGGCGCCGACCGTCACAAGTGGCAGCCGGGCTGGAGGGCTGAGCAGGGTGGCGGGGGTGGGGAGGGGAGATCCGGGAGCCCCCCACCTCCCCAGCTGTAGGTGGAGCTCTGTTTGGGCCCTCAACATTTACTGGGCACCGACTTTTTAACCAGGTACTGTTTCGAGTGCTGGGAGTGAGCAGACACCCAAAGGGGCACAATTCTTGCCCTCGGGTGCTGCGTCCTCAATGCGGGCCCATTGCTCAGATGCTGAAACTAAGGCCAGGGTGTCTAGAGTTGAGCCCAGGCAGCAGGTTCAGACCCTGCACTGGTGAGGTGCCTTAAATCCCCCCCAAAAGGCTCAGGCCCCAGGCCAGGGGTGCCCTTCCGCCCCCCCAGGACGACTCCTGCGGCTTTTGCGAGTGGAAGCCAGCGCCTTCCCCTCCCCAGCCGGGCCCCTGGACACTGCCGGTCCAGAGGCCTGGGGAGGCCTGGGAGGTGCAGGCTGGCCCCGGGGGCCGGGAGAGGCTGGGCGAGGCGGCCAAGGGCTCCCCTCCAGGGCCCCCACCATCCCCACCCCCCTCCCTACCTTCTTTTTCAAAAACATAATTTATCTGTGTATTATCAAGAAATCCAGACACTTTAATCAGTGAGCTATGAAGTCAGAATTTCCATTCTTATCTGCGGGAGGAGTGGAAACGGAGGAGATAGGCGGCAGGAACGGATCGCTGGTGGGGAATGTTAATGGGTGGAGAGGCTGGGCTATTGGCCACGGAGACGCCGTATCTCCCCCATTATCAAGGCCGTATCTCGCCAGCCATCTTAGCGCAGTAATGGGGCCAGTTCAACTTTCCGAGTTATCACAGGAGCTGAAACCTGCGCCCGCCAGAGGCCCGGACGGGAGACAGTTCCGGGCGGACCGGGCTTCGGCCGGCAAAGCCAGGAGGCGGAGGGGGACAGCTGGCCTGGCTGGGGCCCCCGAGGGCCTGGGTGTCCCCCTGGCCGTCAGGGCCACCACAGTGAGCGTAGGGGCTCCCTCTGTTCTCTGGGAAAATGTCTGGTTTTGAAAGAGCCAGGTGTGGGCATGCTGCACAGGAAGGGAAACCGAGGCAGGAAGCCACCTCAGGGTCACAGTGGTCCCGGGGCTCCTGGGCTCTGCCGGGCCCGTGAAGTGAAAGAGGACTGGGGGTGTGGAGGCGTGGCGGGTGGGGACAGGGGGTAAGCCCCACGCCCTCCCACCTTGTGGCCTGCAGGGTCCCCTGGCCCCCACCTGGGGCCTTTTCCAGGCCCGAAGTTCCAGGAGCTGAAAAAGATCAGTGACAAAAACAGCAGCGGGGACACCCTGGAGGGCTCTGTCCCCGCAGGTCCTGACCTGAGGCTTGGCTCCACAGCCCCTCGGCAGCCTGGGGTATGCTCAGTATACCCCTCAAATGGTGAAGGGTCTCCCCCCTGCCCTCGGGCCTCTTGCAGGGGAAACCCCAGAGGATGCGGCACCCACGGCCCATAGGGGGAACACCTCTGTTCACCCAAAGGAAGGGACCCCCAATCCACTCATTCTGAGCCTGCGAGGTTTAGGGCTCCCGCTTCAAGAGAGGCAGCTGTGCTGCGGAGCGACGGTCTCCCCGAGGACCGCCCTCCGCGTGGGGCCCCAAGAACCGCCCCGGTCCCTCTCCCGCAGCTGGAGGGCAGAGAGGGGAAGGGACTCGCCCAAGGCCACACAGCCGGTGAGGAGCAGCGTGGGGCCCACAGCTGGCCACTGCCCGGAGCCACAGGAAGGCCTCGGTTTCCTGGACTTGAGCACGGCTGTCGCCGGGCCGGCAGGGAGCCAAGAGAGCTCAACGTGTGGAAACCACCACTGCGACCAACCCCTTCCTCCTCCCCCAGGGCGGGGAGCTCGAGCTGCAGTCCTGGGTCCCCCGTAAGCCCCCTGAGCCTCGGTGTCCCCGTGTGCACTGGGCTGGTCACCGAGCGTCCCTCACAAGTTACTGGAGGAAAGGCGTGAGCCAGTGCCCTAAGTCCTGGGCCCACGCAGGGGCTTCGGAAGCACTCAGGGTGACGGCGCATGAGCTGGCGGGGGGCGGGGGGCAGACAAGCTGGGCTCGGGTGGCGGGAGGCGTGCGAGGTCCTGGGGCTGCCCAAGGCCCTGAGCCGAGGCCTCCTCTTTGGTCTCAGGTGTACGAGCACCCAATGCCAGGTGCCCCCACCGAGCCCTCCCTGGGGGCAGAGAGTCCACCCCTGCCTGCCAGGCCCCGTCCCCAGTGAGGCCGCCCCCCCGCATGACCACCTGGCCCTGGCCTCCCCTCTTCCCTGGGTCTTACTTGCAGCATGGAGGCTTGATGGAGAAAAGGGAAACTGAGGCAGGAGGCTGTGACAGGTGCAAGCACCCAGGGCAGACTGGGAGGGCCGGAGCGCTTGTGCCGGACACCAAGGGGGACTGGCAGGAAGCAGGCCCGGGGGACCCAGGAGGGGAGACACGACCTCTGTCCTCTGCACCGTCACGCAGCCCCAGTGACTCCCCAGCTCTGGCCCAGGCTGCGCCGGCGACACCACCTCCCCCACCCCGCTGGCATCGCGGATCCATCGCGGGGGGAAGCCGAGGCTCTCAGCTCGCAGGAGGCCCGGGCGCCCTCGGGCCCAGCCGGGCATCCCCGGCGTCTCCATCGTGGGAAGGTGAGGACGGAGCCTCGGGAAGGCGGGGTCTGCAGAGTCTAAGCCTCCAGCCCCGACTCCAGCCCGTCCTTGGCCGAGGCGCCCACTGTGGCCGCCCCCGCCTTCCAGGCAGCGGCATGCCTGCCGGTTCCGGGGGGGGCGGGGGGGCTGGCACACAGGCCACCAGCCTGGGCGCCACAGCACAGCACCCTCTCCAACCGGCTTCTATCCCGCGCGTGCGCTGTGTGGCCTGCCGTAGCCGCCCGCCCTTCCTGGTCCTCGGCTCCTCGGTGTGTGAAGTGGGTGAGGAGGCCCAGCCTGAGGGGCATCGGCGGGCACTCCCACCTGCGGGGAGGCCACAGCCCCGGGTCCAGGGGAGGCAGAAAGGAGGGACGGGAGGGGGAGGGGAGGGGCTTGCTTATCTGCCTAACCCAGCTCGGCCCAAGGTCGCATTCCTGACCCAGCGGGGACACTGCCTTCTCCCAAACAGGGGGCCTTGGAAGATGGGGGGGGGAGCCTGGCTGGAAAGGTCCTGGGTCAGGCGGCCTGGGGGGGGTGCTGAGCAGACACTGTCCAGAGGAGCCTCTGCCCACCCCTGGGGGCCACGACCCCTGCTCCTGTTGTGCGGCCTCGATGGCCTTGCAGTCTCCCAGGGCCTCAGCTTCCTCACCTGTGAGATGGGTGACTCAAGAGTGACGATGAACCTAACAGCAGCTCCCAGGCCGGCCCGTCCAGTGAGGACATGACCTTGGGACAGCACTTCATAGTTTGCTTTTGAGACCGCACAGACCTCACATCAAGACCTGAGGAAGGAGGCGCCGTTCTTAAGCTCTTGCTTTGAAAGTGGAAACTGAGGCTGAGCAAAATCGTTTGCCCCCAGGGTCACAGTGAGGCCGGGACTCAAGGCCAAGCAGCGGCCCCCACGGAGGTGGCCTCCCGCTCTGGACACGAGGGCTGGCCTGCAGCCCGGCGCCCGGAGCGTAAAGCCTCTGCTCCCGGTGTGGGGACAGGGTGGGGGGTAGAACCCCTGAGGTTCGGAGGGAGGTCCCGGTGTTGTACCCATTGTACAGATGAGAAGCAGGACTGGGAACGAGAGAGACACTCGCCTCGGCCACTCAGCAGGGAAGCTGTGGGGACGGGAGGCGAGGTGGCACATCTCAGATCACGCAAATTGCCCCTGGATTCTCATGCCTGTGCTCAGGGGCCAGCCATGTCATCATCCCTGTTGCGCAGGCAGGTAAACTGAGGCTCCCTCGGGCAGGCCTTGCTCATAGTCCCACGTCCATTTCACGCTGTTATCTCCATCAGGTCATGTATCTGACAGTTCTGGAAAGCCCACGATGTGGGGACAGGATGGATCCAGTCCCTGCTCCTGAGCAGCAGAGATGTGAGCTGCCCGTGCAAAGGCCCCGGGGCCAGAAGCAACTGGAAGAAGCCAGCCCCTCAGCTGAAACACGGGCCCTGGCGAGGGGCTGCCTGATGGGCGCTGCCAGCCCAGCCCCCATGCAGAGATGCCTCTTCTCATAGTAACACAAGAAGTGCGGCCTCCCTCTGTGACAGCTGGGGACACTGAGGCCCACAGCGGGGCCGGGAGGTAGCTGTGGAGGCCAACTCCCCCCGCAGGTGCTGCTGCCCCCACTTCTGGAAGTGGGGGAGTGGAAGACGAGGCTCAGCGAGCAAACCTGGCTGTGGCCTCAGTTTCCCCCTCTGTGAAATGGGAACAGGGGCCCTGGGGCAGCCCCAGGGGCGCGGTGGCCGGGTGGGCAGGAGCCCAGGCCTGGTCTCTGGGCTCGGCGATACCCATCAGTGGGTACCAGCTGCCTCCAGGAGGAGGCCCGTCGACGGCAGCGAGGCCGGCTGGGAGTATTATTCACGCGTCCCTCAAGCCCCAGGAACGTCTGGTTGGCATAGAAACAGGAGATAAGGGGTACAATTAATGGCATCACATTCCCTCCTCCTTTCTTCCCCAACTGACCCATTTAAGTCCCTGGCGGGGCTGGTGCCACGCTGGGCTCGCGGTGACCTCCAGGGAGGGGCTGGCTGGGCAGGCGTGGCGCGGCCGGGGCTCAGGCCCCCGGGCAGGGCTGGCTGAGGTCTCCCCAGGGGCCGAGGCCACCCCTGCGCCGTGGGGTCTCGGGAAGGAGGCCCCGGGGGACTCGGCAAGGGCTGGGCTGGAGAAGGACCCCGGCTTGCCTGCCCTCCCGACGGCCCATTTCACAGGTGTGGAGACTGAGCCGGACGAGCCCGGGGCGGCAGCACGAGGGAAGCGCGTGCTGCTCGCGGGCAGAGGCTGCAGTGCGCTGGCGGCCAGGCGGCCTGCGTTCCGCTCCGGCTCTGCCGTGTTTTGGGGTGAGGAACTCGAGCAATCGGTGCTCAGTGTCCTCAGCTGTACGCGTGGTAAGAACAGGACTTATGTGAAGGTAAAGCGTGGCCAGGCCCAGAGCAAGCTCAGTACCAGCCACTGCTGGTACTGCTATTCCCGTCCACGCAGGAATGAACGCTCGCTTTCCCTGAGGCCCAGCCCAGCAGGAGGCTAAGAACCATCCAGAGCCAGCGTAGAGCCCAAGCTCAGGGGTGACGGCTGGGCCCCGGGGACCCCCAGGCCCTTTCAAGTCCGGGTTCGGGGCTGGGGGCCCAGAGCAAAGCCCTCCTGAACGTCGCGGCCCGTCATCCCCTTGGCTCACCACGACCGGTCCCCACGCGCCCAGGGCCCCGAGGAGGGGCCACGGCCATGGGGGACAGGACTTACGTCCCTGCTGACCCCTAGATGCCAGGCACTGTCACACCTGTCCTTCAGAGAGGGAGACGGAGGCCGTGGAAGGCGAGGGAGCTGCCCCCTGTGTACACCCCCCCCCCCCACTGCTGTGTGTGCACCGTCCTCTCCCAGTGAGATGAAGTCCAGGGGAGACCACCGACACCCCGGGCCGCCCCCCCAGCACCCGCCCCTCCCCAGAAGGCACTGGCGGCCCCACAGGTGGGTGTCGAGCTGCTGGGGAGAGCGGAGCTCGGCTCTGAGGCACGGAGTGAATTAGTCATCCTGTGACCACCGATAACTTGTTCAATCGGACTCCGAGCACGTGTGAAAAACACCCCCACTGGAGACAGTGTGGCCGCCGGGGCGACGGGGCAAGTCCACAGGCTCCGCGGGAGGCCCCTTACCCCCCTGGCCTGGGTTTCCACGAGGCACCACGGTCCCCGAGGGTCCTCGTACTGCCGTGACCTCACCAGCCGGACCTGGGGGCTTGTTCCTGTCCACATTTTTCCAAAACTGAGAAACTGAGGCCTGACCCCACCCTCCTCACCTCGTTCTCACCTCCTCACCCTTCCCTGGCTTCGTGTCCCTCTGAGCCCCTCATCCCCCCCGCCAACAACAGCCAGGTATCATCATCCCGTTTTTCAGAGCTGGAAACTGAGGCCAGCCCACTGTCCCTTGGAGGCACCTCTATGGCTGGCTTATTCCTGACTGAAGGCACCCCCCCTTCTGGGAAGCATCCCTGACTGTACCTCTACCTGTTTACCCCCCCGCAACAGCCACCTAGGGCGGGGCTGGGACCCAGTGCACACACACAGCAAGTGCTCAATAAAGATTTGCTGAATGAATCAAGGGGGGCTGCTGCTCAGAAAGACCATCAGCACACCGGCTCCCCCTCACCCCAAACAGCCTGGGCGATGGAAACCACCCCGGTGCTTTTCAACAAAACTCCAAGCAGGCTACACCTAAAACTTGGCAGGAACGCACAGCAACCCTAACACGGTTCGAGGGGAAAACACGCTCTCCTGGAGGTGACAAACCCCACCTCTGCCTATCTCACACCATCTGATAGGAATCGGGCGGGGTGTCCCCTCCCCTCCCCCCCCGCCCGGAGCCCCGGGCCAGCGCGAGTCACTTTCCTTTCATTTTGACGGACTGTACCAGCCGCAGGGGAGGATCAACTTCTTGGCAATTAAGTATGTTTGGGAAGAAAACTCGCCCAGACGACCCGGCGCAGACGCCCGCTCCCGCTGCCCCCCTGCTCCCGCTCTGGCCCGGGTCCGAGGCCCCCGCCTCTCCCAGCCACGACTCCCCCGCTCGCTGTTGTTGCCTCGAACCCGGCCGGGCCTGGTGGCCACAGATAAGGCCTCTTATCTCTCTTGGAGATCGCCATCCGGCCGACCAGCCCTGCGCTTATCGGAGCTCACATCGACCCGGGCGGGAGGAAAGCTCGCCGGGCCGGGGG
>NW_027528369.1:10393534-10405061 GCF_008692635.1 Crocuta crocuta | reverse complement strand
CAAGGCCGCGCTCCTGCCTCGCCCTCCCCCCGCCCCTCCCGCTCCCACGTTTGAAGTTAATAAATGGAAGCGCCTATCACCGCCGCCATCGGTTGCGCGCCTTATCAGCGCGGCACATCTATCTCCTCGCGGAACAAAAGGCGCACAGAGGCGCGGGCAGCTGCGCCCCGGCTTTGGTGAGGGCGCGGGGGGGGGGCGGTGGCCCCAAGCGCCTGGCCCCCTCCCCTCCACCCCTCCACACCCGCGGCCTGGTCGCAGGTGAGGCCGGCGCGGCGGGCGCACAGCTGCGAGGGCCGCACGCACAGCCGCGGGCAGAGGGCGNGGCGCCCGGGCTGGGGGGGGGGTGGGGAACTGCAGAGGGAGGGTGCCCAGCCCCCCTGCTGCGCCCCCACTCCTGCCCGGATCCTGGCTGCGCTGAGCGTGAGCAGCGGGGGGCTCGCCTGTGCGCCCCGTGCGTCCCAGGCCCCAGGCACACCCTGGCCGACCCAGCTGGGCCCGCGCTCGCCCCGCGGGAGGCCTTATCAGCGCAGTTGATCGGTTCCCAGCCCGAGATCTCCCTGCCCGCGCTATCTGTGTTTCTCATCACGCTGAAACACACACACGCACACACGAGAACAGGCGAGCAGAGGCGCACAAGGGGAGGAGGGGAAAAAGAAACCAGAGAACCAGCGCAGATCGGGGACCGTGGGTGGTTTTAATACTTAAGTTGACTTGATAGAAGGCGACTTTCAGAAAACATGTCCCGCTTGCACATCGGAGGAGTGGGTTACGGGAACCCAGATTTACGCTTGCGTTGCCCCTTTCTAGGCCCTGAGGGGTAGACACCCCCCCAGGCCCGCGCACATGGCATCCCAGTGGCAGTGGTCATGTGGACAGAAGTGGCAGTGCCCGGGTGCCTACCGCTGGGCAGAGGACTGGGGCCCGCTCTTCGCTTCCCATCTGGCCGGGGAGATGCGACCCCCCAGAGGGACCACGTGCCCAGGCCTTGGCAGCAAAGGCGCGAAGTTACTGGCAGGAGGCGGGAGAGGTGCTTCCTGGGTGCTCGCTCTCTCGCTCCTCGCCAGTGGCCCAGAGCGCGCGGCGCTTTTACCACCGGGCTTTGGCAGTACGGACTTACAACCGCGCAGGCCCCTGGGGAGCGGCCCACAGGTCGGACCGGCGAGAAACACGGGACACAAGCAGAGGCCACGGTGACCTGGGGCCTAGCCCCTGGAAGCCCCCTTTCCTGACTTGGGAGCAGTAGCGTAGCCCCCTCGGATGAGTGGCGTGGGGGAGTGGGTGGAGGGGGTGCCTGCCGGCTGCACGTGCGGCATTGGCAGGGACAGAGAGTAAGGTCGGACCTCCAGGAGGCAGTCCCCGGGCAGGGCAGGGTCGAGTTGGAGACCCCAGAGACAGGGCTGGGGGGGGGGTTCTGATCGGCTGGAAGCGAGCGCACGGGCTGCGGTGGCGGCACCCATCTCCGTCCCCAGCCACGCGGCTCTAGGGCCGGCAGAAGAGGCGGGGGCGCGGGCCGTCCCCGCACTGAGCCATGCGTTTCCAGGAGGCCCGAGTGCCCCCTCTCCCTCCCAGGTCTCTCTGTTTCTCCCTCTAGATACAAAGCCTGGGAGAGTCAACCGCGCGGCGAGATAAGATCACAATTTCAGCCCGTCCCGACAGAGCGATCTTATCAGGACGGGACTTGCAGAATGGAATATTTTAAACTTTATCTGAGCCCAGATCGGGGCCGCCTTATCGCCGCACCATCTCAGCGATGCGGGGGAGGGGCAGGGCGCGAGCTGGNCCAGGCGGATCCTGGTTCCGTGCGGCCTGGCCCCGCCCCACAGGGCCCCGCCCCCGGCCCTGGGTAGACCTCCGTCTTTCTTGGCTCCTCCTTCGGTCCCGCAGCTTTGTCCTCAGGCCACACTCTGATTCAGCGACCTGTCCGGTCTCGCCGCCCCGCGGCCCAACTTCAGGCCTCTCTGGGCCCGCCCCTAGGGCCTAGCTCCGCCCCCGAGCCTGGCTCGGCCTCGCCGTGCTCGCCCCCTCGCCCCGCCCCAGGCTTCCCGTGGCTCCGCCCCCAGGCCCATGGGGCCCTCCCCCTCAGGACCCCTGGGCTCTACGGCTCCCCCAGCCCTCTGCCTGCGGGGTGCGGGCAGCAAGGGCTTCGTCAGGAAACCCTAGGCCTCGACGCCCCACGGTGTCTTGAGCCAGATTTGGGGTGTGGAGTCGGCTGCGGCCGGGTGGGGGCTTCCGTCCGAGACTGTGCTGGAAGCAGCATCCGGGGTCTGCCGTCCACGTGAAGTGTGGGGACCTCTGGGCCCTGGTCCCCTGGACTCCCGGCCGGCTGTAAACCCCGGAGGGCCGGCTCCCCCTGCAGCAGCCCGTTCCCCCCCAGGGCGCCCCTGCTGAGGGGCCGCGCAGGAGGCCCCTCCGTGGGCTGAGCGGGCACCTGCGTCCCCTCCCGCCTGGGGCACAGTCAGTGCCGTGTCTTCTAGCCCTGGAAATGGAGACAGCTTCTCCTATCTTTGGGGGTATGTTCACGGGACCCCAAGGGCCCCCCCATTCCATTTTCCGGTGCAGCTCAAGTCCAGGTTTGTCCCCAAACTGAACTGTATTCTTTTAATATTCTCGGCCTGCACCTGGTACCTGCTCCGTCTGCCCCTCGTTCAGAAGAAGTCGGGAGAGAGCAGGGCCCAGGCGCTGACCAGACCTCTGCAGAGAAGACACCTGGGCGCCTGTCCCGATGATTATCACAACTGTCAGCCGCAGAGGCCGACCTTGCGCCCCGCCTGTGAGGCACCCCGTTATCTACACCCCCGTCCCACGGAGGAGGAGAAGGATTGGGCCTGGGCACTCTCACGGCACCTCCACTGCTCTCCGGGGGCCTCCGGGCAGGAGAGGGGCAGGCGGGCCAGAGGCTGAGGTCTCCCCACACGTCCACCACCGGACAGATGGGCGCACCGAGGCCGGGAGGCCAGGAGACCGGCCCACTCGGCTCACCGGCCCTTCCTGCTCCCTGCCCGGGGCCGGTGGGTGCAGCCTTCCTACAGCGGCCTCGAGCTGGACCCTCTCTGGCGAGAGTGGGGCCCACGGTTGGCTGGTTGGCTCAGGGCTCCCACCAGTCCGGGCTTTCTGTGGGCCTTACCATCAGTCCCATAGGAGGGCCTCTCTTAGGGCGGGGCCTCTATAGGGGTGGGAGGAAGATTCTAGAGGAGGGCTGCGAGCTGGCACCAGGGCTCCTTGGAGGCCCCGCTGGCAGTGAGTGGTGCCCGGGCTGGCGCTGCTGCAGCGGCTGGAGATGCACGTGGAGGAGGGTTCCGAGGGTCAGGGAAGAGAGAGCCGGGACTGATCTGCGGCATTTGGGGTGCAGGGAAGACAGGCGTCGCTCTGACTACTTGTTTCGCATATTGTTTAAAAAACGAGGCCCCTGAGGGGAAGGACACGTCCGATTTCCCAGTGACTTTGAGTCACAGGTGGGTCGGAAACAGAGCCTGCTGACTGGCACCGACTACCATTTTGAGGGCCTGGTTGCAAAACATGTAGGGCCTCTTGTTTAAAAATTAAAAATTTCAGGGCAGCCAAAGTAGGGCATTAAACCAAGCGTGGGGTCGCATGAACGGGTCACACGCCCACGAAGCCAGGACAGTCCTGACCCCGGCCAGGGCTGTCTCCGGAGCACCTTCCTTCTAAACTTTGCCCCTTCTGTCTGTCCTGGGGGCGGGGTCATTAGCCCATCGTCCAGATGAGGAGCCCGCGGGGGCCAGGGGCAGGGTCACAGGGCCCCGGCCGCACAGGCCCTACACCCTCAGGACACGTCTGTTGATAATGACCACACGCTGAGGACAGAGAGCAAGCGGTGCTGTCAGAGGAAGGCCTGTGTGAGCCCAGAGGAAGAGCCTGGGGAGTCCAGGGTGGCTGCCCGGAGAAGGTGACATCCGCATGTGGCTTTGCAGGGGTCCCTGATCAGGTGGGAGAGGAGAAGCAGAGTGTGGGGTTGCTGAGGGTGTCCAGGCTAAGCCCACCTGGCCCCCTCCCCCCCTCCCCCCACCGTGGACTGCCCTTGTGCACCCGTCTCCACCTGCCCCTGCAAGTGTGCACGTCCAGAAGCCACTGGTGGAGAAAAGGGGACTGTGTTCAGCCGGAGTGCAGGGCTGTCGATGCCCAGGGTGGAGCTGGGCCGCCTGGTTGTTCCCCGCTCCCTGGATCCGAGCTTTTGGGCAGCTGCCCGCTGGGGCCCCAAGGCTCCCTGGAGGCCTCCTGGGCAGGGCTTTGGCCCGGGCGCCCGCTCTAAGGCCGATGTCATCGTCACCGTCCGCCCCGCCTTAGGGAGCCCTGGCCTTGGCTCACGCCACACGTGTGCTGTGCTCTGGAGGTCAGGGCCGCCAGACGCACCCAGGCAGAGGCTGGCAAGCCGGGCCCGGGACACCGGACAAGATGTGCTCTCAAGCACGCGGGGGGGGTCGTGGTGGTGATGAAGACGCCGAGGCTCAGAGTGGCCCTGCAGCTCGGATGAGGGAGACCTGGGGTGTAACCCCAGGCGGCTGCGCTCCAGAGCCTGGCCTGGGAGCAGGGAGGACTGAGTCCAAACCCCACCTCTGCCATTGTGGAGGGCGTGACCCTGCCCCGGTCCTTGATCAGTCGGGTCCCTGGATTCCGTATACGTAAGTGGGGGTGGGGGTGCGACCCCTCGGGGCTCCTCTGGCCTCAACCGCACTGGGGCTCTGGGCTCCGGTCCTCTGCCCTCTGCCCTGTGGGCATGCTCCGTGCTGCCTCCCCACCAGGAGGGCCCCCCCAGGCTGGGCAGCTGCTGGGGGTGGGGAAGGGGCTTCCACGTGCCAGGCCCTGCACTTTCGGGCTATGACCCAGGGAGCCACAGAATGTCCCAGAAACTTAAGGGGGCTCCTGATGGAGGAAGAGGATGCTCAGGACAGAGTGGTGGGAAGAGGCTTTCTCAGCTAACAGAAAAGCGGGTGCAGAGGTTGGGGTAAGTCTGGGGCTGGAGCAGACTTGGGGTGCGTCAGGAGGCCAGGCCACAGCAGGGGCTTCTTTCTGTGTTACTGCCTCCCAGTGTCCAGGATTTCACCTCCGTATAGCTCTGAGATGCGCCCCGATACAGTGCCACCAGCCCACCCTGCTTCCAGGCCCTATCTCCATCACCACTGCCATCGCCACCCACTGGTCCCCCACGGCCACTGCTGCCTGCCCCCCGCTGCAGACTGAAGGCAGCGGGGCCTTCCCAGAAGCCCTGTGTGACGGCCTCAGCATCTGCCCTGCCCCAGGCTCCCTTCTCATCTGAACCTCCTCGTGTGTGTGTCCTGTGGCCACAGGGCCTTTGCACAAGCTGTTCCTGCTGCCGGGCACACTCTTCCTCAGGGAAGGCCCTCACCTCTCCCAGACAAGGTGAGGCTCCCCTCTCTGTTCCAGCTGCCAGGGCCCAGAGTCTCTTCTGTGGCACCAGGAGCTCCATCACCTCACACCAGCAGGGACAGGAGCGGCGCGGTGCGCGGCGTCTTGATGCCGGACCCGTGATGAGCACGAATACGGAGTGGAGGTGGGGGGGGTGGAGTCAGTGCACAGCCTGCTCAGAGCAGCTTTCTGAAGGAGGGACTGTTAGAATTCCCGTTTGCCAGAAGAGTAAACTGAGGCTCCGAGAAGTGAAGTCACTTGCCCAAGGCCGCACAGCAGGTAAGCGGCCGCGCCGGTTTCCTCCCTTCCTCCCACATGCTGTTCCAGAGTGGAAGCTGCTGGCTNTTTAAGTCACTTCCTGTTGCAATGGGGGGATAATGAGTTTTAAGCACCACGTGACTCTGTAAGGAGGTCAAACGGCAGCGAGGATGTCAAAGTAAATTAAGTCAGGGATCAGGAGGCCGCCCGCGGGAGGCCGGGGGCTTGGGGCTTGCAGACCGGGCGTGGGCAGTCGGCCCGCAGCTGGGACCCCGTCCCATCTGCACCGCTCACCCCCGGGTGTCGGGGGGGCGGGGAGGGCCGGCCGGGCCCANCCCAGCGCCCTCCCCCTCCTCCCCACCCTGCACCTCCCCCCTCCCCACCCAGCGCGCAGGGAGCCCCACTTGAGGCGCTGCAGGTACAAGCGTGAACAACACGCGCGTCCTCGGAGTCCGGCAGGAGGGTGACCGTGGTCGTCGAGGGCCGGCTACCTCGGTCCACAGATGGTCACAGAGGCCACAAAGAAGAAGTGCTGTTTGGGCAAAGGGCTGAGGGAGGGGAGGGGGCAGCGGGAGGCTGGCCGAGGGGAGAGGGTCCAGACAGTGGAGGAGACGCGGCTGCGTCCAGCGGCCACAGTCCGGAGCCCTCGGAGGGAGCCTCTGAACGCTGGGGCTGGAAAAGTTTTGGGCGATCATCGTGCCCATTCGATGGCTGGGAGAGCTGAGGTCTCCAGGGGATGGCGGCAAACCCAAGGTTTCCTGCTCCGGCCAGAGCCCTGCGGGCCCTGGTGCTCGCCCCACGCAGCAGAGCACACTGCCCTCTCCCCCAGGCCCCAGAAACGGGGTGCAGTTGGTTCCAGCCCAGCCAAACCCCCAGGAAGGCCCATGCTGGCCCCTCCCACATGGGGGCTCCAGGGAGGAGGCCACACTGTGTGGCTGGTGAGGGAGGCGCTGTCCTATGGGAAAGGGGTCGTGGCCGTGGGTGCCCGGGCCCAGAGTGGCCAGGAGGGAGAGAGAGCCCCAAAGGGCCATCATCCCACAGCAGGGGGCCCTGGGGCTGGAAGGCAGCCTTCCCGGGAAATGATGGGCTACTGTCTACACACTGGACTGGCGGGAAATGGGGGGCTGGAGGGACGTGGCCTCTGGGCTGCACCTCCACAGCCCACATGAGCACAGTCACAGGTGATGCGGCAGGGCCCAGGGGGCCCCTAGGCTCATCCCCTTATGGGGGTGCTTCAGGAGCCCCAATGCTGGGGAGCGCCCCAGAGGGCAAGGATTCAGGTCTTCCCTGGCGGCGCTCCTATGAGACTGTCTCTCATAATCCCAAGTCTCCCCACTGTGCGAGCGTGGCCGCCTGCCCTTGCCCGGGAGACGGGCCTCTCTGACGGGTCTGCGGCCCAGGAGCTTTAACAGTGTGGTCCGGGGGTTCCCCCGAGCGGGTGTGCCATGGGAAGCCTCCCCTTACGGGGCCTGGGGGTGGGGGCCGCATGCCTGCTCCTCCCTCCTGCTTCCCCCTCGGGGGGCCGCCCACGCCCCAGGCCAGGCCAGGCCCCGGGACCACCCGTCCTGCCCTGTCGCCCTGCTGGTGGCACTAAAGGGTCGGTGGGATCGGGCTTTGGGCCCAGGGCAGAACGCAGCTGAAGGCTGCGCCCATTTATGTGATCTTGCTGCTAACACGTGCGCCCAGCCGTCCCCCTGCCTGCCTGGGTGCCCAGCTGTGTGGGGGAGACGCCAGCAACGCTGGCCTGAGGGAGCTGCAGGCCTCAGGCTGCTCGCGCCCCAACCCTCTCCTGGGTGTGTGCGGCCCACTCCCGTGGCTCACATCGAGCTTCGGGGCACCCGCCCCGGGCCCTCCTGAAGGCCAGGTCCCCCACGCCAGACCGCGGGTGGGCATGTCTCCCGCGTTGGCGGTGGGAGCTGGCGGGCACCCTGCCCCGGGGCTGGCGGCTCATCCGCCCCAGCACCCCAGCTGGGCCGATGCTGCCACCTGCTGGCCAGGCAGCGTCCTGCACCTCTGACTTGCAATCCGGGTAGGGGTCTGCCCTTTCCCTCGGGTTCCCAGCGACCCGGACGCGCTGGGTCCCCGGCTGTCTCAGGCATGAGGAGTTGAACAGGGGCCCCAGGGGTCTGCATCCCCAAATCAGCAGGTGGCCGTTCTCAGACACAGCTCAGACTCACTCCACCCCAATCCCAAACTCCACCCCTGTGCCCCGCATCTGACGCCCTGCTACCGAGACCCCCGAAGGAGACCAAAGCCCCCGACTCACAACAGAACCTGTCTAGAGGCTCCCCGAAGCAGGGCTGCATGTGGCTCACTTCCCAGCAAACAGCAGGCACGCAAACGTGAGATGGGCGGCCCGGGGCCCTCCCTGGGGCCCTGGAGACAGCTTGCGCAGGGCTGGAGATGCACGGACCGGAGGGGCTTGGACGAGGGGGAGCCCCTGGGAAGGGTGTTCCTGGCTGAGGAAGGTGAGCAGGGGTGGGTGGGGGCCCCCGTGGGCCTGGGCAGAAGCGCTGAGACACCACTTAAGGCCTCACCCTCCTCTCCCCACACACCGCTGGGCACGGCTCCGAGCGCCCCTGACGCTCCATCCCAGAGGCAGGACATGATGGGTGCTGGACTCTGGACAGCCCGGCCTGCCCTCCGGGCACTTGTCCCGGACACTGGGGCCTTGGACGGTTGTCTTTGGGACACGGTGGGCCCCGAGGCCTGAGCCTTTGGTGGGGTGGTGTCTCCGGCTTTGACCCCTTGTACTACTTTTGCTGCCTTCCCGGGCCCCTAGACTGAGCTGTGCTGACTGCTTCCCGACACTGCTCTCCCGCTCCGATCCCCGAGGGCCCCAGCGGCGAAGCTTCGGAAACACTGCTAAAGGCCATGCTCACAACCCCGGAGGAGCTGGCGGGACGCTGGGCTGCGGGGGCGGGGCGGCTTCGCAGAGCCACACAGCCCTGGCGACGGGACGGGAGCGGCAGCTAAAGCCGCGGAGGCAGGGCCGGCAGGAGGCCAGGCAGCACAGCCACAGGCTTCCCGTGAACAGCGACGGTGGACCTAACGGGAGGAGGCACAAAGGTCTGCACGGTACGCCTCAGGGTCGCCGTGTTTTATTCGTCAGCACTGAAGGCATTCTGAGTGGCACACAGCACCTTTTAGAAAGGCAATCTGGGCCCAGTTTGGTCTCTTTCAACATATCAAAATAAACACTTTGACACACATTGCACCCAAGGTAAAAAAGGAAAAACAGAGCAACACAAACCATGAACCTCAGAGATGCCCAAGGGAGCCCCTCTTGCCCGCCTGCCCCCCTTGAAGACACAATTCCATAAACAGGACGTGCGCGCTGACCCCCGGGTCCTGTCAGTGCTCGAGACGCCTCCCTGACCGGGCGGCCGCGCCACGCCCCGGCCCTGAGCGTCCCGCCGGGCCGCTCCTCCGACCGTGCCCGTGGGGCCAGGGAGCCAGTGAAAGACTTGCCGGGGCCGCTGGTGCTGGTGGGCCTTGGTGCAGCGCCCGTCTCCCCGCCCATCCCCCCAGGTGAGACACACCAAGGAAGCCTGAATTCACATTACGACATGAAATAGCACCAGAAATTCAGAGTAAAATTGCTGATACTTGCAGCGGAGAGCTCCTTGTGGGAGGAAGGCTCTAGGAAGGGCAGCCGCAGAGGCAGGGCACCTGGGGAGGGAGAGCCGGCGGGAGCTGGCTGGTGAGTGCCTTTCTCCGCCTTCCAGATGGGAACCCAGTCCCCAGGGGCCGAGGTGCACTGCAGACAGTGGCCAGCACCTCTCTGTGGTCAGAGCGGCCCACTGGCTCACAGCTCTTCCAGCGGGGAGAGCCCAGCCCTGAAGTGTGGCTTCTAAGCAATTCCAGCAACAGCAGCAACAAGAGTAAGGGGAGCCACCTGACCGGAGGCTGCCTCAGCTCCCTCCCCTGCTAGGTGACACGCAGGAGGACCCCGTGCAAGCCTGCAGACGGAGTGTCTGTGGCGTGCTGAGCCTCGGCAGTGGGGCACGCAGGGCAGGGCGCCGCCTCCTCTTCAAGTTCTTGGGACCGAGAAAAGAGCCGTACGGTCTCGAAGGGGCTGCAGCTGGCCTGGCCCTCACGCTCACCTTCTACCTAGAGAGGGATTGCTGTCCACCCCAGGCCCCGCTCAGAGCATCACAGTCTCAGCCCTAATACCAAACTCAGCATTTGCATGAGGCAGGTGGATTAGCACGTGGCCACCCACCCAACACCCTTAGAGAACCGGGGCCTGTCAGCATAGACGGGAGCCCCCACTTGCTGGGTGGATCCAAGCCCTGCTGCCAGGTACTCACTCGTGTCTATAAATTACTCTGAAGGGTCTTTCTTTAGAGGGATCTTGAAGCTGGTGACTCTCTGCCCAAAGAGCTGGCTGAGGAGGTCATTCTGGGACTCGGCGGTCCGGCAGGCTCGGGGCTTGGCAGGTTCAGCACCGTGGACAGCTCTGTCCCTCTTGGGGGTTCTGGGCAGGGGTCTCCCCTGGGGGCAGGCCTTGCCCTGCCCCTCCTTGGGGCGCCTGCAGTCCCCGTGGGTGTGGCCAGGCCCCGCCTGCCGCTGCTGCTCCGAGGGCTGGGGTGGCATCGTGCCCTTCTGGCTACTGGGCCTGGCCTTGGTGGGGAGCACGCGGCTGGGCGTCGCCTGCTTCCGGGGGGCCCGGGGGGGCTTGTCAGGGACCGAGTGGGCTCTCCCCAGGCTTCTCACACTTTCACTCCTGGCTGGCCCTGGGGCCCGGCCCTTCCTCCTCTTTTCACTGACCTCCCCATCTTCCCTGGGGCCCAAGCTCCCCCGGGGCCCCTGGTCACCGGCTTCCCTTGGCCCCTTGGGAGAGCCCTTGGCTGGGGCTCGAGGACGATGCTTGTCTGGGGCGGGGCCCTGGCCTGGGCAGTTGGGCTTGGCTGGGGTGGTGGCTGTCTCACTCTGGAGCTGCCCGCTGGCCGGCTGGGGCTGGCTGCCGCCCGATGTCTTGGTGCTGTGCCGGGGCCCCCCCCCGCCCTGGGAGCTGGGGCTCAGCTTGGCCTTGAGGGTGATGGGTTTCGGCCTGTCCTCGGTGCCATGGGCTAGCTCTCGGGCTGTCGGACTGGCCACAGCCTTCTTCAGCTGCACCGGGAACCTGGGGGCTTTGCTGGGAGTGGGCACGGCTGACCTGTCCTTTGACAAACTCCGGCAGCCCAAAGCCTTGGCGGCACTGCCTTTGTGGGAGGGGCTCCCTGCACCGCCCTCAGGCAGCAGGGGCCCCGCGGACACCTGCTTCTCCTTCCGGAGCAGGGAGGGGGCTTCCAGGCCACGGTCTGGGGCACGTTTGCCGGGGGCGCCTGGGGTCCTGCCTCTCCCTGAGAACGGGCCAGCGGCCCTCTTTTTCTCTCCGTCTTGGCCTCTGGCCCCCGGCCGGGGCAACGAGCCCCCCAGAGGGAGAGCCTGCTGCAGGCGAGGCGGGGGGCCGCCTGGAGAGGCCTCCCTCTGCGAGCTCTCTAGGGCCCCATCCAGCTTGTGGCCGTCTCTGCCATCAGCCGAGGCCGCGGGGAAAGGAGACAGAGCCGGGGGCAGGAGCGCCGGGACGTCAGAGGGCAGGTCGCCCCCGGAGGCCGGGCGGCCCGCAGGGTCTGCAGGCCGCTCGGGGGCGCCGGGNCCCGTGCCCTCTGCGCGGGGGCGCCGGGCCTCCGCACGCCGCGGAACGTGAACGGCTGCCGCGCCTTCCGCAGGTGCTTGTCCATGTGCCGGTCGAACTGCTCCTTCTTGGCGAAGGTGTAGTTGCAGGCGCTGCACACGAAGGAGCGCCGGCTGATGTGCGTGACGTCGGCACACAGCTCGCAGGCGTAGAGCGGCGTGTGCGGCGGCTCCAGCTCCGCGCTCGCGCCGTGCGCCCCAC
>NW_027528369.1:10391782-10393417 GCF_008692635.1 Crocuta crocuta | reverse complement strand
CCCTTGCGGGCGAAGCGCAGCGCGTGCTCCCGCAGGTGCTCGTTGTGCATCCAGACGTCGGCGGCCTCCCGGAGGCACATGCCGCAGGCCCAGCGCCCCGCCTGGCTCTGCGCGTGCTTCTCCCGCAGGTGCTGGCGCAGCAGGTCCCGCGAGCGGAACCTGCGCTCCACGCACATGTAGCAGGTGGGCGGCGGCGCGGGGCTGTGCGCCAGCCGGTGCAGGTCCAGCTCGCCCAGGCCGCCGAAGCGCTGGAAGCACACCCTGCACTTGTACGACGCCCTCCCGGCCTTGGGCCGCGCCCTGCCTGGCGCCCCTCCGGCGCCCGCGGCATCCTCTGCCCTTTGGCTCACTGAGGCCCCGGAGCCCAGGAAGCCGGTGCCGGGGACGCCCTCGGGGTCTCCGCAGGGCCCCAGGAAGCGCAGGTCTTGCATCTCCAGTTTGGCGCCGAGCAGCCCAAGATCCACGGCGTTCCCGGGAAGCCCGCTGTCGCTGTCGTACTGCTCTCGCTCCAGGTCGGGGGGCTCGGGGCTCTCGCCCCCCAGAGAGGAGGCCATCTCTTCGGTGGCGGCCCGCAGCTCCAGGTCTCGCCAGGCCGCTGGGACCATGTGCAGCTCGGGGATGTTGTCTGCCGGGTGGTCCTCAGTGCAGCCGAGGGGCACGCCCTCCACACAGTCCACCTCCGGGCCGGGGGCCGGGGCCCACAGGCCGGGGCTGGGGGCCCAGGGGTCGATGCCAGGCATCTTGCTCAGGAAGCCCTCCAGGAGGAAGGACTCCGGCAGACCGGTGGTCTCGTCGCCCCACGGGTCCTCGTGGGACAGGCAGAGCGAGCCCGAGTCACTGAGGTCTGTGGGCAGCTGGGCGGAGGCGAGCGGGCCGCCCCCCGCCTCACCGCCGGGCTCCAGCGCTGGCGGGGCCTTGGGCTGTTTACAGCGCTTCCCGTAGACCCGCGGGTTCTTCTTCCGGGTCAGGCGGCCGCCCAGAGGGAAGAGCTGAGAAAAGGAGGCGTCGTCATCAAACACACTCAGAGGGTCCCCGAGGCCCGGGCTGGGGGCTTCAGGAGCGCCCTCGCACTCCTGGAGCCTGGCCTCCGCTTTTGGGTCGCGCAGGGGGCTCTGGGGGCAGCTGCTGCTGGTGCGATCGGCAGGGGTACAGGCTGGGGGGCGCCAGAGGGGCTCACGCCTCTCCCAGACACCTTGCCCTGACCCGCCCTCAGCTGCTCTGCCGTCCCCTGCAGGCTCAGACCTGGCTGCCCCCGACGGCTCTTCGTAGACGTCTGATGTCCTGGTCTCCCGCCCCCTCGCCAAGGCTGCCTTCCGTCTCCCCGGCCCGTTCCGAGGAGGCACCCCCTCCAGCGCCCCCGGACAGGCCATGCGATCCCGGGGTGACTTCTGTGCTGGCTCCTCTGGGTCTGTGCCCTCCATGCCCGCCGTCACCTGCGGCCAGGAGCCATCTGCGTCAGGTGCTTGGCTGCCCGGAGGCCCCGGGGAACTGGCGACGGCCGCGGATGGATCCCCGCGGAATCGGTCTGTAATGGCACCAGGAGGGACCAGAGGACCACTCCCCCTTCTTGCTCTGGGTTTCCTCGCCTTTTCCTGTGATTTCTTCTCTGGCTTGTTGGGAACGTTTGTGGGCGCT
>NW_027528369.1:10390952-10391692 GCF_008692635.1 Crocuta crocuta | reverse complement strand
CGTTTGTGGGCGCTCTGCCCCGCCTCTGGCCTCCGCCTTTCTCTGTCTGTTGGGGACAAGGCTCATCCTTTACCAGCCGGTCTTGTTTCCTGGGCTCTGCAGGCGTCACGGCCACGTCCAGGCCTGGGGGGTGTGGTTCCGGGCTAGGGGTACAGCCTGGTGTTCCCAGAGCGCCGAGCCCCTCCCCACCAGGTCCCTCGGACATCTGGGGACCCGACCTCTCCGCAGGAGCCTCTGCGCCCGGGTCAGGAGGCAGCCCGAGAGTGTGGCCGGGGCAGCTCAGTGCCTGCCTCACTTTCTCCTTCCCAGGTGCCCTGCGGCTTTTCTTCCCGGGGGGCTGGCTCGCAGGGGGCTGGGGAGCGGGCGGGGCCACGGGGCTTGCTGGGGANGGAGCGGAAGGAGGCTGCGCACACTTCACAGGTCACGGGCCGCTTGCCGGGGGCTCGGTCTTTCCAGTGGCCATTTTCTGTGGCCATGGGCTGCTTTTTAAAGGCACGAGGCTCCTGTCTGGTGCCCTGGGGGCTGAGGGGGTCCCTCCGGGGTGCGTGGTGGACGTTTCCGAGGCTCTGGGGGGAGCTGGGTCTGGACTCACTGGGTGTGCGGCCGGGGGAGGGGACTCTGCCCTGATGGAGCTCTGTGGGGGGGCAGGGAGCTGGGGGGCCTCGGCTACCCGCACGAGACTCCTTCGTCCCAGCAGAGTGGCTGGGGGCCACCCCCCCCTCCTGTCAGCCCCAGGGAGA
>NW_027528369.1:10384989-10389593 GCF_008692635.1 Crocuta crocuta | reverse complement strand
CTCCTCACCACCTCGCCTTCCTGGCAGCCGTAGGAATCTGGCCCAGTGGCCCCCCATGTGGGAGGGTCAGCGGGCAAAGCGGTGACAACCTGGCCTTCCCGGTCACCTGGGGGGTCCAAGGACGGGGGTTCCGTGGGCATCCCACTGGGGCTGGTGTGGGGTGCAGTTCGCCTGCAGGGGCGGTCTGGCCAGCCGACTGGCCCCGTGCCATCTGGGGCAGGGAGGCCAGGAGCCGAGGTGGCCCTCACTGGGGGAGGAGGGGCGGCCGAGAAAGGAGATGTCCTTGGCTTCTCTTTTCTGGAATCCTCTAGAGGTTCTGAGGTGCTGCCCTGGGGGCAGCTGTCCCCCTGGGCAGGAGTGAAGACATCGATGAAGCCAGGCTGGCCCAAGGGAGGGTCTTCCAGGGGACTCTGGTCCTCCGGGAGGGGCTGGGGAGCCAGGCTTTCCTTGAAGCCACAGGGGCTTGTCCTCAAGGACGGGGGCACTGCGGGTGCTCGCCCGGCCCCGGCATCTGTGGTGGCCGGGGTGCGGGCTGCCCTCTGGGGAGGTGCCCCGGCAGGAGAACGGGTGGGCGGGAGCCGCAGGCTGGGAGGGTCCCTGCAGGATGGACGTCCCGGGAGCAGCCCCCTCAGCCCACCTGAAGGGGGGTCTTCCTGGGACAGGTGCTCCGGCCCAGGGGGCGCTGGGCTGGCTGCCTCCTCTGCGGTTGGCGCCCCCTGCCCGTTGTGGGCCTGGGCTGCAGACAAAGGCTCTGCATCAGAGGAGGTGAGGCCTGGGGTGGCCTCTTTTCGAAGGCTCAAGACCCCCCCATTTCGCTGGAGCTGTGCCCCTGGCTGGTCTGAGCCCCTGGCCGGCCCGGCCGGGGCAGCTGCAGGAGTGGCACTGAGCGCGGAGAGGCTGTCTGGCCCCACCAGGCTCCCCGGGTTATCTGGCTGCAGTCCGCTCGCTCCGCCTTGGCCCTGTGGCTTCTCAGCCCGGCCGTGTGAGTCCGGACGTCCGTCAGCCTCGGGCCCCAGCTGGCAGCCGGCCGCAGCAAGGACAGCCGTCGTGCGTACCCGCCCTGGGACGCCCCGGGTGGGGCTGCAGGCCATGTTGCCCCCTTGCACGCTGTCCCCTTCCAGGTCTGAGGGCTCAGGGCACTGAGGGCTCCGGGCGTCAGCAGCTGGGGCGTCCCCCTCCCTCCCGGCAGCTCTGGCCACCAGGAGCTGGAGTTGACGCAGGGGGCTCGGGGCTGGGTCCTGGGGCCTCCGGCCAGGACCGGTGTCGGGCACACAGGCAGGACTTGGGGAGGCCCCCACGGGCACAAACTCCGCGTTAGCCTTAAGGCCGGCCCCCCCCGCCCCAGGGTGGGGGAGGCCCGCTCCTTCCAGCCGGCCTGCTCTGCTTCCAGAATATCCCTTGGGGGTGTCGCCATGACCGTCACCACAGGAAGGGGCGGCGCCCTGAGATGCCTCCGGCGTGGGGGGCTCTAGGCAGGGCCCGAGCGCCTGTGTGCAGGGAAGGAAGAGCAGGGTGTCACTCTGGTGCACCCCGGGGGCCCTGTTATTTTTAGGGAGAAAAGGCTCACGGTTTGGGCTGCACTCTGCTAAGCTCCTCACGTCCAGTGGAGGTTTGAATGGCTCTCTAGAGCCAGCCAGCCAGACTTCCGGGTGGAGCCCGCAGTCCCCTGCTGCCGTGGGGGGCCCTGTCTCGGAGACGCTGGCTGTCTGCACAGCTCGGACGCTGCTGTCGGCCCCACCGAGGCTCACCCCGGACGCCACGTCTGCACGCGCACCGGGGGAGAGGGCTGCTTCTCCCGGGTGAGATGAGGGCCACTCCCGGATGCTCCTTGGCGTCCCTTCCGTGGCGGCCACTGCGGTTCCTGTCCCTTCTGAGCATGGACTCAGTTCCCCAAGACCGGTGAGGTCGGCCTCGGCGTCCCTGGGGGTCGAGGTGGCCGGGGGGGAGGGCAGCGGGGGCCCTGCGCCCGCGTGCGTCCTGCCCGCGTGCCCAGCCACACACAGCAGCTCTGGGGCCTCGTGCGCACCTTTACTCTGTAGCTGACTTTCCAATTCGGCCACCAGTCTTTTGATTTCGAGTTCATCTTCGGACAGGCTGCCCGTGAAAGGGATGCCACATTCGCTGACCTTGCCGGGCGGAGGTGGGGGGCTGGCGGCCTCTGTCACGTCACCGGGGCATTTCCCGCTGAATGCCTTCTCCCCCAGGAGGTCAGGAAGATGGCTGGCCAGCACGGGGCACCCCTCCAGCAGGGACCAGCCCTTGTCGGGCAGGAAAGGGGAGTATGGCGGCTCTAACTGGGGTTTCCTTGGCGGAGGGGGGGCACATGCCAGCGATGGGTGTGTGTCTCCGCTTCCGGGCAGGCTGCTGTAGATTGGCGGCTCAAATCTGTCCACAGGCAGCCCCGAGAAGAGGGGTGTGGCCTCCAAGGTCAGCGGTGGCGATTCAGGCCCGCCTGGGCCCCCTCGGATGGTGTAGGGTGGACTCCTGGGTGGTTTTGGCTCCAGGGAACCGGGGCCCACAGCCTCCTGGGGAAGGCGCCCGCCGCTGGCAGGCAGAGCGTCTGGTGCTAAGGGCTTGGAGTACAGGTCTTCTTGGAAACAGCCGGGCAGGTCTTTGGGTCCAAGGAACAATTTGCTGGGGGGGCTGTTGTAGGGCTGGGGTCTCTTCTGGGCAAAGGGAACCCCCACAGAGTCTCTGTTAAAAGGAGCAGAGTCACAACCAAGATCAGAGCTCTTCAAAAACAGGACGCCAGGTTCAAGGTAGGCGGTGTCGGCGGTGCTGGCGACGGGCACCAGCAAGTCCCCTGGTGGGTAGGCAGGGGGGTCCTCTTCGTCCCGGGAGACGGGCGGCTCCGTGCACCGGGCAGTGCCCGGCGGACTGCCTGTGCCCNCCCACGGCACCCCCGGGGGTCCCCTCTGCCGGGCTCTGGCCGGGCTGGGGCTGGAGGGCAGGGGCTTCCTCTCGCACAAGGGGCTGGAGAGGAGCTCGGAACGTCTCCGGGAACTTTCAGGCCGTCCAAGGGGGGCCTCTCAGCGGGTTCAGGGCTCTTGCTGTCTCGGGGGGCATCTGGTGCTGGACAGTCCTNGGCTCCGAGGCGCACGTGAGCCCTTGGGGCCCGGCCGCGGCGCTGCTGGGTGCCGTCCCCGAGGACCCCGGGGGGCAGTGCCCGCCCTGCCCCTGCCCCCCGGGGTGCTTGTTCTTCTGCAGGACGATCTTGTGGATGAGCTCCTTGCTCCAGGTTCCGCCCCGCAGCTGCCTCCGCCTGGAGGCCTTCCCGGGGGAGCGCCGGAGGCGCTGGGAGCTCCTGGTGTCGGCGGGCAGGGCCTGTCTGGCCGGGGCTCCCTGGCTCTCGGGGGCCTGGGGCCTGAGGTCCCGGAGGCGCAGCAGGGACGGCTCAGCCCTGTGGCCTTTCCTCCTCGGCCTCGGGCGAGTGGCTCTGGGGCCCTTGCGGCCCTTGGTGGTGCTGGCTGTGTCCAGGCCCTTCTGGAGCAGCTTAAACCGCTTCCCTCTCCTGTGCTGAGCCGGGCCGGCCCCATCGGCGTCCGCAGGCGCTGGGCCCAGGGAGCGGGTTTGGGGCCTGCTGCGGGTCGGGGGGCTCCTGCTCCCGGGCGGGGGGCCCGGGGGCTCTGGCGGGGTGGCCCCGGCTGGGAGCGGGGCCTGGGCCTTACTCTCTGGTGCCGTCCCCACCCTGGTCCTGGGGGGCTGCCCAGCACCAGGGCCTCTGGGCCCCGAAGGCTCCTCGTCAGCAAAGACGTCGATGAAGCTGCTGTCGATCTCGGGGGTGTCCGACTGGTACCCCAGGCCGTTGAGCGCCTCGGTGATGAGACTGTCCAGCTTGGCGTCGTCCTCGGGGTCCAGGCCCCCCGCCGGGAGCGGGAAGGGGGCAGCAGCCAGGCCCGGCAGGAAACTGGTCCTCAGGGGGTCGTCTTTGCCGTCAGCCCGGACGTCCCCGGTGGGCAGGAACGGGGCCGCCTTGGTGGGGCCGAGCAGGCCCGGGTCGGCGGGGGCCCCGGGGGGCTGCCGGGGGCCGTCCTTGGCCCTGGCCAGGAGCGCGCTGCAGAACTGCCGGTGTCCCAGGAAGGCGGCCAGGCTGCCGTAGTTCTGGTCGCACTGCCGGCACGTGAGCAGCACATCCAGCTGGTCCAGGCTGGCACTGCTGAGGGGGAAGTGGTGGGCGGGGTAGGGGGGTGGCTCCCGGGGGAAGCCCTCCAGCCCTCTGCCGCCGCCCTCAGGGCCCGCGCCGGGGAACGGGGTCTCCTCCAGGCATTTGAAGGTGCCCTCGGCCCCCAGCCCGTCTGTGGGGAAAGGGAAGGCTCTGAGGCACTCGGGCTGGTAGTGAATGGGGACAGTGTGGGGGGGCTCGGGGGACGGGTAGGGGCTGCCGGTCTCCTGGGCACGAGGGGGCGGGTGGAAGAAGGCGGGAGGCCCAAGGGGGCCGGGGAGCTGGCTCTCTTCTGAGCTGGGGTTGGCCGGGCTGCTGGGCAGGGGGGACAGCGACGAGCAGGAGCTGCTGCTGGCCGTGTTGGCGGCGGGCGAGGGCAGCGGGGACTGGCAGGGAGAGGCGCCCACCACCCTGGGAGGGGGCAGGCAGGGTGTCGCCCGGG
>NW_027528369.1:10381082-10384934 GCF_008692635.1 Crocuta crocuta | reverse complement strand
CCTGGGAGGGGGCGGGCAGGGTGCCCCCCGGGGGGAGACCTGGGGCTGGGCCACGGCGAAGAACAGGGGCTGGGCCGCAGGGTCCTTCAGCCCATTGTAGGGGAAGAGCCCGGGGGAGCCGCCGCGCTGGCCCGGGCTGCTTCTCAGCACCGCCAGCTTCTCCCCCGGCCCCGCCGTCTTGCCCACGGCAGCGCCCGGGGCTCCCTGGCCGCCCCCCGGCCACTCTGGGCCCCCCTGGGGGAAAGGCAGCCGGCTCAGCACCTCCACTCGGTGGGGGCTGGGCCCGGCGGCTGGGAGTACCTGGGCCCAGGGCAGAGGGGGAGTCTGGGGGAGGCCAAGGCACTGGCCTAGGCCGGGCTGGCCTTCAAAGAATGCATTCCTGGCCGTGGCTGGGGGCCCCAGGGGAGGCGTGGGGTAAGGGGTGGCGGCAGGGTCCCACAGCGGGGGCAGTCTGGTGGGCAGAGGCCCCGGGGCGCCCAGCTCCGTGTCCAGAGACCCGGGGCTGGAGCTCACTCCGCTGGCTCCGGGGCTCCCGTAGGCCTGCCCAGGAAAGTGCCTCTGTGGCAGAGAGTTCGGGGGTCCCCTGGGGCTCGCCAGCCCCTCGTGGGCCGAAGGCGGCCTCTCAGGGAGTGCTTTGGTCAGGCTCTTGTGCAAACTGTCCGGAAAGGTGGCTGTGCTCTCCGAGAAGGGGCTGGGGGCCGGGTGAGCAGCACCGGGCTGTGGGGTAGCACAGCCGAGGTCACCGGGGGCGTCGAGGCCGGGCTGCCCCGGGTAGCAGGGCGGGGGCTGGGGAGCGGGCTGGCTGGGCAGGGGGAAGGCTGAGCCGGGGCTCAGCGCCTCCTCCGGCCATGCTCCCCGGGGCTGACGGAAGGCAAACACCAGCGGTCTCTCTGCGAACTCGGGCCGGGCCGTGCCCTCGGGGAAGGGTTTCGGGCCGGCCCCACGCAGAGCCGGGAAGGGGTACTGGAAGGAGGCCACCCCGGGGCTGTCCCCTTCAGGAAAAGGCTCCGGTTTGGCAGAAGGGACCCCGAATCTAGCACCTGGGAAGCTGTTGTCAACAGCGGGAGGCCAGGCGTCGGCCCCGCCGCCCGGGGGTTCCGAGTAGGGGGCTGGCGGGCTGGGNGCGTTCGGTGAGGTATAGTTGGTGGAGGTAAAGCTGGAGGGGGCCTCCTGGAAGCACCTTTGGAAACTGAGCTCTTCTGGGGCCTCTGCCTCGGGGGCCCCGGGGTCCTTGCACGGTGGGCCCTCGGGAGTCGTGTCCAGAGCGGGTCTGGCCCGGGAGCCGGGGAGGTTCCGAGTGTGGAGCTGCTGGGGGCTGCCGTCCGCGCTGCTGGCCTGCGTGCGGCTCCTCCCTGGCGGGGCCCGGGGGCCGCCTCCCTCCCCCGGGACGCTGCTCAGGGACGGGGTCCTCGGGAGTGAGGCCTTGGGCTCCCCCGGCCCGGCATGCCACTGCTGGGTTTCTGGAGGCCCCCCAGCCTGGGCCTCGCAGCCTGTGGCCTTAGCGGTCCTGCTGGCTGGGACGCCGTCCTCACTGGGGGGCCGGGAGGGGCCCCCCGTGCCCCCGGCCCCCGGGCAGGGCTGCAGGTCTCGGGTCATGGCTGCGCGCGGCGCTCTGCGGGGCTGCTCCCCAGGCATGACCCCTCCGTCTGGGCGCTCGGAGGACGCGGTGCGCCGAGGGGGCCCCTGGAGAAGACTGCTCTCATGGTCCTGAACGGGGCCTGCAGAGAAAGTGCAGGGTGAGGGGAGGCTGTGGCTGCCGGGGCGGGGGGTGGGGGCCCAAGCAGCTGCACACAGGCCTCTGCCCTCGGGGGACGGGGCTCCATTCCAACGGCCCCTTCACAGGTGGGGGGCGGGTTCCTGCCATACTGGGGGAGGGCTCCCTTTGTGGGGGACAAGGTCTCAGAAGACCCTGGCCGCCCACAGAGCAGCCCTGCCAGGCGCTGACCAGGCCATAGTGGGGGTGACGAGCGCCCAGAGGCCCTGTGCGTGGCCTCGCCCCCGCTGACCGGCTCTGACCTGGGGCGAGCCCCCCGGGCTCCGTGCACCTGCCGGCTGTCGGGGAGCCCTCCGGCTGGTGCCTCCAGAGAGACGACACGCAGACCGTCCCCGCAGACCGGCCCCTGGGGGATGTGTGCTGCTCGTGTGGTTTGCCGGTCTGTTTCTGCGGACCCTGGGCCCCAGAGGCAGCTGCAGCCGGGCCTCACACACACGGGCCCTCCTGGCCGGGAAAGGTCAGCTTCCACACCCTTGACCTTGCAGGGACGGCTAACGGTGCCTCCCTCCCCGGGCCGTCCGAAGGTGCCACGCTCTACATGAGCTGGCACACGTGAGTGCCCCACTTCCGTGTCTCAGTGTCCCCTCTGTGCATGGGCTTCTGTGCTGCCCCCCCCCCGCCCCCACCTGAAGCCAGATGAGAACGGGGGTCGGTTGGCGCCTCTAGGCGGCAGCAGCGGCACCTCGGGGCAGGGTTACCTGGAGGTCTGTGTCTGTTTTAAGGGGGAGCAGAAGGCTCTGCCCTCTGGGTGCGCTCGTCAGTCTGAATATCAGCGCCCCCAGCTCTGCTCCGAAGGCTCCCTGCTGGGGCCTCTGGGGAGGTAGGTGGCATTATTACTCAGGATTCCGCCGTCCCCATGGAAGGACTGTCCCCGACTGCCCCAGCCTGTCCCTCTGCCAGAGGGCTTGGCTGCATGGCTCAACACGGTCACCGGCTGTGAGCAGCAGTGACTCCCGCTCCCGCCAGCAGACGCCTCATCCTGCTGTCCCTGGAGGGCGGAGGTCACAAACCATGGCCATCGGCTTGGCCATCTTGTGGCACCAAAGCAAGCCTTCCAGAGGGGGAGGTACTGGCTCTGGGGGCCTGGATGGGCAGCCTCAGGGCACCAGGAGGGAGAGGGCACTGGGGAGCAGGGGCTGTGGGCACAGGCAGGTGCAGGGCAGCTTGGGGACACTCAGAGGACCTCTGTGTCCTGGGAACGGACTGGGGGAGCGGGGTCAGGTCTCAGAGGACAGCGTGGACCCTGCGGGGTCTGGAGGGGGCTCGGGAGCGAGTAGGCAGCAGGGATGCAGGTCGAGCGAGGGCAGCCCCGCCTCTCTGTGCACCCTGCCTGGGGCCAGCGCGCGCCTTGAGGTGCCCCCTGTCCCTCCCTACTGAGACGGCCGATAGCCAGAGCCTGTCTGCCGTTTCCTGGGTGGCGATTCAGTGTGAGTCAAGCCCTGCCGAACCCACTGGGGGCTGGTGTCTGTCCCCAATAAGAGCGAGGAGGGGCTATGGCCTGTGGGGCCTGCCCTTCTGAACTTCGCAGACAGCCTAAGGGGCCAGGCCCAGGCCCAGGGCTTCGACTGCAAAAGGCCTGGAAGCCCATGGGGTGAGGGTGCAGATGGGCAAGGGCCCCTGACCTCCCCATAGCTTCCAGAACTTTCCAGCAGGTGGCAGGTAAGGCTGTGGCAGCGTCAGACGCCATGAAGGCCCCACAGTTCCAGGCTCCAAGCTGTGCCCCATGGGTGGGGTGAGTTGGGGGGGGAGCTGGGGCCAGTGGCCCCGTGGTGACATGTCATCCAGCCTTACTTAGCCTCGGGCTCTCTACCTGTGACCTAGGAATAATGCCAGAACCTTCTCCGAGGGTCCTAGCTAAGGTGGAATAATCCAAGACCCCTTCATTAGGCGTCTAGCAGAGAGCATGGTGGGACCAGCACACCTTCCTGCTCAAAACCGTGACTGTCCCGGCACTGGCTCGAGGGAGGTGCCGTGAGGGGATCACGGAAGCAGCGGCCGGCGTGCTGGGTGCCGTGGAGGATGTCAGGTGGCACCCGCTGTCTGCACCCCTCCCGGGCCCCAGGCTGCGGCTCCAGGCC
>NW_027528369.1:10377423-10380895 GCF_008692635.1 Crocuta crocuta | reverse complement strand
GGGCCACGTGCCCGCCCCCGACAGCAGGCGCCAGGAGCAGGTGTCCCAGGGAGGCTGCCCCGGTTCCGGCAGAGCGGGGAGCTGGGGGGGCGGGGGCGGGGGCAGGGCGCCTCCGGCCCCAGAGGCGGCCTGACAGTCCCCAGCTGTCCTCAGCTACATACCTGGGGGGTGGGGCCCTCAGCTGGGTCGCCGCACAGGTTGACTTCCTGAGGAGTGAGGGTTTCTTGGCTGGGAGAGAAGGAGGGAAGAGGGTCAGAATCCGTGTGGTGCCTGGCTGGGCCGTGAGCCCCCGAGGAGGGGGCTGACAGGCAGCTTCGGGGAGGGGCCCCAGTGCCGCAAGGCATCAGGAAGCCGCCCTGGGGCCCACAGGGAGATGGGTGAGCTTGAGGGCCCCGTCGGCCCGGCCCTGGGGTCCCTGAAGCGCTGGGGGGGGGGGCGGGCAGCTGACTGCCTTCGCCACTAGTGGGATGATTATTCTACATTCTTTCGGCTACGAAACGTGTGCGTAGCTGACACCTTTCCCAAACCCGAGACAACGGGAGAAGCCTCACCCCTACCCTCTCCCCTGACCCACGGACCCTCTGCCCCAGCCCTGCGGGGGAAGCACTTGGGGCAGATTCCTGTGTTTCCTTCCAGAGTTTCTTGATGCAAACACCAGCGAATACGGGTAAGTGTCCACACCTCCCTCTGTCCTTCAACACGGGACCGTCCACCCTCCCTGTTCCCTGCCTCCCTTCTTGGGTTTCACAGCATCTCTCGGACATGATTCCCCAGGACTCCACACAGAGACTCCCATCTGTCTGTCTGTCTGCACGCTCATCTCCCCACCACACTCGGCTACGGGACGTTCTGCGGGATGAACGGATGGCCTCTACCAATAGCAGAGTAACACGGTGCTTGCCACCGGGTGAGGCCTGCAGGGTACAGTCTCAGAAGGGATGGGGGGTCAAAGGGCAAGTGCATCTGGGATCTGCAGAGACTGACAGGTCAGCCCCTGGGGTGGTTACAGAAATTGGCCACAGATGCTTTGAGCTCCCCTCCCTCCAAGCAGTGGAGCCCAATTCGCTGCCCGTCTACACAGGCTGGACTTGGTGCCTCCCTAATGGGCAGGATATGGGGGAAGGAGGGTGTCTGGCTCTGGACGTAGGTCATGTGAGGCACTGTGGCTTCCGCCCTGCTCTCTGTCAGTCGCCCACTTGGGGGCCACTGGCCACCGTGTTGCAGGACACTCAGGACCTGTGGGCGGGCCTGTGTGCAAAGCACCGAGGGCTCCCGCCCGCGGCCACGGGAGCAGCCACCCTGGACGGGGGCCTCCGGACGAGCCAGCAGCCCCTGCTGACCTTCGGTGCAACCGGCGGGGAGGCCCGGCACCAGGCGACCCGGCTGAGATGCGCCCACACTCCTGACCCCCGGATGCTGTGACAGGTGACAGGTATTTGTTCCCTTCAGCTGCCATTTGTCACACAGTAACGGACAACTGCTCTCCCCGCCTGCGAGTCTTGAATTCCTCCTGAGATCCCAGGCTTTGATCGGAGCCCTGCGTTGGAGCAGGGGTGCGCCCTTCCCCGGAGGCGGGCAGGCTGAGGCCGGCGGACTTTGCCCCGAGCTCCCGCTAGCCTTCCTGCTACGCCTCCCCGAATCACCGCGAGGTGATTCCTGGCTCTGCCTCTCGGAGTTCAGTGGGAAAGTCAACAGATAACTACAGATGGGGAAACCGAGGCTCAGAGGCGCGGGGATGAGAGGCAGGCCTGCTGGAGATCAAGCTCCCGAGCTGGACACCGGCTCTGCACCGTGGCCCGTGGCCCAGCCACACCGTCCCACCCCTGGGGGTGCAGAGCCTGTGGGCAGAGCTCAGCTGCCCTGTGCTCTTTGCTTGGCCCCGGACGGTGGGCAGCCGTCTGTCTGCAGGGCCGGAGGACAGTCTATGCCCGTCTCCGGGTGCTGATTGTGGGGTGGGGGCGGGGCAGCGTGTGCCCCGGGGCTCGGGTTCCCGCCCCGCCCAGGCACTTGGCAAAGCCCCCTGTGCGCATGGTGTGGGTTTCAGGGGGCCTGGGGCCCCTTTGAAGTCGGGAGATCCAATCCCTCAGATCCCAGGCCGCCCCAGGGACCATCAGCAGTGCGGCACCTCCGTTCCCCTCAGAAACACGACCTGGCCGTGCTCGCTCGGGGTAACTCAAGACCGTGGTCGTGCCCCCTTGCTCTGGCGGGCTGTGGGACAGCTGCTCCTGGAGAGAGGTGGTCCCGCCTTAGGCCTGGACCCCTGCCCTCCCGGGGCCCCCCATGACCCCTCAACCCCTGCGCCACGTCTGGCTTCTGCTGCTCCTCCTCCGCCTCCCCTTTCAACCTGCCCTGCTTGGCTGGAGCCTCTCTGATCCTGAGGTTTCCCGCCTGGGACGCCTGCCCCCTTCTCTCCCCCTCTTCCTGAGTCCCCCCCACTTCCAGGGAGAAGTGCAGGGTGGGGTCAGCCTGAGCCTCTCGGGTCCTATTTCCTTGCCTGTAGATGGGCACCGTCAGGGTCCTGACCTCCAGGGTCAGGAAGGGTAAAGGGGGTAAACACACCCACACCACTCGTGCAGACCAGCACCGGTAAGCGCCTGCCGGGCGTTTGCTCTTCCCGGGGCCTCTCCCGTCCACCTCCTCCCAGAAGCCCTCCTGTGGCGTGTATCTCCCCCGGGAGACAGGGCAGCTGTGGACGACCCCCTCAGCGGTCAGGGCGGCGGGTGCCCCCACTGCTGCTCTGGGCGCGGCCGCACGTGGGGCGCACTGGCCATCTGAGCCCCAGGCCCCGACCACCGCGTGCGCTGGGCCTCCCGGCCGGGCTCCCCAGCGGTACACGAGGTCTGTACCGACTCCTCAGGCCAGGCCCGGCTCAGTCTCCCATGACCAGTGACAGGGCACCCCGGGCCCTGAGCGGGCACCGGAGCCCCGCCCCTCGCCCTGCGGCCCCGGCGCGGCTGAGCGTCTCTGCCCGCGGCCGGAGCCGGGTGCTCGCCCCACACACGGCACACGGGAGGCCGACGCCCCTCATCCTGGCTGTCAGGGGCAGCGTCGGGGTGGGGGCCTCTGGGAGCGATGAGAGGGCGGGGGCCCCAATGGGGCCCAGCCCCTGCCCGGAAGGTTCCAGAACCAACGCGGGTGGCAGGACGAGTTGGGGGCTCAGGCAGCGCCGTGGCTCCCCGCGAGGGGGCGCCCGCGGGTTCAGGTGCTGCTGCGTCCCTTCCGGCCGCGCCCGCCCCTCGGCGCCCCGCGCTCCTTCCCTCACGTGGTCTCCAGGCCGCCCTGCCACCCACCGGGCTGCCGCTATCCTCCCCTTACAGACGGGAAACTGAGGCACGGGAGGGGAGCAGGCGCGGGTATGACGCGTGGCGACAGCGACAAGGGCAAGGGGCAGGAGCGGGCCCTCGTGAGGGCGGCGGCGCCTGGGGATCGGGGCTCCGGGCTAGGCGGCCCCTCTGACCGCGGGTTCGGCTCC
>NW_027528369.1:10373214-10377412 GCF_008692635.1 Crocuta crocuta | reverse complement strand
CCAGCTCCTCCCCAGGGGCGGGGGTGGGCGAAGGGAGAGGAGCACAGCCGTGCAGCGCCTGCCAGTCCGCGCGCGGAGGCCCTTTCTGGGCGGACACCGCCCTGATGCCCCCCATGCCCCTGGCGCCCTCCACGCGCATCCCAGCCCCTTCCCCGCAGGCCGAGCAGCCAGGCGCGCCCCGAGTCCTGGGGCAGCTCCGTAGAGCGGCCGCGAGCAGCGCAGGGGCTTCCAGTCACCAGCCGGGCTCTGGGCGCTGCGGTGTGGCTCCTTGTGACATTCCTTCTACAAATGCTCTCTTTTCCTTTTCCTTCAAATGCTGCGGCTTCGCTTAAAAACTATCTGTTACCCGAGCGCTCAGATAAACCCGTGCAGGTGGAATTATATCTGCGATATGGCCCGAGGGTACGTTTAAGAATACTGCGCCAATTATCAGCTGCATTTATCTTAATTACTTTGGGGAAAGTGGAGGCAGGCGTTGCAAGGGGCCGGGAAACGTGTTTGTCCGCCCTTATCGGGTGCATATTTGAGATCCTTTAACAGGAGGGAGATAAGAGCAGCTCGTGGGGAGAAGATGATGTCTTCGAAAATGACAGGGAGGGGGCTGACGGGGGTGGCGGGGACTCTAGCTTAAGGACAGGCCCACCTCCCCCGTCCCTTTGTTCCGCGCAGACCCGCACTGGGGACTGTGGGGACACCCCTGGGCAGCTCTCCACCTCCCAGACTGCAGGTGGCAGCTGGCAACGCCCGCAGGCCAGACCGAGCCCCCGAGCCGCCTGGAGGAGACCCCACACACCCTCCTCCGCACAGGGCAGCTCACCTGCTCCCGGTGAGGTGGGCGCCCGGGGGTCCCAGGCAGGGACTGGCAGGTCTGAGCGATGTGTCACAGGGCCGTGCTGGCCGGACAGGAGGAGATGGAGCTGTCCGTCCGTGTCTGGCCCTGCCGGAGGGGGAGGGGACACGCCCTGAGCCTGAGCAGCCTGGCCTGGCTGCTCCCGACAGTCCCTGTGGTCTGGAACGTGCTTGCCAGCCCAGCTAACCACTTGGCATTAGGACAGTCACCAGAGGTCACAGGCGGGAGTCCTGGCCGGGTCACCGCCCCTGCTGGGGGCTGTTCCCAGTGTCCTCGCTGACTGCTGCTCCTGGGCACCAGTGGTCCCGGGCGGCAGAGCCTGGCTCTCTAGGGGCCTCGGCGCCCTCCCTTGCAGGATGGCAGTGACCGCACCACCCCACACAGGCTGAGCGGAGAAGCGCCACGAAGGGAGGCTGGGGAGCTGAAGGTAAGAGAGGTGCGAGGTCGTTCGGAGGGCCCTGATGTGCTGAGGACCCAGGCGGGAAACACGGTGCGGCCAGGGGCCTCGGGGAGTCCTGTGCGCTCGTGCCCCCAGCTCCGGGTTCGGGCGACACTGCACCACCTGGCTCTTCCACCCCGCTGTCCTCTGCCCTCACCCCCGCCCTCCCTGGCACCTCCTTGCCCTTCGACACCCTCTGCATCGCTGCACATCAGGCGGGCCCCTGCCTCGGCGCCTGCCCAGCTCATTCCTTTCCCAGGAGGTGCCTCCTTTCTCTCCTCCCCTGGTCGAGCTCCAATGCCAACTCCTCCAGGAAGTCCTCCCTGACCTCGGAGCTAGAACAGCCACTGTCCAAGGTCACTGTCCGGTCCTCTGGGGGGAGGGGGCTTACGGCGGCACGGGCCCCGCCTCCACCCAGGCAGCAGGAGGGAGGGGCCGGTCTGTCCCGCCGGGCTGCGCTGGCTCAGGCCCCACTCACCACGCCTTCCTGCCAGGCTGGAGAGGGCCTGCCGTGCCCAGCCCTGCTGCTAACCTCCCTGGGTGCCTCAGGGAAGCTCTGCAGTCCTCGGTCTGTCCCTCTGTGAGATGGGCCAGATACCCCTCTCTGCACACACATGCCCACATGCGTGCACACCCATAAACAGGCATACATGCCCACGCGTATGCACACTCACCAACATGTACACACGTAGAGGCTTATGCAGACACGCACACACGTATCCACGCACACACATGTACCCGTCTGCCCCCACCAAGGCTGTGGAGGGACTGCAGGCTCTCAGACTCCGGACCCCGTTTCTCCAGGCAGAGCCGGCAGGCAGGAGGGGCTGTCCCCGGGGAGGTGGTGTCCGGGGCCCCTCCACGTCTGCCGTGGCCCTCAAATGCAGGAATGTCTGGTGGCAAGGCCAACGCTCAGTTTTGGGAGCACGACCTACCCCCTGAGTGTGAACGCTGTGCCCGCTCAGCCCCCGCGCACTCGGGCTGCCCCCCAACCCATTCCTCGGGACAGTTCCCCGGTTGAGAGGGACAAGGGGCCGCCTGGGGCCCTCCCTGCCAGGGTTTGGCATGCAGGGGGCACGCTGGGATTCAGTGGCCCCAGGAAACTCCCAGCCAGGCTGGGGGCAAGGCGGCTCAGCCCAGGCGGTGGGCAGGACGTGGAGGACATCGGGCTGTTGGGACACGCTAACGGCCAGCAGCGGAACTTGGGGGACCCAGGAACCCACTTTTAAAACTAAAGTGAACGAGGCATCTTCAGATTGGCCTGGCGAGCAACTTGGTCTCAGCATTCTAGAACAAGGATGTTTGGGGGCACCTGGTTTAGTGTACTCACTTCACAAATGGGAGCTGCAGCTCAGAGAGGGTTTTGGCTTGCTCAGGGCCACACAGCGGCAGAGCCTGGGCTCTGGGAGCCAGGGGCTTCCAGCTCCGGGCAAGGGCAGCCCTCCGGCGATGCTTGAGGCAGCTGTGGGCAGGAGCTGGGGGCTGGGCGTGGGGACCCTGGCCCTCCAGAGAAGGGAAGAGACACTGCTCTGCGTGCCGAGCAGCGGGTCTGGAGAAGGACTGGCGCCACCCGGCTTGATAAGCACCATCCGCACAGGCCAGGCCGGGAACAGCGGTTAGAGTGACCCGGGGAGGGGTGGGGAGGGGTGGGGGCTTCGTGCCGCCACCCCCAGTGCCCAGGGTGGGCCCTGCTGGAGCGGACAGCCCCTGTGGGAGACGCGGCCTTTGTCCTTCTCAAGACCCCGCATCACGGCCTCGGCCCCCTGGGCCCGGGGTCCCACTGGAAGAACCCCTGAGGGTGTGGGGTGCTCAGGGCTGACCTTCCCGTGGCTCTGATCTCTGGGGAAGGACTGTCATCGTGCCCCCACCCCCAGACATCCCATCACACGTGACCGGTCGTGATAAAAGTCAGGTGTCTGCCATTGCTTTCACTGCCCGCACGAGGCCCCGAGTGCACACTGTGGACGGCAGTGGCCCTGCCCGCAGTGGCTCCTCCGCGCCCTCCACGGCCTCAGGGAGGGACGTCTCCAGGCCTCTGCTGCCAAGCGTGGGCGGGGAGCCAGCGCCTGAGCCGAGTCCGGGTCTGACATCCTGGACCGCGGCTCAGAACGTGCCTCTGGACACTCGCGAGCTATGCCCGTGACCCTGACCGTGTCNGGGGCCTGGCTGGGCTCCTGCCGCTCCAGGCCTTGGGACGGCTGCCCTGGGCCAGCCCCCCCGCCTTCCGGACGGTCTTGGGGGGCAGCGGTAGACCCATCTCCTGGGTAAGGAGGCTGAGAAATGAGCTGGCGGACAGCCACAGCGTTCCCGCCTGTGCCCCGGGCCCCCCAGAGAAGGCCGGGAGACCTCTGGCTTCTGGACACTGAGCGAGGCCTCCACTGAGCCCTCCCTCCCCTGCTGGCGGGGACCTGGGGACGGCGTGGTTTAATGAGCTGTCTCCTGAGCGACAAGATGAATGAGCTTCCGTGGAGGCCCCGTGGCTGCGTTAATTACTCCCCCGTCAGGTTCAGGATCCTATCAGCCTCCTTTTTCAATTAGAACTGATTATAACTTCACTTCCCGCGGATGGACGGATTAGTACAGCGCTGCTGGGCAGCTGGGCGGGGGCGGGGTCCTCGGCGCTGGGGCGCTGCCGCGTGGGGGTAACTCCCCACCAGGGGCGGGCGGCGGGGAGGGGTTGGGGGAGGCGGGCACTAAGGGCGCACTGGCGTCTGACGGGCGGGGCCCGGGGGCCACACGCGCAGGAAGCGAGCACCCAATCCCGGTTTACAGATGGGGAAACCGAGGCTCGGAGGACGGGGATGGGCACGGGGTCACAAGGCTCCCACGTTGCAGCCCTTCCAAGCTCTTGCTGCCTCTCATCTCCTGGGACCGGCCGGGTCTGTATCCCGCAGCAGGGCCTGACCGGC
>NW_027528369.1:10372919-10373186 GCF_008692635.1 Crocuta crocuta | reverse complement strand
ACACTGCGGGGGGGGGGGTCCCGGGGAGGCGAGGGGGCCCCCAGGACGGCCTTTGGCTCTATGCCTGCTGGTCTCCTAGGGGCCCAACCACAGCGCCTGTGGCAGTGAGCCCCGGGGAGGTGGGGGCTGCACGTGCCGTTTCCAGACCAGGGGTGTGAGCTGTAAAATGGGCACAGCACAGCGGCCTGCCGCACTGGCCCCAGTGAGGCAGCCTGGGACAACGCCCCTCCGCGACCCCCCCCCCCCGCAGCAGCTGGGCAGCCCCGC
>NW_027528369.1:10352022-10372883 GCF_008692635.1 Crocuta crocuta | reverse complement strand
CCAGTGACAGCCCCTTCCCTGCGCCCCGCCCCTGGGGCCTGGCCTGGGGGCGCGTCCTGCTGGGCGTCTGGCGGTGGGTGGGGCCCGAGGCGGGGGCCGTGCCCAGGGGCCCGCTCTGCCTGGGAGCCCTGGGGGCTCTCAACCTCCCTCTCGCCCAGATGAGCAACACAGGCCGAGAGGGAGAGTGACGGACTCTTTCAAGGCCCCAGCGCTGGAAGCCGCGCGGGGAAGGGCACTTGCTCG
Source organism: Crocuta crocuta (assembly GCF_008692635.1). Taxonomy (NCBI): domain Eukaryota; kingdom Metazoa; phylum Chordata; class Mammalia; order Carnivora; family Hyaenidae; genus Crocuta; species Crocuta crocuta. The sequence continues at coordinate 10,372,640 of NW_027528369.1, read as the reverse complement.
CCGGCAGCTCAGGGCAGCGACCTTCCTGGCCTTCCTGCCAGTGCTGTCTGCAGGCTGCCCGGGGTCTCGGGCCGGCCACCCTGCCGTCCCCTTCCACGCGGGCTCAGCCGGTCGGAGGGCCTCTCCTCGGGCCCGCCTCACCTGGCTGACCCCTCCGCTCCGAGCGGCATTCCCCAGGGCGCCTTTCCCGCAGGCAGGTGACCTCCGCTCCCCAGGGGCTGAACTGGGGGGTGGGTGAGCCTCCGGCGGCCGCAGCCCGGCTCCAGGGAGCCCCAGGTGCCGCGAGTGCCCTCGGTCCCTGGGCCTTGTTCCAGATCCTCTGACCCGCCCTCTCCCCCCGGGAGCTGCCACCCGGCCCCCCCTCCAGTCCTGGCTCTGGCGGGGCGAGCTGCAGACAGACGGACGGGCATTCCTGGGCCGGGCCGGACGCCAGAGCAGGGGCCCCGCGCGGCCGGCTGAGCCCTCCTTTCACACAGAGTCAGCGCGCAGGTCCCACAGGGACGGCCTTTCCCGGCGGGACCTTTAGTTTACCAGCTATTCAACCGCTCAGCTCCGCCTGCCGCCGAGAAGCCTTCTCTCCCCCCACAGCCAAAGCCAAGCCTGTTCCCAGGGAAGGGGTCCCCCAGGCGGTGCGCTGCCCGCAGACCTGTCTTCACGAACGTCCCCAGCAGCCGGCTCTCGGCTGTTTCCGGAAAAGCCAGAAATCCAGGAATTGGGATGAAATCTGCCCATTTTCAAACTTTAACTACAAATTCTCATAAAACAAAATACCGTTTGAACTGGAGCTGCGGGGGCTGAAATGGAGCCTGCTTCNCATTTATTCCCTCACTCATTCCTTCCTTCACTCATTCACTCTCTCCCTCCCTCATTCACTCATTCATTCCCTCCCTCCCTCACTCATCCATTCTCTCCGTCCCTCATTCACTCATTCATTCTCTCACTCATTCCTTCCTTCACTCATTCACTCCCTCCCTCCCTCATTCATTCATTCCCTCACTCATTCACTCCCTCCCTCCCTCATTCATCCATTCACTCATTCTCTCCCTCATTCACTCTCTCCCTCCCTCCCTCATTCATTCATTCCCTCACTCATTCACTCTCTTCCTCCCTCATTCATCCATTCACTCATTCTCTCACTCCCTCATTCACTCTCTCCCTCCCTCCCTCATTCATTCATTCCCTCACTCATTCACTCTCTCCCTCCCTCATTTATTCATTCCCTCACTCATTCACTCTCTCTCTCATTCATTCATTCACTCATTCTCTCACTCCCTCCCCTCCGCCCTCCCTCCCGCATCCCTTAGGGAATTTCAGCCAAGCACCTCTGCTGCGGCAGGCAGGCTCCCTGCCAGGTGCTGGGTGGTGAGTCTGGATGGGGACACAGGTGCCCCTCAGGGCTGATATCCCACTGGGCCCAGTTCAGGGCAATCAGGCCTCCAGCACACAGGTCTCCTGACTTCACGGCTGGGGAAAGACACTGTGCCCTGGAAAGTTCTCGGGATTCTCAGAAGCCCCAGTGGAGAAGGAACAGCCTTCAGGGGCCCAGAGGCCCGTGGGTCCCTCCACAGCAGGGCTCAGGGAGCTTGGGGGGGTGTGGCGGGGACACGGGAGACGGGCTCAGGCAGGTCGGAGGCTGGGGGGCAGAGAGGGCTGCACGTGGGCTGTGCAGACGGGAGGGGCGCGCGCGGGCCTAAGGCAGGAGCCCAGCAGGCTCTTGGGGGGCGGGGAGCGCTGGGCCACCCAGCCGGGCCCCTCCCTGGCCTGCACCCCCAGCCAGGCTGCAAGGGGGGTAGCAGGCTAAAGCCTGTGCCCCGCCCCCCGTCACCCCAAGCGCCAGGAACCGACTCGCAGACCTTGCCGCTTCCCTGACCTACCACCTGCTCACCCCGCCTGGGAAGGGCTGAGTCCCTCCCTGGGGAGGGCAGGGCTGCCCGGTGGCAGGGTCTTGCTGGGTCCCCAGGACATCGAGAGGGATGGGGTCCCAGACCCTGGGTCATGCTGTGGCCCCGTCTGGCTGTGTGACGGGGAGGGAGCCTTCAGGTGCACTCTATAGAGAAGGGAAATGAGCTCAGAGAGGTTGAGACACTTCCTTTGAAGACATAGCCGAGAGCCCACAGGGCCCAGAAGACCCGGTCAGCCTCTGTCCTGCGGCACCTCGGTGCCCCTGTCGCTCTGGGCCAAGCCGCCAATACCTCCTGCCTGGACGATCGCGACAGCCCGTGTCTGGTGGCTCCTGGTCCCTCCTTCTCCCTAGAGCAGCCGGAGGAGTCTTTCCAGGCACAAAAGAGGCCATGTCCCCACTGGGTAGGCGCTCTATGCCCTCCGTGCACCGGGGCCGAGGTCTGCCCTGGCCCCCAGCCCCAGGCTCCCCCAGCGTCCTGCCATCTGGGCCTTCTAGAAAGCCCAAGGCCACCGTCCTCTATCTGGATGCTTCTCCTGGATCCTCCCCGCCTGCGGACACCGGCTCACAGGCCCCCCCACACCCCCCGGGGGCAGCTCGCCTCCAAGTCTAGTTCACGGTTTGTGGCCCTCCCACCCACCAATTGTCTTTGCTGGGGTGTGTGCGCAGGACGGACACAGCGCGTGTTGTGCATGGGATCGTGTCCTCAAAAACAGAGGTGTCCGAGCCCAGCCTCCGGAGCCTGAGCACGTGGCTGTGTCTGGAACAATGGTCTTTACAGACGTGCCCAAGTTAAACAGGATTCTGGATCAGGGTGGCCCTAAATCCAATGACAAGTGCCCTCGTCAGAGAGGGGAGAGGAGAGACACATGGAAAGACCGCGTGAAGACAGACACGCAGACGGAGCCAGGTGGCCACAGCCAAGGGGCACCGGAGCCCCCGGGGAGCTGGAGGAGCTGGGACGGACCCCCCGGCCCCACCCACTCCGCGCGGGGCCCAGGGTTCCCAGCATGCTCCTGCCGAAGCCTGGGAGCCCTCTGCCCGCTGGCTCCGCTGGCTCTTGCACCCGCCCCTCCCCAGACCTGCTGGTCACCAGAGGCAGCCGGGCAGACCCAGATGGCAGCAGGGACCCGCCCGGACCTCACGAGCACACACCTGCCCGGCCCTCCCCTCTGGCGGGAGCTGTGCTCCGAGAGCCACACACCGGCCTCCGCTCATGTGACTGCCGATCCGCGGGCTCAGGGCCTCCACCCTGTGTGCGGCGGCGCTGAGGGCCGCACGGAGCCGCGCCCCCACTTCACGGCCGACTCTGCGGTGTCCCCTGAGGCCCTGACACTGACACCATCCCTGCTTTACAGGTGAGGAAACAGTCGTAGTGAGGTGGGGGCTCTCCTTTCCCCAAACACCGACCTGAGCCCAGGGTAGTCGGGGAGGGGGGGACCCTCCTTGGGCAGGAGCCCCCGACTCCAGCCACTCTCCGGGGGCTCTGGCTGCACGACCCATGCTGTGGCCCCCGCAGGCCCAGCCCAGTCCCCAGCAGCAGGGGGGCCGCGGGGAGCAGGGGCCGGCGGCCGCCGGGGGCACAGCTAAATGACCCCGGCAAGGCTGCAGAGGGTGCACCGGCCCCGCCCTGCAGAGGCCCCCCTCCCGGCTCCCAGGTACTTTGCTGGCATCAGTTAGAGCAAACGGGCTGAAACACGCACTGTGACCGTGATTTTCTCTGACGGCGTGTGGGGCGTGGGCACAGCCCTGCCCTCTGGGGGTGAGGAGAGAGGGGCCGGCTGGGGGCCAGCGAGGGTCTGCACGGTGGGGCCCACTCAGCACCTGCCACTAGCCTGAGAGGCGCCATGTGGCTCAAGTCACCCAGCCCTGCCCCCCACAATGAAGTGGGGTACCCGGGGGGCCGTGGGCACGGGGACCTGCCCCGCGAGGTCCTGCCATCCCAGCCGCTGCGGGCTCTTGGGGCATCTAGAGTCCTGGGTTATTAGAGGCTCTCGAGTGGGGAGAGCGGCAGGCAGGGAAGGACTGGGCAGCACACACCTTTCTGCAGGCAGGTGACCCTCCAGGCCTCTCGGCCCCGACTTTGGGGTGACCCTGCCCCAGAGCCAAGCCCGCACATGCTGCTGCTCTGGGATGGGGTCATCAGGACCCGATGGGGCTGGAGGAGACATGGCAGCAAGACGGAGAGAAAGCAGAGGTGACATGCTCGTCCATGGTCCCCAGGGTCCCCTCTCTTCCAGGGCGGTGGGAATGAACCCCACTCCACACACTAGACAGCCAGCCTCTGCCATGCCCCTCCCGGTCAGCACAGGCAGGGTGGTGTGAGCCCCGTAAGGCAGGTAGACCCAGAGAGAAGGGTCCTGGCCCCTCTCACGAGCTGGGGGCCACGGGCTGATCTGCCCGTCTCCGGAGTGTGGGACTGAGGGAGTAGAGAGCCCGGCTCAAAGTCCAGGCACCACCACTTCTATGCTGTGTGACCTCACGCAGCTGATTCAGCCTCTCTGATCCCCGTTCACCAGCTTGTAAATGGGCCTGATGATCATCCCTACCTCATGGGGTCTGTGGGGTCACATCAGACAGCTATTATTTCATTACTATCATTTTTACAGCAATGCATCTCTCCCATAGCCCTCCGGATGCACGGACAGGCCTAGAAATAAGGCATGAATTTAGATATTTAAAAGGTGATGCTATAAAAGTATCTCCTTGGGACACCATTTCCCCATCAGAAGAAACGTCCCCCAGCCCTGCCCGCATCCGAGACTCTGGCTGGGAGGGCAGGGCCCCGGCTGAGCAGGTTCTCCGAGGCCTGGGGTCGCTCTCGGCCAGGCTGCGGGGCGGGGGGGGTGGGGATGGGGGGCGCTCCTGGACTGCAGGCCGCCTGTCCCCCGAACTGTCCAGCAGGTGGCGCCCGTTATGCGGCTCCTGCCCCGGGCGGCTTCGAGCAAGTTTAGAGTCTGGGCAGTCTATGTGTGCGTGTGCACCCGGGTGCGCGTGTGTGCATGTATGAGTGCACGTAGGTGTGTCCGTACGCCTGTGTTGTGGGTGCGTGCCTGGGTGTCTGCGCGAGCCTGGATGTGTGTATGCGCTCGTGTTTGCATGTGCGCGCATTTGCTTGGGAATGTGTGCGCACGCGTGTGGGTGTGTGCGTGCGCCTGGGTGTGTATATATGCGTATGCACGCGTGTAGGTATGTGCGTGTGCCTGTGTTGGTGTGTGTGCGTGCCTGGGTGTCTGCGTGAGCCTGGGTGTCTGCGTGAGCCTGGGTGTGTGCATGATGCACGTGTTTGCATGCGACTGTGTGTGCGTGCACCTGTGTGTGTGTGTGCGTGCGTGCACGCGCATAGTTGTGTGCAAGCACCTGTGTTGGTGTGTGCACATCTGGGTGTATGCGTGTTTGTGTGCGACTGTGCGCGTGGGTGTGAGTGCACACGTGCACACGCAGGTGGGCGACTCAGGCGTGCGTGTGCACGCTCAGGCTGTGTATGTGCGCGTGGCGGTTCCAATGTCCTATCACTGACGCTGTCCTGACGTGTGGAACAGTGGGCTCTGAGCTCAGGGATGGTGACCACACCACCGCCTCTGGTTCCTCTCAGGTCTGGGGTCTGTAGGTGGGGCGGGGGGCTGGGAACATTCTCCGAGCGTACGCAGACTTTAGGTGCACGTGCAGAATGCAGGCATGTGGGCAAATGGCACCTCTGTCCACACCTCAGGGCCCCCTTGCACACACTGCAGAGGACGGCGGTGCCCGTTGGGCAGGGACACATGGCGGTTAAATGAGATACTGCACGTCCAGTACCTCACTCAGGCCCAGACCCCTGGTGGGTCCCCAGTGCAACGATGACCCCCAAGGACAACCCGATGCAGTACCGCGAACGCTGGGTGGGGGCAGCAACGGGGACGGGCGGAACTGCCACCCACCCGCGCCCCTCCCCGGCCTCTGCCCTCGTGTCCCACGGACCACGGCCATGTCACCCCACTCCCGGCACAGACCTGTACACTGGGGTCTCCAGGCATGGCCGCCCCACGGATCGGGGCGAGTGCACGCGGAGCTCACGAGGCCCGAGNCACCCCACGCGGCAGAGACCAGAGCGCAGGGGAGGATCCGGAAGTTTCCAGAAGGTGCGGTGCCTCTCCTTACTTCCCAAAGGTCGGGTCTGGCTTTCTGACTCCGCAGGGGCTGCTCTCGTAAGGAGAGGGGCCGAGAGGGTCTTCTGCTGACCTCCCTCTCCTGTGCCCAGCAGGGGGCCGCAGGGCCCCCCCCGCAGGNGCCTGGCCTGGGGGGGTCTGGAGGGGCTCGCAGGCAGACGCCACCGCCTTCGCGCCGCAAGCACAGCTTGTAGGCCTCTTCCCCCCAAATACAACGGTTACGCTAACTTTTAAGGAAGACATTTGTGGGAAATAAAAGAAAGCAAGCTGGCACCCCCGAAATGGCACGGATGGGGCTCGGCTGGTCACAGCNAAAGCTGTCCCCAGCTCCTGCCACCTTCCAGCTTTTCACATCTCAGCTGCTTTTAATTAGGTTCCTTCAAAGTCCCCCAAGCAACGGAGCCACGTTAGCGCTCGCCAGCTGCCAAGACACTCCCGCGCGGGGGAGAGAGAGAGAGAGAGAGAGAGAGTGTGTGTGTGTGTGTGTGTGTGTGTGTGTGTTTGGGGGCGGGGGAAGCAGAAGCCTGCTTGCGTTGCTGAACTGCAGGGGCTTTTCCGCCTCTGGGGCCAAGAGCCGCCGGGCTGGAGGGCGCTGCTGGCCGGGCCCCCGCGTGGGCCGCCGGTGACCCCCGGGGGCGGCTGGGAGGGGCCGGCCTTGACCGCGGGAGACTCCCAACCTCGCCTGCAGTTCCTCGGGGGCCGCTGAACCCCTGGGGTCTGCAGGACCCACCGCAGCCTCCGCTCTGCTCCCGCCGCCCGGTTAGCAAAGCCTGATTCCCACCAACCGTTCCGGGGACCGGCGCCCGGCCTCTCCCCGCCTCTCCCGGCCACAGTGCCCTGCAGGCCACGAGGGGCCCAGCGAGAAGGAGCGAGGCAGGAGCTGGGGTGGCTGTAGGGGTGCTCCCGCCCCATTCCAGGGGCCCCGGCTGCTCCGCTCCACCCCCGTGTCCTGGGGGCATCGCAGCCCCGCAGGGACGCCTCCCGCAGGTCTCCAGCAGAAGCGTGGGTATTCCCGTGGACTTCCGTGGTTTTGAAACAGCCTGTGGCCATAGCGAACACGCACGCTGCGTGGAGCTGCCCGGGAGCTGCCAGCTTGCAGTTCCGTCCTGCACATGGCTGCGCCCCAACGCTCAGGGCTTGGGTCTTCTTGCTCTGCCCCATGCCTACCCCTGGGCCGTGCTTGCACCGCACATGTTCCCTGCGTGTGGGCATCTGTTTCGTACCTGCCCAGCACCCAATCTTCTGGCTTCTGGCAACACTACCTTGGGTTTCCTTTGGGGACCCCTCTCCTCTCCATGGGATTCCAGTGGGGCTAACCCTCCCTTTTCCATTAGACTGGACTCTGATGCCACTATCTGAGCATCTGGATCCAGCTATGCCTGAAGCATGCCCGGTGTAGCCCAATTTTGTGAGTTCATGGTCTCTCTTTGCTTAACCTATTTTGAGTTAAGTTCTATTCTTCTGTGGCTGCAAAGTGTCCCGACCAATTCAGCCTCACGCAGGGGCTCACAGGTTTCTCTGCTGGGCATCAGACTCGTCCCGGGCCGGCCACTGGCTGCCCTGAGGACCTGACCTGCTGTGTGACTTGCTTTCCACTTTCTCCTCACGTGGCCGCGTGGCTTCACCTCTCTCCCAGTGGTCGGTGCCTCCTCTGTCCCCTACTCTGCCACGAGGGACAGACCGCCGTGGGCACATTCATTTGTGCCCAGGCCTGAACCGGGTGCCTGCTGTGGGCCTTGAAGCAACCATTCTGCACCAGAGGTTTCCAGATTGTTCTGAGGCCTACCGGGTCTTCCTGAGAGATGTGGCACGGAAGACGTCCACACTCCAGGGGCCACCGCGTCCAGGAGCTCCGCTCCGACGCTGCCCCTTCCTCTGCGAGTCAAGAGGGCCGGGCAGAATGTGGCTGAAAAGGGATATGGCCACAGGGAAGGCCTCAAATTCACTCTAGTTTAAATGAAAACGGCCAACGACTCATTCACACTGGGAACGCATTAATACACTCTTTGAAACACCCCACTGCTGACCACCGGGTCGTCCCTAAGGGCCAACTGCTTTTCTTGAAGTCTTTGCAGGCAAAGTGATCTGGCGTCCGGGACTCGCTTTTAAAAATGCAGCAGGAATAGAAGCGTGGGCGGGGCTGCCGAGCCCGCGCACAGGGTCTGCTCGGCTGTGAAGACGCCCGCGTCGGAAAAGGCAGCGCCCACGGTCGTCAGACAGCAGGGCCCAGTCTGGGCGAACCGGGGCACGCAGCTGCCATGCCGCAGGGGCGCCCCTCGCGCCGCCGCCCTGGCCTGGGGACTTGGGGTCCTGGGCTCTGCGCCCCTCTCCTGGACTCCTGCATTCTGCCCTTCCTCCTCCCCTGCAAGGGTCTGGACCTTGTAAAAGTTGAAAGTGTCCTGCTGTATCCACATCGCCCACATATTTGGCCTCTGGTATGTGCGGCTGGGTGTTGGCATTTAGTTTTATCTTCCTGGGACTTGCTGGCTTTTTTATGGGGTCTTTCTGCTGTGTGCAGGCTGGTCAGCTGAGAGCGCCAGCAGAGACCCCAGGAAAGCCCGACTGGCTGGGTGACCCCGGGTTAGCCCCCAGCCCCCCACCTCAGCGTGTTTCCCGGCCAGGGGATGAGCTGCGTGAGGAAGACAAGTGGGGAGCACTCAGAGAGGCCCCAGGAACCAGAGGGGAGGAGCCCAGAGGCGTGCACGGAGCCTGGCCCCTCTCTCTACCCCCAGGGGAGCGGGTCATCGTGAGGCCCCAGAGAAAGGGGGTAACAGTGGAGGCCTGGGACACGGGCATCGGCCCAGGGGAAACCGAGGCTCTCCTGGATGCACGGCTGTCTCCATGGCACCCTTCAAACCTGACATGCAGGTCCTCTCCCCACTGCAGCGTCCTAGACTGTCTCCTTGTCATCTTCCTCATCCCATTCCTGTGACTTCATCATCCAGCAACATGTGCAGAGCCTGCTCATGACCTCCATCCACCTGTTCACCTGGATTAATTGACTTCCTGTGTTAGATGGGAGGCTCCTGGGGCATAGGACCTAGTTTGACAGGTTCACAATTGTGTCTGTGCCTGGCGCAATGCCTGGAAAACTATCCATCTACCCACCCATCCACCAATCCACCCATCCATCCACCCATCCATCCACCCATCCATCCACATATCTATCTACCCACCCATCCACCAATCCACCAATCCACCAATCCATCCATCCATCCATCCATCCATCGATCCATCCATCCACATATCTATCTACCTGCCCATCCGCCAGTCCATCTACCTATACTACCATCCATCCACTCCAACCACCCACCTGTCCGTCTATTCATCCATCATCCATCCATCCATCCGTCCATCCATCCATCCGTCCATCCGTCCATCTGTCCATCCGTCCATCCACCCATTCATCCACCCATTCATCTGCCCTCCCACCTCACCCACCTACTCAGCTATCCATTCACTGTCAGGACTAGAATTCAGGTCTGTGGTCTTGGGTGCTGTACTTTAGCCCTCGGCTCACTGCGGTGCTGAGAGAGCAAACTCTTGGGAGGGAAGCCAAGTGCCCCACCATGTATCCCCCGATACCCTGAAAGAGAACCTGACGCAACTGGAGTTGGGTGGCCCGGGTGCCCATAGCACTATCACCAACAGCCTCTGTCCCAGGGCTGGGAGAAGGGACAAGCTGTCCCCTCTCGTAGGCTCGCTCCCGCTCAGCCTGGGGCCCTGTGGGGGGAGGGACCTTGTGCAGCCACCTGGAGTCTGGATGACAGAGACTTGAGCCAACGGAGGGTGGCAGGGCCTTGCAGGCCAGAGCTGAGGCTAGGGCGTGGGGAGCCAGACTTGACCCACGACATGGCCTGTCCTTCCCCTGGAGTAGATGCCCCTCCATCCCGTAGAAGGAGACAGAGGCCGGCTGTCTCTCGGCCCCTGTGCTGTCCCTGTTGTCTTCCCTGGGCTCAAATGTGCTGGGTCCTCGAAGACACTCCGTGCTTCCCTGAGAACAGAGCTGGCTGCCGATTTACTGAACAGGCGGAGTGACCTGCCCAGGACACCACGAGGCACGGGCGGAGTGGGCGCAATCCCACTTCTCCTCAGTCTCGGACTGGGGTCCCGCCAGCCAGCCCATGGCTGAGCCCGCCCCAGCTTGCTGTCTCTGCAGCTGTCCTCACAGAGGGGGCAATCTGGGGACACTGGTCCCTGAGAGGAGGCTGCTGGGCGTGGATGTTCTCGAGAGCAGGCACACCCGGGAGGGGGCGCTGGCTGGCTGGGGCGCTCTCAGAACGGCCCAGCTGGCCTCTGCTCAAACTTGAGGGTCACGTGCCAACGTGCCAACAGAACGTGGTCCCTGGGTGGCCTGGGCAGGGCCCGCAGCAGCAGCACCACCCGCCTGTGGGTCCACGAAAAGTGGTAAGTTGTTGTCCGAAGGCCTGGGGCTCTTTGTTACACAGCAGTGGATAGCTGTGGTACCCGGGCCCTTGGCTCTGGTGTCCTCGTCTGTTAACGGGGACACAATAGCCCCGTGGGGCGGCCGTGCGCTAAATCAGATGGTGCGCATCCGGCTGTCGGCACGGTGAGCGCTGCCAAGGGGCCTTGGCTGTAAAGTCATCATCTGCTTTGTCCCCGGACCCGTGAAAACGGCCCCTCTGCAGGAGGGAAGGGACGTGGATCTGGTCTGGCCGCGCGGCCACAGGTCCTGCCCTGGATGCTCGGGCTGAGTGAGAGCTCAGCTCCTGCACGGAAGTCCCGTCTCCCTCCTGGGGCACCGGCCGCCTGCCCGCCTGGCAGCCCCCAGACTTCACATCCGTGCCCTGCGCGCGGCGCCAGCATGGGACGCGAGGGGCGGGGGGACCAGCCCCCCGAGCTCCCTGCTGGTCACTGTGAAGAGCCCGACGGCACAGAGGGATCCTTCCGACAGCACAGCCAGGAGGCTGGGATCAAAGGCCCCATCCGGGGAAGCAGAGGGATCGCGTCTTCCGGCATTTTCTTTCTTTGCCCACAGAAAGCACTTTCTGAGCCTTTGTTTTGTGTTCTCTGACCAGGCTTTGTGCGGCACGCCGAGATGGCCTTGAACTGCCAGCCTGGTGGTGGAGGCCCCCTCTCCCACGCGGGCTCTGCACAGCGACAGAAGTGCCTGGCCCCGTGGCCGGCCGGAGGCTGGCTTCCTGTCCGCTGTCGCTCCCACACGCCCAGGCCCAGCCGTCTGGGACGGAGGGGCCCCGGGTCGTCCTAGGCTGGGAATCCCAGCACTTACAGCCACTGAGACCTGGAGTCAAGTGTCCAGAAGAAATCTTGACGGGAGAATCTATCACCTATCTATCTATATTTATATCCATGCACGTCCCTATCTATTGATCTATCGTCTGTCAATCTATTATCTATCTATATATCTATATCTACCTATCATCTTTTAATCTATCAACTATTGATCTATCATCTATTGATCTATCACTCTATCATCTATCACTCATCTATCTATATCTATCTATTGACCTATCCTCTATCACTCTACTATCTATCACTTCGCTGACCCCCTACATAACTATCCACCACTTTCTTCTATCTCACACCTACATACATAATACTTACAAAAATGTTCGGATTCGCATTTATTTGTTGGGGCAAAGATCACTAACATAGCAAGGTGCACGGCCCCGCCCTCCCAGACCGATGAAAATCCGGACGCTTTCCAGCTCAGCATCCCTCCTCCTTCACCCCAACCTTCCCCGTAGCTGGGAGGGAGCCGGCACAGCCACAGGACGCAGGGACAAAGCAGGGGAGAGGGAAGCAGGGTGAGCCCGTGCGAGCCTGCCCCTGGGTCACGCAGACTGAGTGACCAGCGGGTCCACCAGTGAGGGGCCTCCCTGCGACCTCTGGCCGGGGCGCTGGAAGGCGGGGCGGGGGCCTGAGCCCTGGGGGCCTTTTCGCCTGAGCCGGAGGGTGTCCTGAGTGCGGGGCTACCGCGGAGGAAGGCAGAGCCGCGAGGCGAAGAGGCGCTGACTCCTGGGGCGCGTCTGGGAGCCTGGATCCAGCAGTGCCTGGAGCCCGCTTGTTATTCCACAGGCTTTTCAGTCAACCGGCCCGCAGTCCCTTCCATGCTGTGGGGCTTGCGTTTCTGTCACTTGGGCGGCACCCAAAGCACAAGGACATGAAATGACAGCGGACGGCCACACTGACGGCCACGCGGATGACCATGTGGACAGCCACGCCGCAAGCAGGGCGACGAGGAGAAGTGACCGTGGAGGCGGAAGGCAGGCGGTGGAGATGCTGAAGGGGTGCTGGGCACGCCTGTGGGTGACTGCCTGGCGCAGGCCTGACCCACCCTATGCCCCCCGGGAGCCGCACGTCCCTTGGACTGCAGTGGGTGACTGGCCGGGGGAGAGGAGGCAGAGCTCACCCCGGAAAGCACAGGGTCATGACCTTCAGGGACGCGTGTCTAGAGGGGAGGCATGGGGCCGTCTGACCGATCGGGGCCACTCGGCTCCCTGACCTACAGTGACGTCCTGGGCCTGGGNCAGGGAGGGGGCTCTGGGGAGTGGGGGGCAAAGCGGTGCAGGGAGGGGGCTCAGGGGAGCGAGGAGGGGGCACAGGACAGGTCAGGAGGTTCGGGTGCTCTGGGAGGGCCAGGTGCCTGTGGGGACCCTGAGGACAGAAACCGCAGGCAGGTGACCGTGGTGACAGCCCTGCAGCCCGAGTTCTCACGGACACCACCGCCTGTCTCCTGGCCTCCAGGGCCGCGAGCGGCCAGGCCCGGCTGGTTCTAGGCACTCGCCGGCCAGCGGGGGAGATGCCCACACGGCCCGAGGGAGCGGGGTGCACCTGCCGGCGGGCCGTCCTGGCATCCGGCGGGCTGCCCCGGGCACGTGCCCCGCGGTGACGCCCCACACGTGTGCACGTGCCCGGCCTTCAACCCTGGGTCCCCCTGATAATTCTCACAAACGCACACTACGCGTCGGGACGAAGGTATTTTGTCATGTTGGTTAAAGAAAATATTCATGAAATTCGCGCCCCCTCTTTCTTGTCCACACGAAGCCCCTGAGGGATCTCAAGTGATCCGGCGACTCGCACCCCGTTTCCCCCGACAGCGCTGGCGACAGACGGTGCGCCCCTCCCGGCCGAGGCCCCACGGCTGCCCTGCACCTGCCAGCCTAGCCACGCTTCCGAGGCCACAGGCCTGAGCCCTCCGGTGGCCAGACGTGGGGCGAGGGCCGTCCGCGCCGCCTTCCGCTGGTGCCGTGCCAGGTGCCGGACACCTGTCCCGGCCCGAGGACGGCAAGGACTTCCAGGCTGACCGCAGCCACACAGGGCCGCCCCTGTCCCGGGAGGCAGGGCTCGTGCGGCCCCGGGGACAGCGGGGAGCTGGGATACCGTGACGGAGCCCCACACCTGCCCGGCTGACCCTCCCCGGAGCCCCTCCTCCTGCCCGACTCGATGGGGTCTCCCGGCCCCCGGGGGGCTCGGCTCAGAGCCGCCTGGGGAGCGCCCCGTCTGCCTGTTTACCCCACAGGCTCTGGGGGAGGCGCAGGATGTCCGCAGGCCCAGACCCAGGTCCCCGCTGCCCCTCGGGGAGCGTCCGAGACTCTAATTATTCCCCAGGCCCCAGCCCGGCATAAACACAGCCTAGGCGTCCAAGAAAAGCCGGCTGCCGGGACGGGGAGTCTTTCCCAGGGCTAAATGCAGCCTGGGCACCGGGCACGTCGGCGAGCACGCTCAGATGACGACCGGATCCCGCAGGCCCCGAGCTGACCCCGCACCGGGCACGCTCCCACTCACCGGGAGTGACCGCCGTGGCCGGGCGCGCAGGGCCGCCGGCTGCCTCCCTTCCGCCGGGAGGGCACCCAGGGCGGGGAGCCGGAATGCATGTGGGCCGGCCGGCGTGCAGCATGTATTTATAAGTGGGGCACGGCTGCCAGCCGCGTGGTACCCGCGAGGTCAGCTTCCTGCCAGGGCCTGCGGCCACATGTTTACTGAGATTGCAGAGACCGTTCCGCCCACGCATGCCCGGATCCGTTCCAGGGCTAGGCCCCGAGACTGCTCCGGAGCTCCCAGGGGGAGGCACCCCAGGGACTTGGGACGTGGGACCCACACACACAGGGTGGATTTAGAAAGGGGCAAGGAGGGAAGGGGGCTCGTGCTGCCTCCGGGGGAAACTTTACCCGGACGAGAGGCAGGGCAGGACTGGAGGTGGGTTTTGAAGGATGGATAGGAGTTTTCTGGACGTCACAAGGAGGGGACGTAGCAAGGGCTTGGCGGTGAGCAGGGGAGTGGCGCCATCCCGGGTGCCTGGAACGTGGCATCCGGGGAAGGAACGATGACTTTCCGGGGGCCCTGAACCTCACGTGGGCGGGGCTGCCGGGGGGGCTGGTTCCGACGCAGGGCCTTAGGCCCACCCCATGGGCTCCGCTCCAGCACAGCACAGAGGGGCAGGGCGCCTGGTCCGGGGCCACAGACCCCAGTCTGAGAAACGGGGAGAAGCTGGAGGGGCACCTGGAGGCCGAGGGGCCCGCGGCCACAGGGACACTGAGCCGCAAGGGGCTGGTCTGGACTAAGACGCCAATTAAATGTAAAACACGCCAACTCCCCGTTGGTTTTATACTGAGGAAGTGCTGGGGAGACGCGGTTCGGGTGTCCCGTGGGACAGAAAGTGACCTTCACCTGTCGGTTTCGTGTTGTTAAATGCAGCGCCTACAACTTCCAAAATGACCTGTGTGCCCTGGTGTCGTAGCTCGAGTTCTACATCGTGTTACAGCACGGAGCTACAGACGTGCACGCTCTCTCTCACACGTGCACACACACACAGGCTCATAGCACACCCACAGACGCACTCTCACGCGTGCGCTCACACACCCCTCAAAAGCATGCACACTCACGTGCACAAGGCACACACCTGCCGGCTCACACCCACAATGCACACACACACACACATTCACAGAACATGCGTGCACACTCACACGCAGGCACACACGTGTGTACCCACAGCTCCTCACAAGCACACACCTGGACAGCATGCTCACACACGTGTGCACGCACAGGCCTCACAAGCGTGCACACACACTCACACACAGGCACGCATGTGCAGGCTCACACCCACAATGAAGGCATGAACACACGTTGCTCACGCATGTGCACACTCCACACGAGTGTCTGCACGCAGGCACACTCGCACTCACTTCCCTGCTCTGATGGCCACGCCCTGTGAACTGCGGGGACGGAAGGCTCGGCCTCTGGCTTCCCTGGCGCCGGTCGGCCCCCCACGGCGCTGGCCCTTAGACGGGCTCCTGCTGGCGGGGCGGGGGGGGGCGGTCAGGTAACACCGCCCTTCGCGCCTGCCTCTGGCTCTTGGGCTCCAATGTCAGGGCCGGTCCCGACTCCCTGTGCCTCAGTTTCCTCGCCTGTAAAGGGGCCGCAGCGTCCTGCTTTCCCGGGTGAGGCTCTGGCCCTGCCCACTCCCCACAGGTGCAGACCAGCCGGACGGTTGAGTGGGGAGTGGGGACTGTCCCAGGGCTGGGGACAGACCCCTGAGGCTCTGGCCAAGGAACCCACGAAGGCGTCATTCTCTCTGNGAGGAGGTGCCCCCCTTCCTGCGTCTCCCCCTCTCTCCCGGCCCCGCCTGCCTGGGCCTTGCCGCCTCCACGTGCGAAGTCACCGCGTCCGTCCCCGACCGCCCCAGCCCGCCTGTGAGCTGTCGCGGTGGGGGCGGTGGCCCAGAGCACAGCCTGGACCCCAAGCGGCTGGCCGTGTGCCGGTGGCCGCGAGATACACGCGGGACACAGACGGCCCTGTGGCCGTCCGGGGGGTACTCTGAGGGTCGGTTGTGCACGGGGAGGAAAAGTCACACTGCCCGGGGGACACCGAGCCGCCAGCACCTCTGTCCCCGATGCCGTTGTGTCCATGTGAGACGCCAGGGCCAGCCTGGCAGTGCCCCTGAGCACCTGTCACCCCACGCCCGCGAGAGCTGGGGAGGGCGGGCGCACCCCCGCCCTGTGTGTCGGGTGCCGGGTTAGGTGGCCCGGCCCGAGTCCCCAGCCCTCTGATGGCTCCCTGCTGGGCGGGCTTTGGGCAGATGTCTCCCTCTCTGGGTAAGGGTTGTGGATTCCGCTACTTCTGGGTCCGTCCATTCTGATCATGCATTCTGTAACCCTGGAAATGGCCACAGGACAGACTTGGGGTCCCCTGGGCCCGGGGTTGGGGCAGGTCAGAGCTCCCACCCCACTGATCACCAGACCTCAGTGAGTGATGTTTGGGTCTCCAGGGGTCAGCGTCCCCAAGTTATGTGAGGATCTGGGAGGAAGAGGAGCAGTGGAAGTTTCTGGCACCTTAGCAGGTCCCTACCTGAGGGTCTGGGCCCTTCCCTCCAGGGACAGTGTGAGGGGGAGAACAGGAAACGTGCGCAGACAGCGGGTGCCGGGGGGAAGCCTCAGGGCGGGGCAGGACAGCCCCTAAGGCTGCGACGGCCGCTCTCTCTGCCTCGGTTTCCCCATCTGTGTGCTCACAGCTCTGGCGTCCGGGCAGAGGCTGAAACCTGGGTCCCCCTTCCCAGCTGTGTGGACCGGAGCCAGCACCTTCACCTGCCTGTCCTGGCTTCCTCGTGCACAGAAAGGGAGTGGAGGGGTCCCCGCACCCTGACACGCCGGCAGGAGCAGATGGTGGCCGGGGACCGCGATGTCCCCTGCCAGACCCTGTCCTAGAGAAGTGCAAACACCCCCCAAAAAGACACGCTCACAAATACCCCCAGCAGTGCCGTTCACGACAGCAGGGAGCCCCCCAGTGGATGACGCCCACGACGGGGTCCGGCCACACGATGGAGTATTGCTCAGCCACAAAAAGGGACGAGGCGCCAATGTGTCCACAATGCGGGTCCCCTTGATGACGTTGCGATCGGCGAAAGTCAGGCAGTCACAGAAAGAAAACACTGTGTGATTTCATTCATGTGAAATGTCCTGAACAGGCAAACCCACAGAGGCAGAAAGCGGAGTTCGTGGTTTCNNNNTTCCGGGGGGATGAAAGTGTTCTAGAAGGAGGTGGTGGTCGTGCCTGCACAGCCCTGGGGAGACACGAAAACCACCGCGCTGGCACTTTAAAGGGTGAGCCGGGTGCTGTGAGGGCCACGTCCCCGCNCTCCCCGGGGCACAGCTGGCCGCCAGCCGTGCGCGGGGCCGGGCGGGGCGGCCCTGCAGGAATGTGGGAAATGCAGCGGCCGCGGCTGCAGGCGGCGGCGGTGCCCAGGCCGTCGGAAAGCCTCAGTGGCCGCTCATGAATGTGGATTTTGTTTGGCCTGTTTGCCTGGGACACGGGCCCTGTGAGGAGCCCTGAGTCAGGACAGAAGCTGGGAGCAGGCGGCCAGGGATGGAATGTCCCCGTCCTGCCCTGGCTCCCGCCGCCCCGTCAGGGGTGAGGAGGGGGCCGCTGTCGTGGGCGCTCACTCAGGGGCCCGCGGCCGCCGGCTCTGGGGTCCCGGTGCNGCCTGCCCCGGCCGCTCCAGGGCGCTGCTGCCTTGTTCCGGCCTCGTGGCCAGAGAGTGGGAGCTGACCTGGGGCGCTGAGAGGCCCCCACGCCCCTGGGGCTTCCCCCCCACCCCCGGGAGAGGGGGCCACCCTGGGGGAGGGGCACAGCCCCGCGGCGGCGGCGGCGGCCCTCAGAGGCTTTGAGCACCGGGTGACGGTAAACGGGGCGGCCTGGGGTCACCATCTCAGGGCCCTGGACAAGCCCCGTGGTCCAGCGTCCATCGTCAGTCCCCCCTCCCCCCACCGGGGGTCATACCCGGAGCTTAAATCAGATCTCTCCTTCCCAAAGCTTGCTCTGTGGACACAGGGATGTAATTCCGAGACCACCTCAAGCCCGACGAGAGCGGAGATGAGAAATGAGCAGGAAACCTGTAGTTTGACGCCGGGTCACAGCCCCCCAACTCTCAGTGCCGTCGCTGACCTCACTTTCTCGTGGTCGGGGAGCAGGGGCAGAAAGCACGGGGCAGTGCGAGGGGCCGGGCCGCAGGCTTTGATGAACATCCGGGGGCGGCCCCGGGCCGGGTCCCCAGCGCCTGCCTCGGTGGGTCCCTGCCTGCTGCCCTGCCTCCCCGCCGTCCCCAGGGTGGGCCTGACGCCCCTGGGCCAAGGGAGCATCTACAAAAGATTGACCCTGACCCACAACAGTGCTGAGGGTCCTGGACGCCGGGCAGCGCCTGCCGAGGGAGGAGGGACCCCAGGGCCGCAGTGACAGGTGTCTCACTCTCTGGCCCCTGGACAGTGCCCACACGTGACACTTTAGGACGGCAGCCTAAAGTGTGGCCGCCACTCATGCCTTGGGTACCTTAGGGTGGACACAGCCCCACAGTGTGCAGAGGCCTGCTGAGCAGAGCATGGGCTGAGTGCCCCTGCGCAGTCAACAACCTGGTCAACTGTACAGGCCCACTTCTCCTCCTACCCAGGGAAATGGTAGGTCTTAGCTGACCTCACGGCGGGACTCAAGTACAAGACCGCGAGCAGTCCCGGGGCAGCACTGCCAGCCGTGGCTCCCAAGGCCCGGCGAGGATGCGCCAGCGAGGGAGAGGCCGGAGACCTCGGAGAGGCCCTGGTACCTGCCAGCCAGCCGTCTCCACCCCACATCCAGCGGGCTCAGTTCAGCCTCCAGCACGCGATTAGCTGATTCTATCTGAGAATTAGCTTGGCCACAGGGTCCCGAGACCCCCCAGCCAGCGTGTGTGCCGAGAGCCCTCCATCGGGCTCAGCAGGGACGTGGGGACGCCCCCGGCCAGCGGAGAGTGGGATGCCGGCGGAGCAGACGGGGGGCCGTTCTGACGCGGTGGGGACCACGTGCCATGGCCAGGAGGTGGCTGGCGAGTGGAGGTGGGGGACAGGATGCTGGGTGAGAACTACCAGAGCGAGGGTCTGCGGTGCCCACAGCGTGTCGGGCCCACGCTGCGGGTGCCTGGTGCCTCGGCCGCCCCTGGGCCCGGGGTGGGGTCTCCCCGGAGGGAGGGCCCGGGCTCGGCGCTGCTGGGGGCCCCTGGCGCCTGCACCCTTCGCCACTGCACGGCCTCCCCGACCCCTCACTTTGGATGAGGAAGCAGACGGTAATCGGATCTTAGGAAGAGTCAAAGCCGGGAGGAAGGTGGGGGTGGGGCGTGGCTCGCAAGTCTCGGGCTCCGGAGGGACCCACGGCGCGAGCTGATGCCGAGGAGCGCGTGTGTGTTTGGCGCCATCGCTGGCGGCGAGGTTCCAGAAGAAGGGAGGTGGGAACAGGCCTCTGCTTCGAGGCCACCCCGGGGTTCAGCAGACGTGAAGTCGGGGACGAGACCCACTGACTTCCTCCCGGAGAGGGAGGCAGGGTGATGCCTGCCCTGGAATGTCAAGTCAGAAAAGGCGCAGGACCTGACAAGATTAGGCTCAAAGGGGACATAATCTCTCTATTAACATTCTCCGAAGGCAACCGTGTGTAAGACTGAACCTGATGTGCCGTGTGCTGCCCAGGCTGACGGGACCAGAGTCGACAGAAACCACAGGTAGGAGGCTTTTCCCTCGACCAGTCTTCTCACAACCTTTGGCATAATCTAGGGGTGGGGCCATGGGATGGGCGGCTGTGATAGGCAATGAGGTCCCCGTCAATGGGGGTATTCAAGCAGAGGCAGTAACCTGGAGGCAGGGTCTGGTGGAGACTAATGCACTGATGAGGGAGTTGTCTCTAAGTCGTCTTTGACCCTGGAATCCCGGGACTTGCCGGCTCGCACGCTGCCCCGGGCTGCAGCCGGCCTGGGCTACAGGCGGAGGAGGCCCACGGCCTTCAGCCGTGCTCCCCAAGTCCAGATGCTGCGGGGGCCGCGGGCTCCGCACAAGGCGCCCCAGCCTCCCCTTCTGCCTCACACACACTCCCCCTTCCCACTCCTGGGTGAGGCTCTCGGCAAGCTCTGCCCTGTGCTTCTGGAAGCTGCCAGGCCGGGCACAGGGCACGTGAGGGCACGCCCTCCTTCCTGGACACCGTCTGAGGCTGCCCTGCCCGCCCTTCCTGCGACTGTGCTCTGTCCCAGCTTCCCACCCGCCCCCCGTCTGATACAGGCTGGCATCTGACCTGTTTGTCTGGCTTGTTACGGGGTGGGCGCAGGGGTGTGGGCTCCGAGGGTAGAGCGTGGGGCACAGGGAGGGCTCCCTAGGCATCTGTTCAACCAGCGGGCAGCCGTGCCGCCAGGGGAGAGGCTGCCAGCCCCTGCCGCTCGCCAGCTGTGCAGCGGGGGCCCAGCCCCCAACCTCCCTGACCCTCGGCTCCCTCCGCGGCGTCCGGGTACCACCATCTCCTGTCCGCGGCGGCCACACAGTAACACGTGGCACAGCCCCCGCGCGCGCAAGCTGCCGAAGCGCGGGCTGCAAGGAGTTAAGGGCCCCAGCCTCCGCCAGAGCGCAGGACGCCAGGCCAAGCGGAGCCCCTTCTGTCCCGCCGACCCCGCTGCCTCCTTGGCCCCGGGTGCAGGGGCAGGGTCCGGGTGACCGCGGGAAGTCCCCGCGAGCCCCGGCTGGCCTTCCCTTCCGGCCGCCGCCGCGCGGCGCCGCGTCCCCACGGGTTCCTCCGGCCCGACTCCCTAGGCG
>NW_027528369.1:10347483-10352017 GCF_008692635.1 Crocuta crocuta | reverse complement strand
CTCTTCCTAGGTGTTTGTTTCGCTCTGGCGATCGGGGTCCCTGATGGGAAAGTAGGAGCCCCCAAGCCCGAGCCCGCACCGTCTCGCCAGCCCACCCCGGACAGGCAGTGCTGCGGGGCGCAGAGGGCGCGGGACTTCGCACTGGTTTCAAAACCGTGGGCCTAAGTGTATCCATGCGGTTTCCAACAGCTCCTCCATCCTCACCCCTCCTGGCCTCCTGTCTGCAGCCTCGCTGGGTGAGGACCCCAAACGCTTTCCCCTTCTGCGTCTACACNNNCCCGGGGGGGGGGGGGTGTGTGTTTATGCCACAACTGGCACCTGCCACCTGCTTGGGGACCTTTAGAAGTCCTGCAGGTTGGCACCTGGAAGGCACCCCGGGAGGAGGTGCTCGGGCCTCAAAGGTGGGAGCTGAGGTTCTCTGAAACCTTAGCGCCTTTGCTGCGGGTGCCCTGGCCCAGCCTCAGGCCTGGTGAATTCTGGAACACAGACGTTGGGGAGCTGGAGCCGTGCAGGCCCTCGAGCAGAAGGGCCCTTACGTGCCTTCTGTTCAGTGGTTTCCCTCACAGATGAGCACACTGAGGTCCAGAGAGGGCAAGGCACCCGCCCGAGGCCACACAGCCCAGGGCAGGTGACACTGGCTGGTCCCTGGTGTGCCCGTGTGGGTCCCCTGCGAGGCCCGGGGTACATCCACTGACAGCGGCAGCCCTCTGTCCTCCACTTCAGGCTGCCCCAGGGCATGGGCTTACAGAGCCTCTGAGAAGTGAAATTTTGGGTTGGGGGGGGGGGGGTCTTCACTTTGTAGAAAGGCACTTTCAGAATTGGTCCTTTGAACAAGGTCCCCCTGAGAGCCTGCAAGCCTGCTTTCACTTACCCGAGTTCAAATTTCACACCCCCTTAGGAACACCTTTATCATGTAAAGCAAGGTATAGGTGACACGGGACTTCGGCCCAGAGTCCTGCACGCGGGCTTGGGAAGGGGTGAGCGGGCCGGCCCCCGGCCTGCCTGTGCCGCACCGCTGGTGGGGCTCCGAGCTGCCCACGTACAGTCCACAGTAAGCTAAATTGGCTGCATATCAATGTTAATTTTCCTGTGGCTGTTCATTACAGTGTCTGAAGAAGGTTCCAGAAATTCCAGCCGGTGGGCCTGAAAACCTGAGTCGCACGAGGGCTAAGGGAGTTGGTGGCCCCGCCGCATGGCCTCGCTTGGGGCTCTCTGAGCGCAGCTCACGTTTCCGGGGCATCGTTCTGGGCCTCCGGGTCCTGGGATCTCCCTCTCCATGGAAATCAGCACAGGAAGGGGCGAAGACCTGCCCCTCAGGTTCATCGGTATTTCAATCAGGTTGATTTCCTAAAGTTTCCAGGGCAGGGTCCCCCGGCTCAAGAGTTCCCAGATGGTGTTTGCTTCCGCAGCCTTCCCACTGGGCCTCTTCTGGTTTCTAGGAGTCCACAGTGTGTGTGTGTGTGTGTGCGCGCGCGCGTGCGTGTGTGCGCGTGCATGTGTGGGTGTGCGCCCAGCCCGTGGCGCATCTGAGCACCCCTGGGGTGTGCTCGCAGAGACCTCACTCAGTACCGCACCCTTGGCCGCGGTGGGAGGAGGGGGTCGGCTCTGCCCGCCCGGGCCAGGCGCGCAGCACGTGAACCTGACAGCCTGGGAGGTGGGTCTCTACACTCCCCCTTCAAAGGGAGGTTCCGAACGTGCCTCTCCTGCCCCCCGGGTCGCTGTCCCACAGGGCTGCGCCCTCCAGATGGCTGCCTGGACAGGCGCTGCGCTCCCGCGCGAACCCTCCTGGCCCACCTGCTTCGTATAACCCAGCAATGTTCAACTGGGGGTGACTGTGGCCCCCAGGGGGCATTTGACACATCTGGAGATGGTTTTGGGCCAGCTATGGGGCTGCTACGGCACCTCCCAGGCGGAAGCCAGAGAAGCCACTAGACCTCCTGCGATGTACGGGGTGGCCTCCCAGGAGGGAGGCATCTGGCCCCAAGTGTCAGCAGTCACCCTGGGTCAGTGGTCTGGGGGCGGCCCCAGCACCCCACCCCCTGGCCTAGTGCAGGCAACGCACCTCCTCCACGGTCCCCAACGCTGGCAACAAGCTTCATCCACCCCTCCCAGGAGGAAGTGCCCAGTACCTGCAGGGGGCGCCGCGGACAGGGTGTGGGCTGGCAGGGTCTCCACCTTGGGGAGTCCCTGCTCCTTTGCTCTGAGAACAGAGCTGGAAACTGCCCGGCTGCGCTGGGGCTCCCTCTGCACCAGGACACGGCCCAGCATGGGTTCTGACTCAACTTGCCCAAAGTCACAGACGTCAAGCCCAGCTGTCCCTCCCCCGCCAAGCCCCCAGGCCGCTGGGGGCCTGAGACCCACTGCTGGCCGCTCTCGGGGGGCAGAGGCTGCCGGGGCCCCGTGCGCTGGGAAAGCCAGTCAGGGCTCCTGAGTCATCTCCTTGACTTTTGCCTGATGTCAAAATGAAACCGCGTACCCAACGCCAGAGCTGGGGTGGGAGGAGTGAGAGGCGTCCGGCAAATTCCAGGCACATAGTGTCACACGGCCACTCCAGCTTGACACTGACAGCACCTTGGCCTTGGCCGCCCATCGGCCCAGAAGGCCTTGCACCTTGACAGCAATGTCCTGCCCCCATGGGACCCCCGAGGCCACGCCCCTCATCCTGGGGACAAGGGCTCCGACTCGGGACCAGGCCTGGGCTGTGCCGTGGCCTGTCCCACGTTTACACCCGCCTGGGGTTTCTGTGGCGAGTCTGACCTGTGATCTTGTGGGCTCCCTCAGACCCCTTACCCCCATTTGCCAGATGGGGAAACTGAGGCTGGAGGGACCCATCCTAAGGTCCCAGGAGTTAGTAGCACAGCCCATCCTGGACCCTCAACTACCTCCCCCTTTGCCTGTTGACTCCTTGCTAAACGCAGGGTGAGGGCATGGGTGGGAGGGGCTGGGGGCCCCTGACCCTGGGGTCGTGCTTCAGACTCACAGAGATGCCTCCCTGAGGTCCCTCGCTTCTCCCTGGCTGTCTTGGCTGGTGGGACTTGGTGGCCCTTGTGTGGCATGAAGAT
This sequence comes from Crocuta crocuta, assembly GCF_008692635.1. Classification (NCBI taxonomy): domain Eukaryota; kingdom Metazoa; phylum Chordata; class Mammalia; order Carnivora; family Hyaenidae; genus Crocuta; species Crocuta crocuta. The sequence goes on along the minus strand of NW_027528369.1, from coordinate 10,348,955 downwards.
GCACTTGAGCACAGCTGCCAGCAAATGTAGAAGCACAGAACCCAGACCCTGTAGGAGCTCCCCGTGCACCTGTCCCCAGTGACTGAGAAGTGGGCTCCAGTCCCCGTTAGCCACACGACCCGCGTTAGCCACACGACCAATCGGCAGAATCCGCCAAGTAGCCCAAAGACGCTGAGGGCCGGGCCTCCGCCCCCCACTCTGTGTTAGCTGTGTGTCCTTGGGCAAGTCAGCAACCTCTCTGAGTTTCCGCCTGTCTGCCCAGGAGTTGGTAGGATTGATGCCCACCGCTCAGGGAAGAATTGCGAGGCCGGGAGGGCAGTGCCAGCCCCCGAGGCAAGAGGGGGCTCCCCCGACAGTGGCAGGGGGTCCCTGGTGCTGGTCCCACAGCAGATGCTCTCTGGCCCCCACCCCCACCCCTGGGCCCTCAGGCACCCAGTCCGGGTCCAGGGCATCAGAAAGAAAACTACGGGAGCTAGAGCGCCGAAGGGAGCTTACAGATGGAAACGAGTAACTCTTTACCTTACTCCTCAGCTGCGACTCAGCTCCTATGTGGCCACATGTGAAACCCTGTGTATTTTTGGGGGTCTGCTGTGATGGGGGTGGGCGGACGGACGGAGGGAGGGAGGAGGCGAGCGGGCGGGAGGAAGGCCGGGGGGGCGGCGGGCGGGTGGGGCCAGAGCCCAGCGAGCCCTTCCAGGAGACATTCCAGACGGAGGGTGGCGCGTGACTCAGACCCCAGCGCTGGTTTCTGTCCTGTCTTCCTGTCTCCCAAATGGCCCCATTTGTGAGCACGAAGGGACAGGGAAGGGGTGCCTTTCCTGAGGAGGGTTTCACACACGGACACGGGCATGCTCACCCCCCGCCCCACCGCCATGTGCTTTCACACATGCGGGCCAGCACAGGCCACGGGGACCCAAGGTCTGGCACGGGGTCTGGGCTTGCGGAGCTTCCCAAGGCCCACGGCCCACCTCGTCCCCCTCTCCCAGCATCGGCTCCTCCTCCTCCAGGAAGCCCTCCCTGCCGTACGCAGTGGCTCAGGATGCCTGTATTTCCTGAGCTCCTCCCGGCAGGGCCATCCGGCAGCCGGTGGCCCAGGTCCAATCCCCAGGTCTGCCATCTGCCAGCCATGTGACCTGAGCCTCACCTCAGTCTCCCCATCTGCCCTGGTCAAGTCACGCTCACTGGTGGGTGTGCGGGCACCCGTGGGCCGCCGTGCGCCTCCGGACCCTCGGCAGAGCACCCCGGGCTCAGCCTCTTGCGGGCCTTCAATATGGGAATCCTTCTAATGAAAAGAAAACAGAGGCAGTGGGGGCCGGCCCGGCCGCGGGAACCGAGCCAGCGGCCTGGCGCATGAATGGGCCCTTTCATGGGGCGGCTGCGGGGCGAGGGCCCGGGGTGGAGATATCCGAGCGCGGCCCAAGGAATTGGCAGTGCCCGGGGCCTGCCCGGGGCAGGGAGGAGGAGGACGCGGC
>NW_027528369.1:10332335-10347333 GCF_008692635.1 Crocuta crocuta | reverse complement strand
GGTAAGCTGCCCGCTGTCCCGGTCCAGATGCCACTGTCCTTGTTTTTTTCCTATAATTATGTCTCCGAGGGGTAAGTGCAGATTTACATTCTGCTCAGCTGGGCCATTCATCCGGAGCCCGTGAGGAAGGCCGCGCGTAAAAGGCGCATTGATGTGTGTTTTCGTGTTGCTGGGGTGACGGCTGAGCCGCGCGGACACAACCGGCCCTTGTGGCCCCGCGGACAGCGCGGCTCAGCACCTGGGCCTGTGTCAGCGCCTCCGCTGCCCTCGCCGTGAATGACTTCAGTGTACAGAGGGTTTCTTTTTCCATACCTGGCCACCAAAACTTCCAACATTCTTCTAGAAAAAATGTGGCAGGCTTCCCCGGATCGTTTTCTCTCCAGACGGCTCGCCCACCCCGCTCCGGCCCCAGACTCCAGCCAGCCCTGCTTCTGCAGGGCCGCGGCGCTGCCACCTGCGGCGCTGGGCCCCTGACGCCCCCTCCGGCCTCGAGGGGACGGAGGCTGGCGGTCGGACTCTGCGAAGGGACAGCGAGAGGCCGACGGCCTGCAGAGATGCGCGGGGGCCCGTCTGGGAGCAGAGGCGCCAGCAGACGTCCGGGCAGCCCCGGCCCGAGCAGAGGCTGTCCCTGGTGTCCCCACCCGTCCGTGCCAGGCACCACAGGCGGAGGCCACCTCCCCCGGGGGCGGGGCCTGTCGGAACCCCTCCTCCAGGGGGCGGGGCCTGTCGGAACCCCTCCTCCAGGGGGCGGGGCCTGTCGGAACCCCTCCTCCAGGGGGGCACCAATGGCGGGACGGGAGGGGACGCGGATGGGCAGGTGTGTACTTGTGCATGTGTGTGTATGTGTAGAGGATGTGTGTGTCAGCGTGGGTGTGTACGTGTTCACACGCAACGGTATGTGTGAGAGTGTATGTACACCTGCAGATATGTGTGCACGTGCCAGTGTATGTATCAGTGAGTGCACATGGGAGTGTGCATGTACGTGCACATTCGAGCGTGTACCAGCGTGTGCACATGTGTTCACACTTATTTCCTCCGGAACTCGAGTGCATGAGCCCTGCCCTGCTCACCCTGCCCCCTCAGCGCCCACCGCAGGGCTGGACACAGAAGTCTTGTTTGCTGAATGAATGAATGAATGAATGAATGAACGGACACTTGGGGGCGGCTGGAAGGAAGCCTCTGGGCGAGGGTGCAGCCGGTGTGTCACCGCCGTCTGTCCTGTGGCGACTGAAGCTGTGCCTCCGTCTCCCAGTCCCTGTCCCTGGAGGCCCGTTGGGTAACTGACGGCCGGCGTCACGCACTCAGAGTCTAGCGGATGTTGGTCTCAGTTCTGTCATCAGTGCCTTTCCTGGGACCGTGTCTTCTCCTTCACGCGTCCCCACGTCTCCGCGGCGGCTGTGACTCAGTTCCTAGTCAGAATCGTCCTGGAGAGACAACCTCTGCCCGCCTCCAGCGTCTGGGCCCGTCCTTCCCAGGACCCGCGCCGACGGCGCCTCGGGCCGGGGCCCCTCCTCCTGGGCCGCCCTGGTGGTCGCGCAGCGCAGGGTCCCCGCGCACAGGCCCCGTCACAATAGCTAGAGAAGAGCAGTTTGCCTCCTGCATCACCCCGAGCCCTCTGCTGGCCCAGCCCTCAGGCACCCAGGGTCCCGGGCCACCTGGGCCGACACGCACTCGCATGTGGGGCCAGGCGGTCTCCCGGACGCTTGTTTACTCTGCAAAGTTGGCAAGAAAACAGACGCACGCCTACAAAATCTCTATACTTTCCTAAAAGAAACTGTACTTGTCCCATTAGCCACCCCCTCGCCCCGGGGGGGGCGCCCAGTGAGCAGAACCGGCACCCAGGCCCCTCCGTCCCAGCGCTCAGTGCTCCCTGTCACCCCGGGCTGCCTAGTGCCCTCAGGACGACCTGCACACTCAGCTGGAGACCCGAGGCCCCTCCCCACCAGGCCCTAAGCCACCTTCCCAGCCTCGGGGCCTGTCCCTCCTCTGATGTGTCTCTGCCTTCGACGCCCAGACCCGGGCCTCAGTCTCCCGCTCGCTAGCCCTGCACTCACCCCTCCTTCCCGGAAAGGTCCCTTCCCTCCTGCCCGCTGTGCCGGCCACGCAAACCCCTTTCCACCCCCTGGGACACACCCGGAAGTCCCCTCTCCAATGAAGCTGCATCCTAGACATGAAGACAGTCACACATGCGTCACAGTGCACCCCCCCCCCCCCCGGTCTGTGTGGCTGTCTCCGTGCCGGACGTCAGGATGTGGGGCCCACCCATTCCTCCATGTCCCCCACGTCAGACGGTGCCTGGCCCCACATGGGGCTCCCTGTGTCTCTGATCTCTCCACTGCTCACCATGGAGCAATGGCCGCGTGACCGTGTGATGTAGGCCCTTCTCAGCGCCTGAGGATGTCAGGGCCAGAAAGGCTCTTGGGGGCAGTCCAGTCCAGACATCTCACTCTACAGATGAAGAAACTGAGGTCCAGAGAGGGAGACACAGCTCGGGGCACAACCATGGCAGGCCTGGCTCTTCTGAGGGCGCTTGGCATTTTGCGCTGAGGCCCCGGAGCCAAGAACACCCTCTGCATGGCCTCCTCACCCACCCCCGGCAGGGACACCACAGCCCTCTCTCGTCCTGCTGACCAGTCTGACCACCATCCTGCCCCGTTCCACCCTGTTCGCTCCCCAGAGTCCTTGCTTCCTTCCACTGCCCCCCATGATGGCGCTGGTGATGACTGATAGTGATGGTGATGGTGTGATGATGGTGCTGATGATGGTGATGGCGGTGATGATGATGGTGATGATGGTGATGGTGGTGACGATAATGATGGTGATGGTGATGGTGGTGGTGATGGTGGTGATGGTGGTGGTGACGGTGGTGTTGATGGTGATGGTGATGATGATGATGGTGGTGGTGGTGATGGTGGTGATGGTGGTGATGGTGATGGTGATGGTGGTGATGATGATGGTGATGATGATGGTGGTGATGGTGGTGATGGTGGTGGTGGTGATGGTGGTGATGGTGGTGATGGTGATGGTGATGGTGGTGATGGTGGTGATGATGTTTTCACTACTCCCAAATTCTCCCCTTCAAAGAATGCTCCTGTTTCCCACCTTCCTTGCTCAGGACACGGAACTTCACAGGGTGCTAAGCTCTGGTGGTGGAAGGTGTGGGAACGTGCATGAAGCCAGAGACACATTAGCAGGAACAGACTGGGTCACCTGTGTTCTGAGCGACATTGGCTCCACTGCGTCCCCTCCTGGGGTCTGGCTTCCCCGTCTGTGAAACCGCNCAGGCCACGGAAGGTGGGGGAAGGGGGGTTCTGCTCAGCACTTGATGTCGGAGGCTGGAGGCATGGCTTGCTTCTCCAGGGTTCCCACAAGAAAAGACCCTTGAGGTAAGAGAAAAGCGGTGGAAATGTATAGGTCAGGCTGCTTGCTGGAAGAACTCTTTTTGCAAATTATTTTGTACTGGGAGAAGTCACCCCTATCTGTCTCCGTGAAAAGGATTTGTTTCCCAAGAGGGGCTCCCTTTATTGTAAAAATGAAACAAAACAAAACCAAACCACTGTTACCAAGTAATATCATCTTTTGCTGGTCACCGAGGGCTTTTATGCCATTTGAAGCTCAGAGAAATCCTATCTGATAGAGGGTGGCCGTGGTGGTGGTGGCGGTGGTGGTGATGTGGCATGGTTAGGGTGACAGGGCTGTGCTGGGTGGCAATGGCTGGGGAGGTGGTGATGGTGGGTGATGATTGTGGTGGTGGTGGCTGGGATAACAGCGATACGGTAGCAACGGTGGGTGATGGAGAGAGTGATGTCAAGAGTGTGGTGATGGTGGCCATGATGATGGTGGTGGTAATGGATGAGGAGACAGTTGGTAATGGCAGCCATGAGGCTACTTGCACTTTGCAGATGATGAATGTGACTTGAGACTCTTCAAGCTCATAGTGTTTTGTCCCAAAAGAGATGAGAAGGTTTATTAGCTATGCTCCAGCCCAAACAGCAACTACCCAGGTAGGGCTGTTTCCATAATGTTTAAACCATCAGGTACCTCATTTCCTTTTAGCCATGCATTTCACGAGCTTCCTGAATAACTGAAATGTGCAGGACTCACGTTTGGTCCCTATGGGAACTCACTCTTGGAACCCAGCTGCCCCACTGGGGGAGCCCTGTGACTCCGTGTCTGGTTCCACATCTGGAGGGGTTGCAAGAGAGCAGAGAATTTTAACCTGATTTTCCTGGATGTCAGAAACTCCTTGAATGTCCTGGAAGTGTTTGTGAAAGTGAGTATTAAGTGCATTTCTGGGAGAAGGGGGCCGCATTTATTAGCTTTCTAAAACAGTGCAACAAATCATCTGAATTTGCCAGCTATGAGTATTTATTATCTCACAGTTTCTGTGGGTCGGGAATCCAGCAGTGGCTTAGCTGCGTGGTTCTGGCTCACAATCTCTCTCGAGGCTGCAGTGGGGCTGTCGGCTGGGGCAGTAGCATCCGAAGGCTGGCCTGGGGCTGGGCTGAGTGACCAAGCTGGCTCACTCACATGGCTGTCAGCGGGAGGTCTCCATTCTCATTGGCTTCTGGCAGGAGACCTGGTCTTATACCATCTGGATCCACTTGAGTATAGGACTGCACGAGTGTCCTCACAGCATGGCAACTGGCTTTTCCCAGAGCGATCCAAGAGAGAGTGAAGCAGAAGCCAGAGGACTTCTGTGACCCAGCCTCAAAAGTCACTCTCTATCACTTCTGCAGTTTGTGACATTACAGTCTGCAGAGGCTAGCTCTATGTGGTGTGAGGGGGGACCACACAGGGGCACGGATACCAGAGAAGGCCAGCTCAGGGGCTGGCCACCATTGCTTTCATCAGTCTCAAAAAGGTCCTGACCCCCCAATAGGGTCCCCTGCAAATCTTGAGTTCCAGGGGTCTGTGGCTACCAATGACCCCCCTCTGCTTCCTTCACAAGTGGAACCAACACACAAGTGGAAAGTGACGGTGGCCAGAAATGAGAGAATAACATTCTCTCCTGACCTGTCCCGTCCCCGGTAGGTGAAGGAGAACAGGCTGGAAGAGGGACGAGGAAATGTCAGTCTTTGGTTTGCCCCTCTCTCCCGCCAGCCCCCTCACTGCCCCAGAACGCGTCATCCACACACGTTCCACTCATCCCAGCGCATTCTAGAAAAAGTCGACGGCCCTCTCCCCCACCAGAGCACCTCTGCGGTTTCAAGACAGGCTTCATGGCAAAGACGTAGGGATGTCTGTCCGTGGCACCCAGAGCAGCAGTCCCCAGAGTGACCAGCGTGGCTTTGGAGGTGGGAGGTCTGGCTTCTGACCATAGGTCCAATATCAATGGCTATGTGTACAGGGCAAGTGCCTCAACCTCCATGGGTCACCTTGTGTCCTCTCAAGGTTGCTGGGGGTCATTTTAATAAGAAAAATGAACTGTCATTTTGAGCCCAGCCCTTTCCTAAGTCCCTGACGTGCTCTACCTCCTCTGATCCCTGGCATCAGCCCCATTTTACAAGAGGGTACAATGGAGAGAGGCAGGTTAGGCTCCAGGCCACCAAGCTTGTAAATGGCAGAGCCAGAAATGAAACCAAGAAATCTGATTCCAGAACCTGAGTCGTTCATTAATCACCAAATGAGCCCAGAAGCTCCAATAAAGATGGCAATGGTGCTGGCGCCGCTAATAATGTGGTGACAGTGGTGCAAACCTGGTGACCTGGGACAGAACCCGCCTGATAGTGATGATCATGATGGTGGTGATTGTGATGATGATGGTGATGGAGGTGACTGTGATGATGACGGTGGTGATGATGATGGTGTTGATGGTGATGGTGATGATGATGATGGTGGTGGTGGTGATGGTGGTGATGGTGGTGATGGTGATGGTGATGGTGGTGATGATGATGGTGATGATGATGGTGGTGATGGTGGTGATGGTGGTGGTGGTGATGGTGGTGATGGTGGTGATGGTGATGGTGATGGTGGTGATGGTGGTGATGATGTTTTCACTACTCCCAAATTCTCCCCTTCAAAGAATGCTCCTGTTTCCCACCTTCCTTGCTCAGGACACGGAACTTCACAGGGTGCTAAGCTCTGGTGGTGGAAGGTGTGGGAACGTGCATGAAGCCAGAGACACATTAGCAGGAACAGACTGGGTCACCTGTGTTCTGAGCGACATTGGCTCCACTGCGTCCCCTCCTGGGGTCTGGCTTCCCCGTCTGTGAAACCGCGGGACTGAGCCGAGTAATACCTACGGGGTGCTTCTCGGGTTAAGGTTTTCTGACTCTCAGCTTTTTTCAGAACACCAAGTGGTTTTGTGAGACCCTCTTTTCTCTTTCAGATTTCTGCATTTCAGTAAAGCACGTCCTGCCCACGCCTTCACACAGACGTCTGGCCGGGATTGGATCTGACGTGGGTGGTGACACGTATACGTAGAGTGGGATCCAGAAGCACCAAACCCTCCAAGCCGAGCCAGCTGCAAGGGGGACGAGGGTGCACGGCGGCCCCGGCACAGCTGTCCGCCGGAGAGTGAGACGCGGCTTTGCCTTCTCCTCCGGGAGCAGGAGGGAGACGAACACATCGTCCCCCCCCACCCCCCGTGGTGCTTACGTCTCCTCACCCGTCGTGGGGGGGGCCCACCCCGCCTGCTTACCCTGAGGGGCGTACAGCGGGAGGCGTGGAAAGCGCTGGTGAACGGCCATGTCCGCGTGTGAGGCTGACGGCACGTGCGTGTGGCTGCCCGTGGACTTCAGGATAAACAGGCGTCTCTAACCCTGGACCCTCTGCCTGAGGCATGTTAGGGTTGGATGAGACGCAGGGTTGCCGCGCTGCCCACGGCCAGAGCTCACGAATCCTTCCTCTCCCCCTCGTGCTTCTCATCGTTACCGTCACTTTACACCGAGCACAGAACACACTGCTCTACAAGGGAGAAGGGGGCCAGTGAGGTCTTCAAGTGGACATACGCAGCTTCTGCCTCGCTCTGGAGCAGGTGCTCTAGAACATTCTCCAGGTGGCGGGGGACAGAAACTCCCACGAGCACCGCTCTCCGTGTGAGACTAGGGGTGATGGCAGGAAGCATGGTGTGGCATCCCCAAGGGACGTTTGTCTTGCTGCGGCTGACGCCCCAGGTACGCTGGCCCCACCTGAGGGTGTGTGGGCCAGAAGGCGCGGCGCCCGGGGGGCCGAGGACATGCAGGTGCAGCCTGGGCAGGATGCGGGGGGCACCGGGCCCCACCCCAGGTGAGGGTGTTTGTTTTGAAGCAGGGACTAGATATTTGAATGTGCACAGACAGTCGTGATTGGTGGGCTGGGCGGTGCCCCGGGGGCATGCACGTGGCCTCGGTTGCTGGGTGCCCTGCCCAGCACCTGCGGGACGGGTGTGACTGTGGCTGGGAGGTGTCATTGGATTTGGAGGGGGCTGCCCAAGGTCACACAGCGGCTGGCGTGGGCCGACCTCGGTTCTGGGCTGCTCCTGCGGGGCTCGCTGCTTCTGGAAGCCCCCGTGCAGCCCCGGGGCCAGCACCGCGCTGACAGGAGGGCCACCGAGGGGCCCTGGGCAGAGACAACAGGCCTCGACCCACGGGTTTGCGTGTCGCTTGTCACTTGCACGCCAGGTGAGGATGCGATCCCCTGATTGGGGGTGCACAGCGCGGCAGGCGGGCTCTGGTACAATGTGGCTGGGGAGGGGCCCCTGGGGTCCGTCGATGCGTGTGTCGGACGCATGTCACAGGCCCTGCGTGTGCTCCCGGGGCCTCGCTGCCAGCCTGGGCCGGCCCGGACGCAGCACTCTTTGGTGGCAGTGCCACGCAGGCTCAGAAGGCTGGGTGACTGGTCTGTGGGCACCCCCACGTGAGACGCCTGTGCTGGGCGTCCGCCTACTTGGGGGAAGGGCTCACTCCCAGGTGGGGGCAGGAGGTCCACAGTCCACTCCCTCCCTGAAGCAGGGCCCCGCCCACTGTCCCCCCAGCAGGAGAAGGGTGACCCTGACGTCGTGCAAGGGCCATGCTTTCCCCTGCTCACACTCGCCGGGCTGTGTGTCCCCCTGGCCAAGCTCCGTCCCCTCCTGCACAGAGCTGTCCTGCCTTCCGTCTGGGCGGGGGCCGTGTCCAGTGTCCAGAAGAGCCTCTGCAGCCTCCCACGCTGGGCCTCGGATCTCCTCCTCCGGCTCCGGTCCTCAGGTCCATCGAGGCTGCGACGGGCTCTGTCCAGAAAAGCCCAGGACCTCGATGCCAAATCGGCCTCCTGGGGCAGAGGCTGGGTGGGCGGAGCTGGCTTGCTTGTGCTTGATATAAGCGCTGGATTGTTCTCTGTGCCCTCCTCGGCCATTATGCAGAGGCAAGTCCTAAAATAATATTGCATTTCCTCTCTCATAATTTGGAGGGAGGGTGCTCGTCCGGAATGGAGCCTGATGGGGGTGCTTCCATGCACGGGTGCCGGGGACTCATGCTCACCACGCTCCTCGGGGCCGCCAGTGTGGGGGCTGCTCTGGGAGACGGCTGCTTTTGTTCTTGAATAAGTAAGTCTTGCGGAAAGCTGGTTTCTTCATTGGATTGTTCAGTATTCTGGATGGGGCTGTGAGCCTTGGACCCTGGAGACCGGAGCCAGTGACTGGCTGGTGACCAAGCGTGAGTCTGGCTCGGGAAGGCACCCCTGGGAGACAGTGGTGCCTGGCGCATAGTGGGTGGTCAGCACACACTCAGGGATGATTGCAGCACAAAGAGCACTCACACAGCGATCTTTTCTGTGGCCACAGGTCGCCTGCTTTGATTTCTAAATGCCTGCTCTGCTTTATCAGAGCAGCTGGGGTGCAGGCTTCCTTCTGAAGTCCTCAAAGCCCTTCTGTATTTGCTCTCCCAGCAGGTGATCCAGTGCCCTTAGCATGAGGGAAGAGGGCGGAGGCCATCCCTCCTGGGCTTCCTGGAGGAGATGAAGCACAGGCTTCCACGCCACTCAGACTCAGTTACACCAACTTCTTCTGGAAACTTGGGCTTAGCTTGTCCTGTGCCTTGATTTCCTCACCTATAACATGGACTCAAAATGCTGACTGTCGTGAGGATTGAGATGAGATAGAATAGATCCCAACGTCTAACTCAATACATGATACTACTATTATTCAAACGAAGAACGTGGTATACAGTTGGAGCTTAATATGATAATTTCATTTACTCCACAGACATTGCTGAGCGCTGACCATAAGTCAGGCCCTGTGGTCAGTACCAAGGGCACACAAAGAAGAAGACATGGATTTTGTCCTTAAGTGAAATAAGATGATGATGGTGATGATTGTGATGATGATGGTGGTGATGGTGGTGATGATGGTGGTGATGATGGTGATGATGGTGGTGATGGTGGTGATGGTGATGGTGGTGATGATGGTGGTGATGGTGGTGACGATGGTGATGGTGGTGATGGTGATGGTGATGATGGTGGTGATGGTGGTGATGATGGTGATGGTGGTGATGGTGATGGTGGTGATGGTGGTGATGATGGTGATGATGGTGATGGTGGTGATGGTGGTGGTGGTGGTGATGGTGGTGATGATGGTGATGGTGATGATGACAGAGATGATGGTGACGGTAATGGTGACGATGGTGATGATGGTGGTGATGGTGATGACGATGGTGAATTGTACCACCCCCCACCCCCTGACACACATGTACCTGGAACTTGGGACTGTGACCTTACGTGGAAAAGAGTCTTTGCAGATATAATCAGGTTAGGGTCTCTAGTGGCGACGACCATGGCTGTGTGGACACTCGTGTGCTGGGCAAGGTGGTAGTGATGACGATGACTGGGGCTGTCCTGAGTGCTAACCAGGTGACGGCTGTTATGCTATGCGTGGTGTAGAATCCTACTCCCTTACACAAATGCTGAGGGGGCAGAGCTGCCCCTGCCCCAAGACACAGCAGCCCAGGCACAGGGGCGAGAAGTCGGCCGCCCTCGGTGATGATGTGGACACAGCGCAGCTGGGATCTGAACCTAGCAGCCCAAGTCGGCTCTCCCTGTGCTGGTCTGTGCGGTGGCACCCCTTCTGCCATGAAGGTTAATGGGACCCTCAGTTCCCCTCATTTGCCCCAATAGCAGATCATATTTGTCAAGAATTGTGAGGATAGTGGACGATATTCACGACCAAGCCAAACCAGCCCGGAAGCCAAACCAGCCCGGAGTGGATGCTCATGGCCAGGAGCCTCTGGTGACAAGCGACACAAAACCCAGCCCCAATGGACCAAAGCCAGAAAGGGAATGTTTGGCTCATGTCATCGGAAAGCCCAGTGGCAGCCGTGGCCTCTTGCCGGGTGCTTCCTCCCCTGGTGGCGGCAAGACAGGCACCGCGAGGTTGGCGCCAAGCCCTCCTGGCTCTGACCCGGTGGCCGATGGGTGTCTGATTCCCCTCCAAGCCTTAGAGTCAACAGTTACTACCTCCAAGTCGGTCACCTGCCAATGGTGGCCATGGGGACCCAATGCTCTCACTGGATGGCCCGAACTCCAGTTCGCCCCTGGGGCTGTGGGTGGGGTCCCCACCACGCCGACCTCCAGGACATAAGTAGAGCAACGTACAGCAAAAGAGAAGGGAGGCTGGATGCTGAGGGTTAAAACCTCCACAGATATCCAGCACACATCCACTCTGCAGATAAGAAAATGGCAGTCTGGAGACCTGCCCAAGATTACTCAGCTGACACTCAGCAGGGCTGGGGCTTGAGTCAGAGATTCCCCAGGCAGTGCTATTTCACTGTCTCCAAAAACAATTGGAACAGGAAATTTAAGGACCAACGCCATTCGAAACATCAGAAAACGTCAGGTATATAGGAATAAACTCATGAAATATGTGCATGACCTTTACACAGAACACTGCAGAACCCCGCTGACAGAACTTAAGGGCCTGATAAATGGCAGGATCTACCACATCCGTGGTTGGGGGCCACCTGTGTAAGGATGTCAGCTCTTCCCGCACTGACCTATGGATTAAATGCGATTCCAGTGGAAACCCTAGCAGGTGTTTTGAAATCAACACACTGATTCTAAGATTTATCTGGAAGTGTAAAGGACCAAATATAATGGAATCTAGAGTTTCTAAAACAGGTCACTCACAACACCCAGGACACAATCCAAAATTACCTGACACGTGAAACACAAGGCACCTTCTCAGGAGAGAAAACAACCAGCAGAGACCAACCCTGATGTGATCCAGGCGTGTGGAATCAGTAGACAAGGGTTTCTGAGCAGCTACTCCCCTATGCTCAAGGGTATTGAGGAAATTAGGTTTGTAATAGGCAAAAGGACACAGAATCTCAACATAGAAATAAAAACTATAGGGGCGCCCGGGTGGCTCAGTCGGTTAAGCGTCCGACTTCAGCTCAGGTCATGATCTCACGATTCATGGGCTTGGGTCCCGCGTCGGGCTCTGTGCTGACAGCTCAGAGCCTGGAGCCTCCTTCAGATTCTGTGTTTCCCTCTCTCTCTACCCCTTCCCTGCTCACACTGTCTCTCTCTCTCTCAGAAATAAATAAAAACATTTAAAAAATTAAAAAAAGAAAAAAGAAAAAAACTATAAAAAGGAGACAGAAAAAAATCCTACTACTAAAAAATGTGACGTCTGAAATTAAAAAATTCACTAGAATTTCACAGTGAATTCACAGAAGAATGGAGATGACAGGGAGAAAAATCAGTGAACTTAGACACAAACCATTAGAAATTATTTAATCTGAAAGCAGAGAGGTAGAAATTGACATTGAAATGAACAGAGACTCAGGGAGCTGCAAGACCGTATCAAAAAGTCTGCCATGTGTGCAGTCAGGGTCACAGAGGGTAGGAAGGCAAAAACGGGGCAAACAAAGTATTTCGGCAAGCAACAGCTGAAAATTTCCCCACTTTGGTCAAAGCTATAGGTTTATAGATTTAAGAAACTCCTTGGATTCCAAGCAAGAGGAATACAATGGAAACTACACTTTGGTATGTCACAGTGAACCTTCTTAAAACCAGAGACATGGAAGGGGCCAGTCTTGAAAGCAACCACAAGTAAGTGGCATCAAAAATCTAGGAAATAATGATCCAAATTACCCCTGAAGTTTCATTAAACACAACAAAACCCAGAAGACAGAAGAACATCTTCAAAGTGCTAAAATGAAAACAAAAAACCGTCAACCCCCAATTTTATACCCAGCAAAAATATCCTCCAAGAATGAAGGTAAAACAAAGACGTTTTCACTAAAGAATTCATCAGCAGCGCACCTGCGTTAGGAGAAATACTAATAAAGTTCTTGAGGTTAAAAGGAAATGGATATGAGGACCTCCAGATCTTCTGGAAGGAAGGAAGAGCCTCAGAAATGGTAGATGCGTGGTGGATCTTTGTGAGGGAGGGGGCACAGCTGTCCCAGGGTCAGTTCTGTGTCCTGCGGACAAGCCAGCAGCCTTAAACAGCCTTCTGTGTATACAGCTCCATTGGTGATCTTACCGGGATTTTTTTTTGTTGTTAGAAATCAACAGGCCGATTCTAAAATTGATTTGAGAATGTGAAGAACCAAGAATATCCAATGCAACACTGAAAAATAGGAGCAAAGTTGAAGAAGCGGTGAATTCAGGACGCAGCATCCTGAAGCTCTGGGCACCAGGGTCCCGACAGAGCTGTCAGTAGGCAGACGGACAGAACAGAACCCACGCCTCGGAGACAGACCCACACCGATGTGGTTGTGTGATTTGCAACAGGTGGTGCTGGGTGTCGGCACACCCAGAGCAATCCAGGACAGACCACAGGCCTGAAGGCGAGGGCCAAATGCTTTCAAAATAAAATTGCGATGAATGTCTTCACAACTTGGGGGACCGGCGAAAGTTTCCTAGGACACAGAAAGCAATACAATATGCAAGAAGTATTTATAAAGGAGGTTTCAGCAAAATCAAAAACAGAAGCCATCATTAGGAAAATGAATCGGCAAGCCGCAGGCGGAGAGAAAGTATTTGCAAACCGTGTATCTGATGGAGGAGTGGTATCCAGGGTATGTAAAGAAGTAGAACACACTTTAAAAAAAATGGGCCAATAGTTTGAACGGATCTTCACAGAACAACATGTACTCATGGCCAATAAGCACACGAAAAGGTGGCCACGTCAGCTGCTGACAGGTAGATGCAAAATCACTGATTCGCTGTTCCGATCTCTCCCACTGGAGATGAGTTTTGCTTGTTAGATCTTCGTGTGAGTGGAATCCTGCAGGACGCTGTCCCCCGGATGGCTTGGGGCGGGCATGCGGACGCTGTCTGGGGTTCCCCATCTTGACAGCTTTCCGCTTATGTTGGTTGGAACTTGTTAAACGGCATCCTTGAGATCTGTGCATTTCGTCATGTGTAAAGTTTGCCATTTGCCTGAAGAGGGAATTAGGAGCCGTAAAGAAATACTGGCCTCTAGGGAATGATGCACACGTGAAGGGTCTTGGGCAATGTGTTCACCCATCTCTGCACCTTACGTCGAAATGCATCCAAAACATAAGATGGATTGATGGGTTTACAGATGGAGAGATGAATAATGAAGCACGCGTGCTCGATGTTAACTGAAGGAAGGGTCTGGTGGACGTATATGGGTGGTCACTATAGAATTCTTTGAAGCTTTTGTAGGCGTGAACGTTCTCACAATCAAATGTTGGGAGGGGAAAGAAGACATGGTACAAGCCACAGTTAGTGTGCTCAAAGTGGTTTTTTCCCAACAAAGAGCCAGTGTCCAGAGAACATTTTTAAATTAGTAAGAAAAAGACAACGGCGTCTGAGCTGACAAGGTAACAGCAGGCAGATACCTCACGAGAGGAAACCTCCATGGCCGACGGGGTCCATGAAATCTCAACGTCCTTAGTCGAACAGCGAGTGCCAAGGAAAACAGAACGTGTCCCTTCGCACACAAACCAGAGGGACTACAAACAGAAAGAGCAAGGAGACAAAGCATAAGGATGGATGATACCAAGTGTTGGCTGGGGACAGAGCCACGGGAATGCCTGGGATCCGTGGGTGCCAGCGTCACTCGCAAATACTCCAGTCACGCACGTGGGACACGTCTGCAGGCTGAGCACCAGCCCGGCCTACGACCGGCGGCTCCGCTCAGGGACGGTCCCTGCGGACCTGCCGTGAGCATCACAGTTACGTTCAAGGATGTTCACAGCAGCGCAAGTCACAGGAGCCTGAAGCCGGAGCCACCGGAGTCTCCACCAATGGCAGAACGGACGATAAAACGGGGTTCCTTTGCACACCAGGGTACAACACACCCCAAGGTGCGGCTGGGTCTCAGACACATGCTGTTCGTGTAAAACAAGCCAGACACAGGAGGGTACATTCTTTTCTTTTTAAATTTATTTTTTTTGGGAGGGAGAGAGAATCCCAGGCAGGCCCTGCACTGTCCGTGCAGAGCCCAACCCCCGTCTTGAACACACGAACCGAACGAGAGATCAGGACCTGAGCCCCAGTCAAGACCCTGATGCTCAGCCGACTGAGTCACCCGGGCGCCCCGGGAAGAGTACATTCTGCACGACCTTATGTATATAAAATTCAAAATTATGAGCCCGACCGCCGTGATGGAGGGCGGTGGTGGGTACTGGTGGGCGAATGTGGGGCGTGTCCTGGCCGGCAGGATTCGGGGTGCTGGAATGTCTGGACCGCGGGGCTGTCACGAGGATGGGCGGGTTCAGCCTGTAAACGCTCGGGTCCTGCCGCTGTCTGCACAGAGAGGCTTCCACGATCTTCCCACAGGCGCATGCGCAAGGTGCTCAACCCGAGGTGCGCCGCGGGGGTCGCCGCGGGGGGCCGGCGGGAAGGGCAGCCTGCGGGGGCGCTCGGCCCTCCAGCTGGTGGCGCCCTGAGGGGCAGAGGTGTGAGCCCCTGCGCACCGGGGGTCCGGGTGGGTCTGCTTACGTAGCTGGGCCTCCGCACAACCGCGCTTCTGTCCTTCCCGGGCTGAGGTCAGGAGTGGCTGCGCCGGCCCTGGGCGGGTGCAGGCTGGGAGCCGGAGAGGGGCCCACCCGGGCCCCGCGCGCGC
>NW_027528369.1:10325174-10332222 GCF_008692635.1 Crocuta crocuta | reverse complement strand
TGTGCGCGCGTGTCCCCGCCCCAGGTCCCCGCGTGCGTGCGCGTGTCCCCGCCCCAGGACCCCTTGTGCGTGCGCGTGTCCCCACCCCAGGACCCCTTGTGTGTGCATGTGCCCCGCACCCTGTGTCCCCGTGTGTGTGCGTGACCTCCCCCCTNCTTCAGTTCCGCTCTCTCCCGCCTTCTTGTCTACACTTTGTGGCCTGAGTGACTCCCTTAATGACTAACACAATTTGGGAAATATTTAAAGCACGTTGCACATTTTTTCACTGCCGGAGCAACAAAGGCAATAATTGAATCATGATCTCCCGTAAGTGTGGACGGGAACCCAGGGAAGTCCGCACAGCCTCAGAATAGACCTGGCAGTGCTCTTCGCGACTTGCAGCTAACTCGAACCAGACACGCCCGGCTCCTCACCTTCTCGGCTACCGCCTCGGCCCGTGGCCACCCGTGCACACTGCACGCTGGGGCTGAAAGTCGCGGGTCCACCTCCACTTTCCTGCCGCCACCGCCGAGGCCGCGATGGAGCTCCTGAGCTCAGGGCTGGGCTGAGACTAACCTGAACCCGCGTCTCCGGGCCTCAGGGACTGTCCCCTGCAGGTGAGGGAGGGGTGTGTCGTACCTGTGCAGGCTGTAGGGACAGCGGGTCCTCCCTGGTGGGGGGGGGGTTTTGTGACATCTGGTGTTCACAGCCCCTGAGAAGGCCCCACTATNCCCCACTGCTAGGACTGCACAGCCCCGGGAGCACTCATCTGCCCGGGAGCAGCCTAGCCGGAGGGCCCCGGGCGCTCTGTGGGGAAGGCGGGGCGTTCACCGCGTGCAGGTGTGCTGCAGAGAACAAGCACAGCCCCACCCCCATTTCACACCGGAGCACACTGAGGTTCCAGAAGGTTCTCTGGTACGTGCCCAAGCTGGCACAGCTATTAGCAAGACAATGGGATTCAGCAAAGTCCCCGTCCCCCCCCCCCATGCTCTCTCCCCATCTCCCCCATGAGCCGCCCGCGGCTCCTGCCGCCAGACATGGGGAGTCCGTGTGGCCGTCTCGGGCCAGCCCCTCACGCACCTGGCTGGTCAGGGCCACAGGGCTCTGCAGGGCGGCGGCAGCTCCCTTGTCATTTACCTGGTCACTCCGTGACCTGCCCCCCTTCCCCCACCGCAGCAGCTGGCGGGAAATGATGCTGCTGGTGATCGCAAGAATAAATCTATACAGACACACACGTGCATCCACACAGGTACACTCACACACATCCACATGGGCCCACACACACAGAGGCACACACATGCACATCCACATAGGTGCACACCAGCACACACACGTACACACCAGCACGCACACACACACCTACAGGTAAACACTAGCGCACACACAGGTATACACCAGCACATGCACAGGTACACACACACACAGGTGTGCACACTCACCCACTAGCACACAAACACAGGTAAACCCTAGCACACACAGGTACACACACACCAGCACACACGCACACACTAGCACACAAACACAGGTAAACACTAGCACAACACTACCACACACACACCAGCACACACAGGTACACACCAGCACACACACAGGTGCACACACACAGGTGCACACCAGCATACACACAAATATACACTAGCACACACCAGGACACACACCAGCACTCACGGGCACACATACAGGGACACACCAGCACACACACAGGCACACACTAGCACACACACGGGTACACACACTGGCACACATACACACACCAAAACAACCACAGGCGCGCACACACACTACAGGCACACACACCGGCACACACACACACACACAATCACGAGCAGCTTGTTTGTGGGCAGAGGTTCACAAATCGAATCTTGACGCCGCCCTGTAAATGGGGCTCTGTGTGTCCCCTTCTCCCTGGAAGCCCCTGCGGCTCAGAGAGCACAAGGTGACACACAGCCAAGGGGTCTGCCCGGGAGCCTCTGACCCCAAGCACTGCACCCCAACCTCCGACCCACTGCTCCCACATTTGCTCCCCTGTAGACGGGCAGGGGAGCACAGGTCCTCGGGGCGTGGAGGGCCCCTGGGCCTCAGGGAGAAGCCCCACTTGGGGACTCAGGCATGAGCCGTGTGTGTGTGTGTGTGTGTGTGTGTGACTTAAGCACATGAGTCTCGTTTCCGTGGAAACACAGATCTACAAATGGGGCAGCAGACGGCTTCCGGTCTGAGTGGCTGACATTGGAAAGAGCTGACGAAGAACACCTGGTCCTGGCCTGCAGGGGGCGTCTCTCGGGGCGAGGTGCGGGCGACGTGGCCGTGCCTGGAGGGACCGCCAGAGGCCTCACGGGGCCAGAGGCTTTTCCTGAGCCCCCCTTTGCCAGCCTTTGCGGGGGACCCACGCTGCACATGGTGACCATGCCTGGCCTGGAGCCCAAGCCAGCAGGAAGCGGTTGGTGAGGCCATGAGCCCCGTTCTTGTCCTGCCTGGGGGTCCCTGCTCGCCCTGCAGACCCAGGAACACCTCCTCTGCCCCCCCCGTGCCGTCCCCACGGCACCTGCTCATGGCTGAGCGGACCCATCATCGCCCTGCACAGGGTGCGGCCCGGGGGCCTCTGTCCTCCGCACGACTCTAGCCCCTCCAGGGTGGGCCCGTCCTGGGCCTCGGCAGCCCTCCCCTCCCCTGTCCGGGTCACGGGAGACCCCCGCCTGTCCGCGCGGCCGGGGAGCAAGACAAGGCTTTGATCCGGCCCATCTGGTTCCGGAGACGCAGTCGTGACCACTGTCACACCCCTGGCCGGTGTTCACACCTGCCCCACCGGTTCAGACTCTCTTCCCGGGCCCTGGAGACCCCAGAGAGCTGCGGGGGGGAGGGGGGGGAGGGCAGGATGTGAAGTACTGCCCCGCCCCCATCTCCCTTCCTGTCCTCCCAGGGGAGCTGTGGACGTGAACTTGGATGCGAGCAGGCCCTTCGGTCCTCAAGGGCTCTGGATTTCCATCTGCCCTGGCCCCAGGGCAGAGTTCCTTTCTGCAGAGGAGGGCTCTCTGGGGTGGGGGCTGCCTCGGGTTCCCAGGCTTGCCTTCCTTCCTTCAACAACTGAATCCCCAAGCATTTGTGGAGCGCCTACTGTGTGCTAAGCACTGTCCTAGATGTGCTCGGAAGAGCTCAGAAGGAAGGGGACGACAGAGATCAGAGCAGAGACAAGTGAAACGAGAAAGACAATAGAAGAGACCAGCTAAACTCACAGCTGTGTTTTTGAAAAGATAAAATAACAATCTTTAGCTAGACTAAGAAAGAGAAGGGAGAAAACCCAAATAAATAAAAGCAGGCGTTACAGCCGACACCAGACAGACGGAGGATGGACAATTATATGTCCACAGAGCGGACGGCCTGGAGCAAGTGGATAAATTCCTAGAAACACCAAATACCAGGACTGAGTCATGAAGAAATAGACAATCTGGGCAGACCAGCAAGAAGTGTGAAGATAAAACAGGAGTCAAAAGCCTCTCAACTCAGGAGAGCCAGACAGACGGCTCTGGCGGCTGACCTACCACACTTTTAACATCAAATTTAATACCGATCCTTTTCAACCCCCCCAAAACATCGAAGAGGAGGGAACCCTCCCAAACTCGTCTCCCCAGGCCAGCATCACCTCGCCCTCACACCGCAGCAGACAAGGGTGTCACAAGAAAACTACAGACCGATGTCCCCGATGGGGACAGATGCAGGAATTCTCAGCCAAATAGCAGCAAACGGAATGCAATGGCTCATTAAAAGGATTACACACTAGGACAAAGAGGGATCCACCTCTGGGATGCAAGGATGCCTCAACCTATGCAAATCAATGTGGCACAGCACAAACAGATGGAGAATACAAGTATATGATCCAGGGGCGCCCGGGTGGCTCAGTCGGTTAAGTGTCCAACTTCAGCTCAGGTATGATCTCATGGTTCGTGGGTTCGAGCCCCGCGTCGGGCTCTGTGCTGACAGCTCAGAGCCTGGAGTTGCTTCCGATTCTGTCTCCGTGTCTCCCTCTCTCTCTGCCCCTCCCCCCGCTCACTCTGTCTCTCTCAAAAATAAATAAACATTAAAAATTTGAAAAAATACATAAAAGTATATGAGCCTCTGAATACACGCAGAAAAAGCACTTGACAGAATTTAATGTTCTTTTATAAAAATACTCAATGAGCTACAGGACTGTAGCTCAATGTAACAGAGCACAGGTATGACACGGCCATGGCCGACATCACACTCACAGGAGGAAGGCTCTAAGATCGGAAATGAGAGAGCAGGCCCTGATCTCGTCACGTGTGTGCTGAAGGTCCGGCCTCAGCAAGAAGGCAAGAAAAAGAAAATCACCAAGATTGGAAAGGAAGAAGTGAAATTGCTCTGTGCACAGACGACATGATCTTACATGTGGAAAATCCCAAAGACTATGCCAAACAACTGTCCGAAGTAATAAATACCTTCGTAAGGTTGCAGGATACAAGCTCAACATACAAACATCACTTGTGTTTCTGTTTACTAATGATGAGCTATCTGAAAAAGATAGTATGGAAACATTTCCATTACAACTGCACGAAAAAGAATGACATGGTGAGGAGTGAGTTTAAATGAGGAAGTGAAAGTTATGTACATGGAAGGCTATAAAACACGGATGATAGACATTGAATAAGACCCAAATGGAAAGATATCCCGTATACGTGGGCTGGAAGAATTAAAGTGTCTATTTTAATATGTCAAATGTCTATACTACCCGAAGCCATCTATAGAGTCAATGCAATCCCTAGAAAAATTCCAATGGCATTTTTCCAATAGATAAAATCTTAAAATTCATATGGAACCACAGAAGTCCCCAAACCCAAAGCAACCTTGAGGAAGAAGAACAAGGCTGGAGGCGTCACATTTCCTGATTTCAAACTATATTCCAAAGTTTTAGTCACCAAAACAGCGTGGTTCTGGCCTGCAAGCAGACTTATGCGACAGAGTAGAGAGCCCAGAAATAAGCCACACGTGTACAGCCAACTAGTTTTTAACAAAGGAGCCAAGAATCACAATGGAGAAAAGAAGTCTCTTCAATAAGTGGTGTTGGGAATACGGAACAGCTACATGCACAAGAATAAAGATGGGTCCTTATCGGATGCCAGCCACAAAAATCAACTCAAAATAGATGAAAGACTTAAATATAAGATATGAAATCATAAGAATTCTAGAAGGAAACTTAGGGGGAAAGCTCCTTGACGATGGTCTTGGCAATGACTTTTTTTGGCTCTGACATCAAAAGCACAGGCAACAAGAGCAAAAATAAACTATTGGGACAACGTCCAACTAAAAGGCTTCTGCGCGGCTAAGGACACAATCAGCAAAATGACAAGGCAACGTGCAGAAGGGAGAAGATGAATACACGGCGTCTCTGACAAGGGCCTAGTATACAGAATATACAAGGAATTCAGACAACTCAAGGGGAAAGAACTCAAAACCCCAAAAACAATCCACTTAAACAGTGAGCAAAGGACCTGGGACCTGAATAGACATTTTCCCAATGACATAGGAATGATCCACAGACACGTGGAAAGGGGCTCAACGTCACCGATCGTCGGGAAAATGCAGATCAAAACCACAGATCTCTCTTCCCACCTGCCAGAATGGCTGTTCTCAAAGACTAGAGACAACGGGTGGGTGCTGGTGAGGATGTGGGGAGACCCCGCGCACTGTTGGTGGCAATGTCACACGCCATGCATGTAGCAAGTGCAACCGCTGTGGAGAGACAGTAAGAGACTCAGCAGAGAACCGCCCTGTGATCCAGCGATCTCTGGGTGGGCGCTCGTGGGGACGAAAACAGGATCCTGAAAAGTCACCTGCACCCCACGCTCACCGCAGCACTGTCCACGCTCACTGCCGGGCTGTCCACGGTAGCCACGGCACTCTCCATGCTCACCATGGCGCTGTCCACGGTAGCACTGGCACTGTCCACGCTCACTGCAGGGCTGCCCACGCTCACTGCGGGCTGTCCACGGTAGTCACGGCACTGTCCACACTCATAGCAGTGCTGTCCACGCTCACCACAGCTCACTGCAGGGCTGTCCACGGTAGCCATGAAACTGTCCACGCTCACAGCAGCACTGTCCATGGTCACCTCAGTGCTGTCCACAGTAGCCACGGCACTGTCCACGCTCACCGCAGGGCTGTCCACGGTAGCCACGGCACTGTCCACGCTCACTGCAGGGCTGTCCACACTCACCACGGTGCTGTCCACGGTAGCCAGGATGTGGACCCATGCCGCATGCCCACTGGTGGATAAGTGGGTAAAGAAGACGTGGTATTTACAAAAAGGAATATTCCTCAGCCACAAAAAGGAAGGAAACCCTGCCTTTTGTTGCCATCGTCCCTCGATGAACCCGAAGGGCACCGCGCTGAGTGAAGAAGGCCACACAGAAGGACGAACACCGCGTGATTCCACTTAGATGTGAAATCTAAGAAGGTCAAACTCAGAGAAGCAAAAAATGGTGGTTGTTGGGGCGTGGCGGGCGGGGTGGGGGAGAAATGGGGAGCTGTTGGTCAGGGGTGGGATGGGTAAGTTCTGGGGACCCGAGGTACGGCGCTGTGACCGATCTTCGCAGCACTGTCCCGTGTGCCTGAAAGTCACCGAGCGTTCTCCCTACAGAGGAAGGTAAGCAGGTGAGTGAGGGGACGGACGGGTTGGCCAGCTTGACGGGGCGCCGCCCCCTGGTGCGTTCGTGCGGCAGAACGCACCAGAGTCATGCGCTGTGTCCAATCAGCCGTGGCCGCGGGTCAGCCACAGCGTCCCGCCCTCGAGTCCCTGCGTTCTGGGCGGGCGGACCGCGGGCCAGCGGACTTAGCGTGGCTGGGGCACCACGCCTGCCCTCTGCGGCCGCCCTAATAGATTACGACAAACTTTATGGCTCAAAACAGCAGAAGTATATTCTCTCACAGTTCCAGGAGCCCGAGGTCTGAAACCCAGGTGCGGGCGGCCCCCTCGTGCCCCTGCGAGGCTCCAGGGGAGGGTCCTTCCTGCCCCTTCTAGCTCCTAGGGCCCAGGCGTCCCCGGGCTGCGGCCGCATCC